>NC_057804.1:497935794-498277154 GCF_018294505.1 Triticum aestivum
GACCGCCGCCGCCCCAACCGCCGGACCCCGCCGCCCCCTCGCCGGAGGTAGCCCCCGCCCCGCCGCCGGCGGTTTTCCTCAGAAAACCGTTCGGTTTTTCCGCCGGTTTTTCGTTCGGTTTTGTTAACAAAAACCTAGATCTGTTTTTTCGGTTTAGTTTAGTTAGCGAACGTTCGTCCGTATGTTCGTTTTAACAAACGGTTTTCGGTTTTTTTCGCAGACAGAGAACGTTTGTTCGTTAGCCTGTTTGTCCGCTATTCTTTTTCTCGGATTTTCCACGATTATTTCTGATCATGATTTCTGATCTGTTTTTCGTTTTAGTATAACTTTTCGCTCGTTTATCCGAATCAGGCGATTCAAGCGCCTAGAGTTTCGTCTCGAAACCCTCTTTCCTTTTAACCAACTCAAACAAGTTTTTGCTACTGTAAAATTTGAGTTAGGTCTAGATTAGTAAACAAAGCTTGTTTCTTTCGCCGTTTGAGTTTCGTTGCTTCGTTTGATTTGATTCTTTTTGCAAACCGGAGTTCTTAAGTTGAACTTTCTGGTTAGGTCTCTTATTTGAGTTTTACCCAAGCATTAGATGAGTGCTTATTGTATGCTTGTTTGTTTGCGATAGAGTACCCGGAGTGCGCCACTTGCTACTTCGAATCTCTAGGTTTCACGGATCATCAGCAAGGCAAGTAACACTTTGACCATACCTATTTATTACCCAGTTTTAATGCATTAGATAAATCCTCAAACAATTGCATGAATATGATCTGATTAACATGTGGGTTTTAGGAAGTAGATGAGGTAGAACCTATTACCTATTATTATCAAACCTTTGGGAGTTACTTCTACGTTTGATTATATTGCCATGCTATGCTAGTAGACATGGATTGGGTGAGTGTTTCCATGACAGATGTGAGATTGTTTAATTAATGGCTTACTTAAGGTGGCAACTTAAATTCACATCTGGGTGGATTGAGGCACCTGGGGAACCCAGTGTTGTCTGTATTTTTTGGAAATCCTGGGGTACCGTGTGATTCTCCTATGGACCGCCACCTAGGCTCAAAGGGATCATGAGATTATTCATGCTAGAAACTTCCATGTGCAGCCGCAAGCTACTATGGGCTCTAACATAGTTGATTAAGTTGCGTGAGCTCTTGAAGAGGTAGAGTAGCAGATGTAGGGGATGTACGTTGGTACTGTCTACCCGGAGTAGAGAGTTAATGCTTCTGAAAGACTATGTCTCGGCCATCCATTTCTCAAACACCATGTAGTGCAAGAAATCAACCGGAGGAGATCGAGTCTTGCGGGCAAAAGTGCGCAAACCTCTGCAGAGTGTATAAACTAATTATGGTTAGCCGTGTCCCCAGTTATGGACGTTTTGAGTATCTAGTACCTGGATTATCATGTGAAGCTCATCATGTTACTTAATTAAATTTTGTTGGGTTTAATGATGATGCTAAATTGGGATTGAGTTGGAGTACCCTTCTTGATGTTTAACAACCACCATGATAGTTAAATAAAATTTATTCCTTTCCAGTAGGGAAAAATTGGCTTTATGCAAAACTGTAACCATAGAGCTTTTCCACCAGCCATATATGCATGTAGTATAGCATTATTCTGTTCATTACTCTCTATGTGTTACATTGCCAGCATATTCCATGTGCTGACCCGTTTTTGGGCTGCAATGTTCATGTTGCAGACTTTTCAGACGACGAGTAAGGTGCCTTAGGTCCTGATCTTATACTCAGTGATGTCGTTGGAGTTGATGGACTCGCTTATCTTCCAAGCCTCACAATCGTTATGAGATGGCCTTAAGCCATATTTATTGTAATAAGTTCTCTTTTGAGACAGTCGATGTAATAAGTGTGTGATTGCTACTCTGTTATAAAACCTTCAAGTACTGTGCGTGTCAGCATTACCGATCCAGGGATGACACTAATGCACAGAGATCAGACTGTTTGAGGTCTGGTCGCTACACATACTTGTGGCACTGCCATTTAGGTCATATTGGTGTAAAGTGCATGAAGAAATTCCACGCACATGGACTTTTGGAATCACTTGATTATGAATCATTTGATACTTGCAAACCATGCCTCATGGGCAAGATGACTGAAAATCCTTTATCCGGAACAATGTAGCGAGCCAATGACTTATTGGAAATATACATACCGATGTATGCGGTCCAATGAGTGTTGAGGCATGCAGCGGGTATCGTTATTTTCTAACCTTCATAGATGATTTGAGAAGATATGGGTATATCTACTTAATGAAACACAAGTCTGAAACATTTAAAAAGTTCAAAGAATTTCAGAGAGAAGTGGAGAACCATCGTAACAAGAAAATAAAGTTTCTACGATCTGATCGTAGAGGCGAATATTTGAGTTACAAGTTTGGCCTTCATTTAAAACAATGTGGAATAGTTTAACAACTCAGGCCACCTGGAACACAAGGGTGTGTCCGAACATCATAACCGTACTTTATTAGATATGATGTGATATATGATGTTTCTTACTGATTTACCACTGTCATTTTGGGGTTATGCATTAGAGACAGGTGCATTCACGTTAAATAGGGCACCGTACAAATCCGTTGGGAGGACACCATATGAACTGTGGTTTGGCAATAAACCTAAGCTGTTGTTCTTAAAGTTTGGAGTTGCGACACTTATGTCAAAAGGCTTCAACCTGATAAGCTCAAACCCAAATCGGAGAAGTGTGTCTTCATAGGATATCCTAAGGAAACAAGTGGGTACACCTTCTACCACAGATCCGAAGGCAAGATCTTTGTTGCTAAGAATGGGTCCTTTCTAGAGAAGAAGTTTCTCTCGAAAGAAGTGAGTGGGAGGAAAGTAGAACTTAATGAGGCAAATGTACCTTCTCCCAAATTGGAAAGTAGTACATTAGAGAAAATTGTTCCCGTGATGCCTACACCAACTAGAGAGGAATCTAATGATAATGATCATGAAACTTCAGATCAAGTTACTACTGAATTTCGTAGGTCCGCCAGAGCACGATCCACACAAAAGTGGTACGGTAATCCTGTCCTGGAAGTCATGTTACTAGACCAAGGCGAACCTACGAACTATGAAGAAGCTATGATGAGCCCAGATTCCGACAGATGGCTTGAGGCCATGAAATCTGAGATATGATCCATATATGAGAACAAAGTGTGAACTTTGGTGGATTTGCCCGATGGTCGGCAATCTATAGAGAATAAATGGATCTCCAAGAAGAAGACTAATGCTGATGGTAATGTTACTATCTATAAAGCTTGACTTGTCGCAAAAGGTTTTTGACATGTTCAAGGAGTTGACTATGATGATATTTTCTCACCCGTAGCGATGCTCAAGTCTGTCCAAATCGTGTTAGCAATTTCCGCATTTTATGATTATGAAATCTGGCAAATGGATGTCAAAACTGCATTCCTTAATGCATTTCTCTGAGAATAGTTGTATATGATGCAACCAAAAGGTTTTGTCGATCCTATAGGTGCTAACAAAGTGTGCAAGCTCCAGCAATCCATCTATGGACTCGTGCAAGCATCTCGGAGTTGGAATATATGCTTTGATCATGTTTTATACAGACTTTCGATGAAACCTGGTTTTACAAGAAAGTGAGTGGGAGCTCTGTAGCATTTCTGATACTATATGTGGTTGACATATTATTGATTGGAAATAATATATAATTTCTGGATAACATAAAAGGATACTTGAAAAAGACCTCGGTAAAGCTACTTATGTATTGGGCATCAAGATCTATACAGATAGATCTAGACGATTAATAATACTTTCATGAAGCACACACCTTGACAAGATTTTGTAGGAGTTCAAAATAGATCAGTCAAAGAAGGAACTCTAGCCTGTATTGTAAAATGTGAAGTTGAGTAAGGCTCAAAGCCCGACCACGGCAAAAGATAGAGAGAGAATGAAAGTCATTCCCTATGCCCCAGCCATAGGATATATAAAGTATGCCATGCTATGTACCAAACCTATTATGTGCCTTGCCATGAGTTTGGCAAAGGGGATCCAGGAGTAGATCACTGGAAAACGGTCAAAATTGTCCCTCGTTACCTAAGAGGACTAAGGAAATGTTCCTCAATTATGGAGGTGATAAATAGTTTGGCATAAAGAGTTACGTCGATGCAAGTTTTGACACTGATCTAGATGACTCTAAGTCTCAATCTAGATATGTATTGAACGTGGGAGGAATTAGCTAGAGTAGCTCCATGCACAGCATTGTAGACATAGAAATATGCAAAATACATACGGATCTGAATTTGGTAGACACGTTGACTAAACTTCTCTCACAAGAAAAACATGATCACACCTTAGTACTCTTTGGGTGTTCATGACATAGCGATGTGAACTAGATTATTGACTCTAGTAAACCCTTTGGGTGTTGGTTACTGTTGGGTAAGCAGTAATTTCAAAAAAATTCCTACGATCAAGCAAGATCTATCTAGGAGATGCATAGCAATGAGAGGGGAGAGTGTGCCCATGAACCCTCGTAGACAGAAATCGGAAGCGTTTAGTAACGCGGTTGATGTAGTCGAACATCTTCTCGATCCAACCGATCCAAGTACCGAACGTACGGCACCTCCGTGTTCAGCACATGTTCAGCTCGATGACGTCCCTCTTGCTCTTGATTCAGTTGAGGGCGAGGGTGAGTTTCGTCACCACGACGGCATGGCAATGGTGATGATGATGTTACTGGTGCAGGGCTTCGCCTAAGCACTACGACGATATGATCGAGGTGTGTAACTGTGGAGGGGGGCACCACACACGGCTAAGAGAAGACTTGGTGTGTTCTAGGGTTCTCCCTGCCCCTGTATATAAAGGAGGGAGGAGGAGGATGCCGGCCCTAGAGGGGGCGCGCCAAGGGGGGGAGTCCTACTTGGACTCCCGGTCCAAGTAGGATTCGCCCCCCCTTTCCTATTCGAACTAGGAGAAGGAGGAAGGGGGAAGAGGGGAGAAGGAAGGAGAGGGGGGCGCCGCCCCCTCCTAGTCAAATTCGGACTAGCCCATGGGGGGCGCTAAAGGAAATATGCCCTAGAGGCAATAAAAAAGTTATTATTTATTTCCTTAATTAATGATAGATGTTTATTATTCATGCTAGAATTGTATTAACCGGAAACTTAGTACATGTGTGAATACATAGACAAAACCTATAGTCCCTAGTATGCCTCTACTTGACTAGCTCGTTAATCAAAGATGGTTATGTTTCCTAACCATAGACATGTGTTGTCATTTGATGAACGGGATCACATCATTAGGAGAATGATGTGATGGACATGACCCATCCGTTAGCTTAGCATTATGATCGTGTTAGTTTCATTGTTACTGCTTTCTTCATGACTTATACAAGTTCCTCAGACTATGAGTGCAACTCCAAGATACCGGAGAAACACTTTGTGTGCTACCAAACATCACAACATAAAAGGGTGATTATAAAGGTGCTCTACAGGTATCTCCGAAGGTGTTTGTTGGCTTGGCATAGATCAAGATTAGGATTTGTCACTCCATGTTTCGGAGAGGTATCTTTGGGCCCTCTAGGTAATACTCATCACTATAAGCCTTGCAAGCATTGTGACTAATGAGTTAGTTGGGGGATGAAGTATTACAGAACGAGTAAAGAGACTTTCCGGTAATGAGATTGAACTAGCTATTGAGATTCTGATGATCGAATCTCGGGCAAGTAACATACCGATGACAAAGGGAACAACATATGTTGTTATGCGGTTTGACCGATAAAGATCTTCATAGAATATGTAGGAAGCAATATGAGCATCCAGGTTCCTCTATTGGTTATTTACCGGAGACGTGTCTTGGTCATGTATACATAGCTCTCGAACCCATAGGGTCCGCACGCTTAACATTCGATGACGATTGGTATTATGAGTTTATGTGATATGATGTACCAAAGTTTGTTCGGAGTCCCGGATGAGATCACAGACATGACGACGAGTCTCGAAATGGTTGAGACATAATGATTCATATATTGGAAGGTTGCATTTGGACATCGGAATGGTTTCGAGTGGTTCGGGCATTTTTCCGGAGTACTGGGAGGTTATCGGAACCCCCAGGAGAAGTTATGGGCCTTATGGGCCATAAGAGGGAAGCACACTAGCCCACAAGGGGCTAGTGCGCCCCCCTTTGGGCAGGAGGCTGAATTGGACTTGGGAAGGGGGCGCCACCCCCTTTCCTTCTCCTACTCCCTCTCCTTCCCCTTTTCCTCCTCCGATAGAAGGAAAAAAGGGTGGGGCCAAATCCTACTAGGACTGGAGTCCTAGTAGGACTCCCCTCTCCCTGGCGCGCCCCTTGTTGGCTGGCCTCCTCCTCCATACGAGGGCAGGGGCACACCAAAGACACAACAGACAACACAAGTTGATTGTTTAACCGTGTGCGGTGCCCCCTTCCACACTTACACACCTCGGTCATATCGGTGTAGTGCTTAGGCAAAGCCCAGCGTCGATAACTTCATCATCACCGTCACCACGCCGTTGTGCTGAAGAAACTCTCCCTCGACCTCAGCTGGATCTAGAGTTCGCGGGACGTCACCGAGCTGAACGTGTGCAGATCGTTGAGGTGTCGTACCTTCGGTGCTACGATCGGTCGGATCGTGAAGACATACGACTACATCAACCCCGTTGTCATAACGCTTCGCTTTTGGTCTACGAGGGTACATAGATAACACTCTCCCCTCTCATTTCTATGCATCACCTAGTGATAGATCTTGCGTGATCGTAGGATTTTTTTTGAAATTATCGCATTCCCCAACAGTGGCATTCGAGCCAGGTCTATGCGTAGATGTTATATGCATGAGTAGAACACAAAGAGTTGTGGGCGATAATGGTCATACTGCTTACCAGCATGTCATACTTTGATTCGGCGGTATTGTTTGATGAAACGACTCAGACCGACATTACGCGTACGCTTACGCGAGACTGGTTCTACCGATGTGCTTCGCACATAGGTGGCTGGTGAGTGTCTGTTTCTCCAACTTTAGTTGAATCGAGTGTGGCTACGCCCGGTCCTTGTTGAAGGTTAAAACAACACACTTTACGAAAAATCGTTGTGGTTTTGATGCATAGGTAAGATCGGTTCTTGCTAGAAGCCCGTATCAGCCACGTAAAACTTGCAACAACAAAGTAGAGGACGTCTAACTTGTTTTTGCAGGGCTTGCTGTGATGTGATATGGTCAAGGCATGATGTGATATAATTTATTGTATGAGATGATCATGTTTTGTAACAAAGTTATTGGCAACCGGCAGGAGCCATATGGTTGTCGCTTTATTGTATGCAATGCAATCGCCATGTAATTGTTTTACTTTATCACTAAGCGGTAGCGATAGTCATAGTAACAATAGTTGGCGAGATGACAACGATGCTACGATGGAGATCAAGGTGTCGCGCCGGTGACGTTGGAGATCATGATGATGCTTCGGTGATGGAGATCACGAGCACAAGATGATGATGGCCATATCATGTCACATATTTTGATTGCATGTGATGTTTATCCTTTATGCATCTTATTTTGCTTAGAACGTCGGTAGCATTATAAGATGATCCCTTTCTAAATTTTAAGGTACAAGTGTTCTCCCTGAGTATGCACTATTGCTACAGTTCGTTGTGCCGAGATACCACATGATGATCGGGTGTGATAAGCTCTACATTCACATACAATGGGTGCAAGCTGGTTTTGCACACGCAGAATACTCAGGTTAAACTTGAAGAGCCTAGCATATGCAGATATGGCCTCGGAACACTGAGACCGAGAGGTCGAGCGTGAATCATATAGTAGATATGATCAACATAGAAATGTTCACCATTGAAAACTACTCCATCTCACGTGATGATCGGACATGGTTTAGTTGATATGGATCACGTAATCATTTAGATGACTAGAGGGATGTCTATCTAACTGGGAGTTCTTAAGTAATATGATTAATTGAACTTTAATTTATCATGAACTTAGTCATGATAGTATTTTGCAAATTATGTTGTAGATCAATAGCTCGCGTTATAGTTTCCATATGTTTTTTATATGTTCCTAGAGAAAACTAAGTTGAAAGATGATAGTAGCAATGATGCGGACTGGGTCCATGATCTGAGGAGTATCCTCATTGCTGCACAGAAGAATTATGTCCATGATGGACAGCTAAGTGACAGACCTATTGCAGGAGCAGATGCAGACGTTATGAACGTTTGGCTAGCTCAATATGATGACTACTTGATACTTTAGTGCACCATGCTTTACGGCTTAGAACCGGGACTTCAAAAACATTTTCGAAACGTCACAGACCATATAAGATGTTCCAAGAGCTGAAATTCGTATTTCAGACTCATGCCCGTGTCAAGAGGTATGAGACCTCTGACAAGTACTTTGCCTAAAAGATGGAGGAGAATTGCTCAACTAGTGAGCATGTGCTCATAATGTCTAGTGTACTACAATCACTTGAATCAAGTGGGAGTTAATCTTCCAGATAAGATAGTGATTGACAGAGTTCTCTAGTCACCATCACCAAGTTACTGGAACTTCCTGATGAACTATAGTATCCAAGGGATGACGAAAACGATTCCTGAGCTATTCGTGATGCTGAAATCGATGAAGATAGAAATCAAGAAAAAGCATCAAGTTTTGATGATTAAACAAGCCCACTAGTTTCAAGAAAAGGGCAAAGGGAAAGAAAGGGAACTTCAAGAAGAATGGCAAGCAAGTTGTCACTCCCGTGAAGAAGCCCAAAGCTAGACCTAAGCTTGAAACTGACTGCTTCTACTGCAAAGGAAATGGTCACTGGAAGTGGAACTGCCCCAAATATTTGGCGGATAAGAAGGATGGCAAAGTGAACAAAGGTACATTTCATATACATATTATTGATATGTACCTTACTATTGCTCGTAGTAATCCCTCGGTATTTGATACTTGTTCGGTTGCTACGATTAGTAACTCGAAACAGATGTTGCACAATAAATAGAGACTAGTTGAGGATGAAGTGACAATGTGTGTTGGAAGTGGTTCCAAGATTGATATCCTAATCATCGAGCACTCCCTATACTTTCGGGATTAGTGTTGAACCTAAATAAATGTTATTTGGTGTTTGCGTTGAGCATAAATATGATTAGATCATGTTTATTGCGATACGATTATTCATCTAAGACAGAGAATAAATCGTTATTCTATTTACATGAATAAAACCTTCTGTGGTCATACACCCAATGTTGATGGTTTATTGAATCTTGATCGTAGTGATACACATATTCATAATATTGATGCCAAAATCTGCAAAGTTGATAATGATAGTGCAACATATTTGTGGCACTCTCGTTTGGGTCATATCAGGTGTAAAGCACATGAAGAAACTTAATTAAGATGGAATTTTGGAATCACTTGATTTTGAATCATTTGATGCTTGTGAACCGTGCCTTATGGGCAAGATGACTAAATCTCCGTTCTTCGGAAAAATGGAACGAGCTAGTGACTTATTGTAAATAATGCATACCAATTTATGCGGTCTAATGAGTGTTGATGCTCGTGGTGGGTATCGTTATTTTCTGACCTTCACGGATGATTTGAGCAGATATGGGTATATCTACTTAATGAAACACAAGTTTGAAACATTTGAAAAGTTCAAGGTATTTCAGACTGAAGTGGAGAATTATCGTAACAAGAAAATAAAGTTTCTACAGTTTGATCGTAGAGGAGAATATTTGAGTTATGAGTTTGGCCTTCATTTAAAACAATGTGGAATAGTTTCACAACTCACGCCACATGGAACACCACAGCGTAATGGTGTGTCCGAACGTTGTAACCGCACTTTATTGGATATGGTGTGATCTATGATGTCTCTTACCAGGTTACCACTATCATTTTGGGGTTATGCATTAGAGACAGCTACATTCACGTTAAACAGGGCACCATCAAAATCCATTGAGACGACGCCTTATGGAACTATGGTTTGGCAGGAAACCGAAGTTGTCATTTCTTAAAGTCTGGGGCTGCGATGCTGATGTGAAAAAGCTTCGACCTGATAAGCTTGAACCCAAATTAGATAATTGCGTCTTCATAGGATACCCAAAGGAAAATGTTGGGTACACCTTCTATCACAAATCCGAAGGCAAGATATTCGTTGCTAAGAATGGATCCTTTCTAGAGAAGGAGTTTCTCTCGAAAGAAGTGAGTGAGAGGAAAGTAGAGCTTGATGAGGTAATTGTACCTTCTCCTGAATTGGAAAGTAGTTCATGAAAGAAATCAGTTCTAGTCATTCCTACACCAATTAGTGAGGAAGCAAAGGATGATGATCATGAAACTTTAGATCAAGTTACTACAGAACCCCATAGGTCTTCCAGAGTACGGTCGACACCAGAGTGGTACAGTAATCCTATTTTGGAAGTCATGCTACTAGACCATGATGAACCTACAAACTATGAGGAAGCGATGATGAGCCCAGATTCCGCGAAATGGCTTGAGGCCATGAAATGTGAGATGAGATCCATGTATGAGAACAAAGTGTGGACTTTGGTGGACTTGCCCGTTGATCGGCAAGCCATATAAAATAAATGGATCTTCAAGAGGAAGACGGACACTGATAGTAGTGTTACTATCTACAAAGCTCGACTTGTCGCAAAAAGGTTTTTGACAAGTTCAAGGTGTTAACTACAAAGAGATTTTTCTCAACTATAGTAATGCTTAAATCCGTCCGAATCATGTTAGCAGTTGCCATATTTTATGAAATCTGACAAATGGATGTCAAAACTGCATTCCTTAAATGGATATTTCTTAAAGAAGAGTTGTATATGATGCAACCAGAATGTTTTGCCAATCCTAAAGGTACTAACAAGGTGTGCAAGGTCTAGTGATCCATCTATGGACTGGTGCAAGCATCTCGGAGTTGGAATATACGCTTTGATGAGTTGATCAAATCATATAGTTTTATACAGACATGCGGTGAAGCATGTATTTACAAGAAAATGAGTGGGAGCACTACAGCCTTTCTGATAAGTATATGTGAATGACATATTGTTGATCGGAAATGATGTAGAATTTTCTAGAAAGCATAAAGGAGAGTTTGAAAGGATTCTTTTCAAAGAAATACCTCGGTGAAGTAGCTTATATATTGGGCATCAAGATCTATATAGATAGATCAATACGCTTGATGAGATTTTTCAATGAATACATACCTTGACAAGTTTTTTGAAAGAGTTCAAAATGGATCAGTCAAAGAAGAAGTTCTTTCCTGTATTACAAGGTGTAAAGTTGAGTAAGACTCAAATCCCGACCATAGCAGAAGATAAAAAGAGAATGAAAGTCATTCGCTATGCCATAGTCATAGGTTCTATAAAGTAAGTTGTGATGTGTACCAGACCTATTGTGCACCTTGCCATGAGTTTGGCAAGGGGGTACAATAGTGATCTAAGAATGGATCACTGGACATCGGTCAAAATTATCCTTAGTGAGGACTAAGGAAATATTTCTCGATTATGGATGTGATAAAAGAGCTTGTCGTAAAGAGTTACATCAATGGAAGCTTTTCCGCCGATCGAGATGACTCTAAGTCTCAATCTGGATAGATATTGAAAGTGGGAGCAATTAGCTAGAGTAGCTCCATGCAGAGCATTGTAGACATAGAATATTTGCAAAATACATTCGGCTTTGAATGTGACAGAACCGTTGGCTAAACTTCTCTCACAAGCAAAACATGATCACACCTTAGTACTCTTTGGGTGTTAATCACATAGTAATGTGAATTAGATTATTGATTCTAGTAAACTCTTTGGGTGTTGGTCACATGGCAATGTGAACTATGGGTGTTAATCACATATGGATGTGAATTGTTGGTGTTAAATCACATGGCACTGTGAACTAGATTATTGACTCTAGTGCAAGTGGGAGACTGAAGGAAATATGCCCAAGAGACAATAACAAAGTTGTTATTTATTTCCTTAATTCATGATAGATGTTTATTATTCATGCTAGAATTGTATTAACCAGAAACTTAGTACATGTGTGAATACATAGACAAAACCTATAGTCCCTAGTATGCCTCTACTTGAATAGCTCGTTAATCAAAGATGGTTATGTTTTCTAACCATAGACATGTGTTGTCATTTGATGAACGGGGTCACATCATTAGTAGAATGATGTGATGGACATGACCTGTCAGAGTAATGGGCCACGGGTAGGCTAACCCGAGCCCCAGGACATTTCAAGACATCGGGGCTGGCCGCGCCCCTCAGGCCGAGTCCCGGGAGCGACTCCAAGATATGCCGAGTACCAGGCGGCGACTCCCAGATAAGCCGACTCCGAGCTGGCGACCTCCAGGGAGGCCGACTGTGGAGGGTCGGCCCAAGACTCCTCCCTTATCCCGAAGTACGACGCGGGGTACGGTTACGGCATGGCCGTTTCCCCCCTGCCTATGAAGGGCCGGCATGGCTATAGTAAGCCGTACCGCTGGAAGATCTCCGACGAGATACGGCACTGTTGCCATGCCTGCCCTGACCTCAGCCACAGTACGCGGTGCCCTGTGTCCATGACGCCGGCCTGTACGACCTGAAGGCGGCGGGGCCGCCTGTCAGTGGGTGGGCCGAAGCCGGCCTGGGCAACCCGAAGACGGGCCCGTGGGAGTCGGCCTCCCTGGAGTCGGCCGACTCCTCCCGGGCCCCACGAGCCATTAATCAGATAAGATGGGGAATGGCGACAGTGATCGCCCGATAGACGGCGGCACTGTTGCCACGACCCGATGACCGAGCCTGCGTCATCAGGAGTGCCGCTGCAGTATCAAGCCTGTCCGCGGGACCCGCCAGTCGGCGGGCCCCAGAAGCCGGCGGGAAGGACGGCGGCCTGAGAGACAGATGGCTGGGACCCGCGCCCAGCCGGATTACCATTGTACCCCCGGGGGGTAGGCCTATATAAACCCCCCGGGGCACCCATGCAAAGGGTTCGAACCTAGAGAAGAAGATAGACCAGATAGCCCAGGGAGGAGAGAGCTAGCCTTGCCCTCTCCTACCTCCCGAAACAGCTCCAGGAGCACCATTGTAGTTACCTTGCTTTAGTGATCATGCGGAGACCCCGCAGAGCAGCAGAAGGGGTGTTATCTCCTAGGAGAGCCCTGAAGCTGGGTAAGTTCCGCCGGCGTGCATGTCTTCGCCTCATCCCGCTTCCAGGCACCGGTGACGTTCTACTCGCTCCCACCATGATAAGCCATCCTTTGGCATATGTCGTATCCAACCCCCGACATGTGGCACCCACCATGGGGCGAGGTGCACCGTCGTCCGGAGATATGCTCTGGACGGGAACCCTGTTCCTCCCTGGCGAGCACAGCTAGCCCGGCATGCCGGACGGCGTCTGTGCCGACGCGCTACGTGGCGCTGAGATCGCCTGTGCAGCCAGCTGCCTCGCCGATCTTGTCGGCGAGGTTTGCCTCTCCGACGAGCCTGCGCCCGACGCAGGCACGAGTGGCCCCGAGAGCCTCCTTGCGGGCCTCGTCGACCAACTCCACGTCGCCGGCGAGCCTGCCACAGACCTGGAGTCCATAGGATCCACCGACCCGATGCTGGTCGACTCCGACACCGCGTCGCTCGACGCGTTCCCCACCAATGTGGTGGTCTACGACGAGCCGCTCTCGTACGCGGGGAGCGGCGGAAGCACCGTCACTGAGGTCCTCGTCCTCGAGCACGGCGACCGCTCCGACGAAGGAGCGCCTGACCCGTTTGACGCGGCCCTGCGAGACCTTACAGCACCGATTCCGGAAGACGCCGACGCCGGGACACTGGAGGCGCTCCGCCTTCAGCTCATCGAGGGCACGAAGAAGCTAGCAAGCATGAGGCGCTTGTCAGAAGCTTACCAACGAGAGATGGATCGCGCCGTAGGCGGCTCGCCAGCTCCAACCGGGCCTAGCCGCCTAGGCGCGGTCCGACAGCGCGGCGCGGCAATCGCTAACCTCTTCGGGGCTGATCGCCCTGTGTATGCCACGCCCGCAGAGAATATCCGTGCCGCCCAGGCGGCAGCAGACGAGCTCAACGACTTCGAAGGCGAAGAGCGCCGCATAATGATGGAGCGAGTTTAGCAGCTCCTCGACGCGGCCGCCGCGCAGAATAATGCCGGCTGCCGCACCAAGGCGCCGCAGCGCCAAAACGATGACCCACCGCCTCGCCGAGACCAAGGTGCGACATCTCGAACACCGACTGGCGGGGCCCGCGGGAAGAAGGACAAGGAGCCGGCTGCCAGCCGCAGTCGGACTCACATCACCATCGAGCGCGACCAAGACGGCCGCCCTAGAGCGGTGGAACGGTGGGACGACTACCTACCTCCCCCTCCTCGCAGAGAAAGACAAGTCTCCCCGCCGCCCGTGGAACATCCGACTCTCGGCGACTGCCTTGGCCGCCGAGAGGGAGTCGGAGAGAACGACGCCCGCCACCGGATCGACCGACTCCACCGATCCCTGGCACTGGAAGAAGAAGACGAGTTGGGTCCCCCCTGCTTTGGACCCCGCATCCGGGACGAGCCTTTTCCCAAAGGGTTCACGCTCCCCCGAGACACGCCCAAATATACCGGCACTGTGAAGCCGGAAGATTGGCTGATCGATTACTCCACAGCCGTCAACATAGCGAAGGGCAACAAGCGCGTTGCCGTAAGATACGTCCCGCTCATGCTCCAAGGCTCGGCCCGGACGTGGTTAAACAGTCTGAAGCCTCGCAGCATCAATAGCTGGGTCGACTTCACCGAGGCTTTCGTCTGCAACTTCACGAGCACGTACAAGCGACCTCCCAAGCCACGCCAGCTCTCCTTGTGCGTGCAAGGCCCTGACGAGTCTACTCACGACTACCTCACGCGATGGGGCGAACTCCGGAACTCCTGCGAGGGCGTGCACGAGGTGCAGGCTATCGAGTACTTTACTGCCGGGTGCAGAGAAGGCACCCTCCTCAAGCACAAGCTCCTCTGCGACGAGCCGGAGACCCTCGACGAGCTTCTGATCACAGCGGACAAGTACGCTATGGCCGACTCCTCCATGAAGGCGGAGATTCGGGTCACCACAACTGGAAAAGTCGCCCCTCAAGCTCCAAGAACTCCGGCTAGAGACACCAGTCGGCGGCAACAGCAGAATGACCAGAAGCGCAAAGCCCCGCAGCCGACTTCCAGCAGTCGGCAAGTGGCAACGGCAGAGGACCAGCAGCTGGAGGGACCGCCTCCGACGAAGCGGCAGAAGGGAGGCAAGTCCAACTGGCTGCCGGCTTTCTCCTACGAGCAGACTCTAGATGGTCCCTGCAAGTTTCACAGCGACGCGAAGCCGTCAAACCACACCACCAGGAAATGCCACTGGCTCACAAGAATCGCCAAGGGGGACGGCCTACTCCCTCCCGCTCCTGCTGGGCCGCCTCCTACACCACCACCCCAGCAGCCGGCCGTCAGGCCAGTCGGCGCGATACAAGACGAGTTCCCAGATGAGCATGGAGCCTATGTGGTGTTCACCAGTGTAGCGGATGACCGGCACAGTAGGCGCCAATAGCAGCAAGAAGTGAACGCGGTTGCATCAAGCACTCCAGAGTTCATGCATTGGTCCGAGAAGCCTATCAGTTGGAGCAGAGCTGATCACCCAGAGGTGATGCCGAGTCCAGGCTCCTACGCCTTGGTCTTAGGCGCCACGCTTGCCACGGATAGGCGGGCCGCTTGCTTCTCGCGAGTACTGATAGACGGAGGCAGCAGTATCAACATCCTGTACAAGGATACAATGGAGAAATTAGGAATCAAGCGAAGATAGCTTCAGAGCAGCCGGACTGTGTTCCACGGAATCGTCCCTGGCCTTTCCTGCTCACCAATCGGCAAGATCCTGATAGATGTCCTCTTCGGAGACAAAGATCATTTCCGCCGAGAGCCAATTTGGTTTGAGGTGGTGGACCTTGAGAGCCCATATCATGCACTGCTTGGCCGACCCGCCTTGGCCAAGTTCATGGCGGTCCCCCACTACGCCTACCTCAAGATGAAGATGCCGAGTTCCAAGGGAATCCTAACCATGTCCGGCGACCACAGGAAGTCGTCCGCTTGTGCGGCCGAAAGCAGTCGGCTGGCCGAGTCCTTGGTGATCGCAGCTGAGAAACGGCTCCTTGATCGGGTCGTGGCGATGGCCGGCAAGCAGCCCGAGTTATCGCCCGACCCCAAGGAGTCGGAAGCAGAAGGATCATTCAAGCCGGCCAGAGAAACAAAGAAGATACCGTTGGACCCGGAGCACCCGGAGAGGTACGCTGTCATGGGCACAGGCCTTGACAGCAAATAGGAAGGCGAGCTCGTCGATTTCCTCCGTGAGAATCGCGACATCTTTGCATGGTCCCCCAAGGACAGGCCTGGTGTCCCGACCGAATTCGCCGAGCACAAATTACACGTCCGATCTGATATGAAGCCCGTCAGGCAGCCCTTGCGCCGCCTGTCAGAAGAAAAAGAAGAGTTGTTGGAGAAGAAATAGCCCGGCTCCTTGCAGCCGGCTTCATCATGGAAGTATTTTTCCAGAGTGGCTGGCAAACCCAGTACTGGTGCTGAAGAAGAACAAGCAGTGGCGGATGTGCATTGATTACACGAGCCTCAACAAAGCCTGCCCCAAGGACCCATTTGCTCTGCCAAGAATTGATCAGGTGATAGACTCCATAGCCGGATGCGAGCTGTTGAGTTTCCTAGATGCATATTCAGGATATCATCAGATCAAGCTGAACCCGGCTGACAGACTGAAGACCGCCTTCATCACGCCGTTTGGGGCCTTCTGCTACCTGACCATGACGTTCGGCTTGAGAAACGCCGGCACCACCTTTCAGCGTTGCATGCAGAAGTGCCTCCTGAAGCAACTCGGCAGAAATGCCCACGTCTATGTGGATGACGTGGTGGTGAAGACAGAAAAGCGTGGAACCTTGCTGGAGGACCTCAAGGAAACATTCGAGAATCTGCGCCGATTCCAGATCAAGCTCAACTCGGAGAAGTGCGTTTTCGGAGTACCAGCCGGCCAGCTCCTCGGTTTCCTGGTCTCCGAACGCGGCATAGAGTGCAATCCAGTAAAGATCAAGGACATCAAGAGGATGGAGGCACCTAGACGACTGTTAGATGTGCAGAAGTTCACCGGCTGTTTGGCATCCATCAGCCGATTCATCAATCGACTGGGCGAGAAGGCTCTCCCCTTGTATCAGCTCATGAAGAAGACGACCTTCTTTGAGTGGACTCCCAAGGCGGACGAGGCTTTTCTCCAACTAAAGAAGATGTTGACTGCTCCCCCTGTGCTGGCGGCTCCAACTCCCAAAGAGCCCATGCTCCTATACATTGCCGCCACCAGCCGAGTAGTCAGCACGGTCATCGTAGTCGAGCGCAAGGAGGAAGGCAAGGCGCTACCCGTCCAGAGACCGATATATTACTTGAGCGAGGTGCTGTCGACCTCCAAGAAGAACTACCCCCATTACCATAAGATGTGCTACGGCGTGCACTTCGCCGCCAAGAAATTGAAGCCTTACTTCCAGGAGCATCCAATCATCGTGCTCTGCACAGCTCCACTGGCCGAGATCATTGGAAGCCGAGATGCTTCTGGCCGGGTGGCCAAATGGGCCATCGACCTGGCTCCCTACACCATCTACTACAAGCCCCGCACTGCCATCAAGTCACAAGCATTGGCCGACTTTCTCGTCGACTGGGCCGAGACCCAGTATCTGCCGCCAGCGCCCGACTCCACCCATTGGCGGATGCACTTCGACGGCTCCAAGATGCGCACCGGCCTGGGAGCCGGCGTCGTCCTCACTTCCCCCAAGGGCGACAAGCTCAGATATGCGCTACAGATCCACTTCGCCGCCTCCAACAACGTGGCCGAGTACGAGGCGCTCATCCACGGGCTCCGGCTTGCCAAAGAACTCGGCATTCGCCGGATCCTGTGTTATGGCGACTCTGACTTGGTGGTCCAGCAATCATCTGGCGATTGGGACGCCAAGGACGCAAATATGGCGAGCTACCGTTTCCTCGTCCAGCAACTCAGCGGATACTTCGAGGGGTGCGAGTTCCTCCACGTGCCAAGGAACGACAACGACCAAGCAGACGCCTTGGCACGAATCGGCTCCACCCGCCAGGCAATACCATCTGGTGTCGCCCTCCGGCGCCTCCTCAAGCCTTCTATCAAGCCGTCACCAGAATCAGATTCAATCTATGTGCCGGCTCCGCCTGAGGAGGACGGATCCGACTCCAAGAAACATACAGTCGAAGCCGGCCCGGGGACTTCAGAACCCGGCCCGGGGACTGCAGTAGCAAGATCGAAGACTCCAGAGCTCGGCCCGGGGACTGCTCCAGTCGGCCCCGGGACTTTGTCAAATCAGCAAGCGGCTGCGGACTCCAACCCGCCGCCTCCCAGCCCGGCCGCCCTTATCCAAGTCGCGCTAGTGGCAGTTGAAGAAATAGCAGCACCTTCATGGGCCCAGCCCATCCTCAGATTCTTAGTAAACAGAGAGCTGCCAACTGACGAAATCTTGGCTCGGCAAGTGCAACGCCGAGCAGCAGCCTACACCATAGTCAACAGAGAGCTGGTCAGGCGCAGCGTTACCGGCGTCTTCCAACGCTGCGTCGAAGCAGAACAAGGTCAGGCAATCCTCAGAGACATCCACGAAGGCGAGTGCGGTCACCACGCGGCCTCAAGGGCACTCGTCGCCAAAGCCTTCCGGCACGGTTTTTTCTGGCCAACCGCTCTGGAAGAGGCCAAAGAGTTAGTCCAAAAGTGCAAGGGGTGCCAGATTTTTCGTTCCAAGCCACTTCAGCCGGCTTCCGCACTCAAGACTATCCCCATCGCCTGGCCCTTTGCAGTTTGGGGCCTGGACATGGTGGGACCATTCAAGACGGCACGAGGTGGCTTGACTCACCTACTTGTCGCAGTGGACAAGTTCACCAAGTGGGTGGAGGTGAAACCCATCAAGAAATTGAATGGTCCGACTGCAGTGACCTTCATCGCTGACATCACAACTCGGTACGGCATCCCACACAGCATCATCACCGACAATGGCACGAATTTTGCCAAAGGCGCCTTGGCCCGTTTCTGCGCGACACAGGGCATCCGACTGGACTTAGCGTCCGTTGCCCACCCGCAGTCAAACGGCCAGGTGGAGCGAGCAAACGGCCTCATCTTATCCGGCATCAAGCCTCGACTCGTCATACCGCTGGAGCGATCTGCCGGCTGTTGGCTCGAGGAGCTGCCAGCCGTCCTCTGGAGTCTGCGCACGACTCCAAACAAGTCAACCGGCTTCACACCATTCTTCCTCGTCTATGGCGCCGAAGCCGTCATCCCAACGGACATAGAGTTCGACTCCCCGCGAGTCACCATGTACACCGAGGAAGAAGCAGAAGAAGCACGTCAAGACGGCGTCGATCTGCTGGAAGAGGGCCGGCTGTTGGCACTCAGCCGGTCCAGCATCTACCAGCAGAGTCTGCGTCGATACTACAACAGGAAGGTCAGGCCAAGATCCTTTCAAGAAGGCGACCTTGTGCTCCGGCTGATCCAACGAACAGCCGGCCAGCACAAGCTGTCGGCACCTTGGGAAGGCCCCTTCATCATCAGCAAGGTGCTAGGGAATGACGCCTACTATTTGATCGACGCCCAGAAGCCCCGAGCGCGCAAGAGGGACGATTCCGGCAAAGAGACAGAGCGCCCGTGGAATGCAAATCTTCTTCGAAGATTTTACAGTTGATGCAGTATGTATCACACTACCCCTTTGTATTAAAGTACTAAGACTTTGGGCCCCCCGAGACGAGCTCGGGGACTGCCCTTTTTGTTATCTGTACGATAAGAATTATGCCTCCAAGTACATTACTTTCATTACAAGCCGCTTGGCACCGGGCCTGACTAGTCGGCCCGGGGACTCGCCGCCTTGCGCTATGAGAAGCTTCCCGCAGTCAGACAAGTAGTGTGCGGTGCCCAATCCGCCTCCTGGCAAAGCCGCAGCTCGCAGAGCGACTGTGAGGCAGGCAGGAGTGAGGAAGAACGGGCACCCACACGAAAAATGGCTAAGGACCTAAAGCACGAACATAGCATAAGACGGCCTCCAGCATTTCTGAAGCGGAAGGCCGACTCATGAGTAGCCGGCTCGCCGTCCTTATTAGCCTCTATTAAGGACGGCCGACTCTTGGGTAGTCGGCATGTCGCTTTCTATCCGACTTGCTAAAGAAACTCTAAACGGCCAAGTCCTTGCCTTCCCAAAGTAGCCAAGCACTTGACCCAGCGACAGTCCGCAGAGCGGCTGCTCGACTGACAAGGCAGCGACTAAAGGAAGGCGGCAAAAGGAAAAGCCTAAAGAGCAGTAAGCAAGGAAAGACGGAAAGCAGATTAATATTTACATAGGCCCTTGGCCGAATCTTCGAATAAGAAGTTCAAGATACACCCCGCGGGTGGAATTGTTCGAATCTAACAAAGTTTTCAAAAGATTACTAAGACAGACAAACAGAGGCGAAAAAGCAGCCTAGGAGGCGGCGTCTGGGATTGGAGGATCGGAGGAGACGGCGGTGTCAGGTGCCGGGGCAGTCGGCTGGGCGGTCTCGGTTTGATCGCCTCCAGCGGCAGTCGCTTTCTCCTGACGCGGCTCGTTGCTGGAGGCGCGGTCGAGCTGAGGCTGGCCGCCTGCTCCGTCTTCTGGCACCTCCGCCTCGCCTTCGGCCTCCGCCTCGTCCTCCTCCTCAGTGCTGGAGTCGATCACCTCCGCCGAGTCCTCGCCATACTCCGGGTTCATCCCGAACCACTCTGCCGGCACTTCCTCGCCGCCTTCAGCCCGCTCGGGCACGAAGACGCTGGTGTCCGTGTACTCGGCGATGGCCGCCGCACGCTCGATAAGGGCGCCCTCCACGGCCTCCAGTTCGGCCTGGGCTTCTGACCGGAACGCGGCCAGGCGGTCCAGGTCCAGCCCTGGATACCACGCCTTGACGAACTCCAAGGCCCGGCGCGCTCCGGCCCGGGCCGAGGAGCCCTTCCAGGCCTCAAGACGGCCGGCAGCGACTTCCAGCCAGTCGGCGGTCCGACTGGCGGTGCGCAGAGCCGGCATATCCGGCCACAAAGCGGCAACCGCCTGGGCGCCGGCACGCTGAAGCCGGCGCATCTGCCGGTGGACCGGACGAAGACGGGCTTCAATGCTCAGGAGCTGTTCATCAACGGTTCGGGGGGCATTGGCGGCGATCTCCTCACCATTCGCCCTTCGCGCCTCACGAGCAGCCTCGATGGCCAGAGGGACCGCCTGCGAGTGGCCAGGGAAGAAGTCTGCCAAGACAAAAAAGAAGAAAGTCGAAAAATTAGAAGTCGGCCCGACACATAGTCGGAAGCACGAAGAAGCGAAAGAAATGTACCGTCGACAATATCCTCGATCTCGTGGAAGCCGGAGGTCAGCATCGCCTCCCTGTCAGTCCAGGAGGAGCGCTCGCTCTCGAACTCGGCCAGGAGAGCGGCTTCCTTCTTCTCGGCCTCGTCCTGCGCCTTCTTGAGCATCTCCTTCTGCTCGGCCAGCTGCGCCGCCAGCAGGTCGCGCTCCGTGGCGAGCCTGTCACACTCCTCCTCCTTGGCGCGACGGGCGGTATTGGCCTCGCCCAGCTGCTCCTGAAGAGCGGCGTTGGCTCCTGAAAATCGAAAGAGAAAACAAATCAGTCGTCAGCAAAGAAGATCGCCGGGAAGATCCGGCCCGACTGCTCAGCAGTCGGCCCGAATCTCGGGGACTACAGCCCGCGGGTGCGCCAGCGCGCCCCCGCGAAGAAGAAGAACTCACTCCGGCTTTCCGACAAGTCGGCAGCCCGCTTGCTCAACTCCTCAACATTGCGGTTGAAGGCAGTGGCGCGGAGGTTGTGATACTCCTGCAATAAGTCATTGAAGACGAAGTTAGTGTTTGGAACTCGCCAGAGGGAGTTCCGAACCGCCTGCTCAGCAGCCGGCCCGGAACTCGGGGACTACACCCAGTGGGTGCGCTGGCGCGCCCCCACAGAGAAAAACAAGAATCAAGAAGGAGAAGAAACTTACTCGGACGGCCGTTCGCGCGGCCAGGTGCGCTCTGGTGCAGGCCTGAAGGGCGTCGCCTTCGGCCCGCAACTTCGCCTGGACTTCCAGGAGCAATTGATTTAGCGGCCCGGTGCCGCCTCCGCGCACCCACCCGGTGGGCGCGGCGCTTGTGGCCTCGGCGTCTAGAGCTGCCGAGCTGGCAGCGGCGATCTCCCGAGGTCGCGGCGCCGAGGTCGCCCTCTCAAGACGGCGACGCACCGGCGAGGCGACTTGGAGAAGCAGCCGCGCTTCGGCCTCGTCCATGGCCGGCGGCTCCGACGGATCCACCGGCTGTTTGCCGTGCGGCCTCCCAGACGGCGGTGGAGGCGGCGGCGGCGGCACGAGAGCATCCGACATGGAGGCCTCGCCGCTCTCCTTCTCCGTGACGGGGTTCTCGGTGCCGGCTCCCCCGGTCTGCCCCGTGAACTCCGGAGGCGGCGGTGCAGACGATAGTGGGGGGACGAGCATCGCCGATCGGCGACGCGCGGCCTCCTCGGCGCGCCGTCTCGCCGCAAGGGCGGCTTCGGCATCATCCAGCTTTTTCTGGGCGGAGGCGGCCGCCCTGTCGGCCTCCGCCTTCTCCAAACGCGCGGCCTCCTCCTCCTCGCGCTTCTCCCGCGCATTCCGCTCCGTCGCCTCCCGGAGGTCGGCGGCAGGGTCGGGCCGCCGAGTATTGGCGGACGTCTCTGCCGACCCCATGACGGAGGGGACGGCGACTCTCTCAAGGGAAAGAGGGGCCCTGAAGAAGAATGGAGGGAGTATATAAACGAAGACTCGGACAAGATTCAACGAAGAAAATAAAAGAGCGTAAAGACTTACGCGGATACTAGCGGCGGCTTTCTCACTTCCCTTCGGAAGCGGTTGGCCTTCGCGGCCGCCTCCTCTCGTCTGGTCGCGGCGGCCGCCCCCTTGAACTTCTTCAATTTACCGCCGGGCGCACTCGGCCCGGCGTGACGCCTCTTCGCGCCGCCTTGGCCGGCGGAGGAGCCGGCGCCCGACGGGCCGATCCTCAGCTGGTGGCGCGGAGCGACTTCGCCTTCGGCGTCGTCATCAGGCCAGTCGGCGAAGGTGGCCGAGGGCCTGAAGTCGCCTTCTGCCCCCCTCCCCCGCCTTCGGCGTCGGCTTCCATCGCCGCCGCCCCCAAGTCGGGGTCGTCGACGTCGCTCTCCGCGCGGTCGGGAACATACTCGCGGGGCTGCCTCGTGGCGCCGGCGGCAGGCTGCATAAGAGGATTCTAGTTCAGAAGAAGCTAACAAGAGTCAGAAGCCGGAGTCGGCTGCGGAAAAAGATAAAACAGCAGGGAGACGCGACTTACCACTGGTGGAGGGTTGACGCGCGAGTACGGCTCCTTGCCGAACTGCCAGTCCTCCTCGTACTCGCAGTGCGCGATGTAATTTACCATGTTCGCCACCTCCTTGCGGGGCATCTCCTTGGTGCTCATCCGACTTGGGTCTCGGAGGCCGCTCATCTGACAGATCAGGTGAGGCCGGCCTTGGAGCGGGAGAACTCGGCGCGCCACGAAGGCGGCCAGCAAGTCGGCCCCGACGAGTCCCTCCGACTGCGTCAAGACTCGGAGTCGCGCCACGGCGGCGGCTCCGGCAGGAGTCAGCGTCTTGACTCGGTGGGACCAGCTGGGGAGCCGCCCAGTCAGGGGAGCGGCGTTGTAAGGCGGCAAGTTGACCCAGTCGCCGTCGGAGGCGAGGTTCTTCACGTAGAAGTACGAGCGCTGCCACATCTTCACCGACTTGATCAGCGTGATGGGAGGAAAGGGGTTGTCGGCCGTCGAGCGCCGCATCGCGATGAAGGCGCCGCACTGGGCCGGCACGCCGGCGATGTGCGTGCCGAGCTTAGAAGAGAAGAATTCTCCCCACAGCTCGATGGTGGGGAGAACGCCGAGGAAACCTTCGCACAGGGTGGCGAAGGCGGAGAGCAGCACCACCGTGTTCGGTGTGAGGTGGTGCGGCTGAAGGCTGTGGAACTCCAGGAACGAGCGGAAGAAGCCGCTCGCCGGCAGCCCCAGGCCGCGCATAAGGTGCGAGCGGAAGATGACCCGCTCGCCCTCTTCCGGCGCCGGCCGGATTTCCCCCTCCGGCGCGGCGCGGGCGCGCACGAGGTCCGCGCTGGGGAGACGGCGGGTCTGGCGGAGGAACTCGATGTGTTCTTCCTCTACCTCCGAGCCGTCCCATACGCCGGAGCGCACGGCAGAGGCCGCGGCGGAGGAAGAGCTCATCGCCGCGGTATGAGGTGCTCCTGCTCAACGGCGGAGGAAGGAGGGAGAGAAAGCAAGATGAGGCGGGGGAGCGGGGAAGAAAGGCGCGCAAGCTGTGCCGCTCCGCTTCCCCCCGCCTACTTATAGCCCTGCGGGCTGAGAAGCCGAGGGGGCGGGCGTGGGATTAGCTGTGCACGATGCCCCACGCCGCCCCACGATTTACCCACGAAGTTACTGCGCGCAGTAACGACGTGGGAAAACCAACCGTCCTCAGCCACAACGGATCCGTCCATATGCCGAGGCGCGGTAGTGGCGGGCCCCGCCTGACGGCCCATCCCGTCGCGCGCGTGGGCAGGTAGACTGTTCTCCCCACATGGCGCCACGCGATAGGACCGCCCTGATGGCAGCGGGGAAGCGTATCAGGCACGCCGCCTGGCTTCCCGCCGCGACCTTCGAGCTGCGGCTCTTCACCGAAGTTCCGACTTTCGACAGTCGGCCCAGGGAAAGACGACAGCCGAGTCCCAGAGTCTGCACTTTTAAAGATAGAAGCTGTTGAAGCCCCACAATGCAACGACCGGAGGGTTTCACCAGCTTCGGGGACTACTGTCGGAGTAATGGGCCACGGGTAGGCTAACCCGAGCCCTAGGATGTTTCAAGACATCGGGGCAGGCCGCACCCCTCAGGCCGAGTCCCATGAGCGACTCCAAGAAACACCGAGTACCAGGCGGCGACTCCAAGAAATGCCGAGTACCAGGCGGCGACTCCCAGATAAGCCGACTCCAAGCTGGCGACTTCCAGGAGAGCCGACTGTGGAGAGTCGGCCCAAGACTCCTCGCTTATCCCAAAGTACGACGCAGGGTGCGGGTACAGCATGGCCGTCTCCCCCCTGCTTGCGAAGGGCCGGCATGGCTACAGTAAGCCGTACCGCTGGAAGATCTCCGGCGAGATACGGCACTATTGCCATGCCTGCCCTGACCTCAGCCACAGTACGCAGTGCACTGTGCCCACGACGCCGGCCTGTACGACCCGAAGGCGGCGGGGCCGCCTGTCAGTGGGAGGGCCGAAGCCGGCCTGGGCAACCCGAAGACGGGCCCGTGGGAGTCGCCCCTGGAGTCGGCCGACTCCTCCCGGGCCCCACGAGCCATTAATCAGATAAGATGGGGAATGGCGACAGTGATCGCCCGATAGATGGCGGCACTGTTGCCACGACCCGATGACCGAGCCTGTGTCATCGGGAGTGCCGCTGCAGTATCAAGCCTGTCCGCGGGACCCGCCAGTCGGCGGGCCCCAGAAGCCGGCAGGGAAGACTGCGGCCTGAGAGACAGACGGCTGGGACCTGCGCCCAGCCGGATTACCATTGTACCCCCAGGGGGTAGGCCTATATAAACCCCCCGGGGCACCCATGCAAAGGGTTCGAACCTAGAGAAGAAGATAGACCAGATAGCCCAGGGAGGAGAGAGCTAGCCTTGCCCTCTTCTGCCTCCCGAAACAGCTCCAGGAGCACCATTGTAGTTACCTTGCTTTAGTGATCATGCGGAGACCCCGCAGAGCAGAAGTAGGGGTGTTATCTCCTAGGAGAGCCCTGAAGCTGGGTAAGTTCCGCCGGCGTGCATGTCTTCGCCTCATCCTGCTTCTAGGCACCGGCGACGTTCTACTCGCTCCTACCATGATAAGCCATCCTTTGGCATATGTCGTATCCAACCTGTCAGGACCCCGACTCGATGTCACATCGATCTAGCCGGTAACACCTCATATCACTTTGCGGCCTCACACACGGTATCCCCACGGGTGTCGTCTTACCTTTTCCCGGGACCGTTTGCGCCTTTTGGCTCACGTATATGATAGAGTCGCTAGCATCCATATGATAAGGAGCCCGGGCTGACATGACTAGTCGTAAACCCAAAGTGGCACAGACTTACAGGGACAGGCATCCATGACCCAGCTTCGAACGTGTCGGTCATCAGGAAGTGGGTCCGGGCTGTAGCACTGGGCTAGCAGGACTCCGGTAAACCGGGCTGTAGCGGGCTAACAGGACTCCGGTACTCAAAGCGTGACATTTCCCCGAAGGGACAGACACAGGAACGAAGAAGGACACATGCCGGCCAGCCTAAGTGTTCCAGAGCAGTAGCAAGCTACCATGGCTCAGCGGTAACACTAGGAGACATTTCCCGGTAAGAGAGGCTACTAAAGATAAACAACTAGATAGTCAGATCCCACACATAGCACTACACATTACACGTACGCATAACATGCAAGTATGTGCTGTACAACATGGCATCACAGCATAACTCAACAATTATATAGATAAAGGCTCAGAAGAGCCATCATAGCATTTATTGCAAACAGGGGTCACAAGACCCGTCATACAGAGCATACAAGCAACAAGCGGAAGCATTACATGTCTGGGTACAGACATCTATAAATGAAAAAGGCTGAAGAGCCTGACTATCTACAACATCCGATCAAGATCGTAGCTGAGGTACTAGCTACTAGTCGAAGTCCACGAGAACACTAGTAAGACCGAAGTCTCCGCTGCAAAAACATAAATAAAGCAACATGAGTACAAAGGTACTCAGCAAGACTTACATCAGATCCTATCATACATGCATTTGTATCAAGAGGGTAATGTGGGGTTTAGTTGCAGCAAGCCAGCTTTGACTCTGTGGCTATCCTGTTCTACGACTACCAGAAACTCTGGAGGTGAAACAACGTACACGAGTCCACTAATCACCACACAATACACTACTATGGATTCATCCCCGTCTCCCTACGAGAAGGCCATCCATAGCACTCACACTTGTCTTGAGCATTTTATAGTATCCACTTCAAGTTGTCTATGTACCATGTAAGCATCCAAGAAGTCCATAACCGCGGACCCGGCTATTCGAATAGATCATGTTAACCCTGCAGGGGTGTACTTCTTCACACACGCTCTCGCCACTTACCGCCATGTACACGTCATGTATCTCGGCAACCTTCAAGCGGAAGCCTGGCGAGGGTGTCGGCCACGACCTGACTAACCACACAAGACTCTAGTCCAGGTTTATCGCCTATTCGGGTTCCATCCGCAAGGAGATCCGGCCGGGGTGTCGCTTACGGCCCCAAACGATGTGTACAGGGTTCCCGAGCCCACCAACCGGGTGCCACTCGGTACACCGGGCCACGTGTGCCTAGTCTGTCCCAAGCCCACCCTGCCGGGTGCCACTTGGTAGAAAAATAGCACTACCTACAAACACCAGAAACTAGTTGCGACTCCTGGACAGAGACCAAGTTGGTTAATAAGTCGAGAGGGGTCGAGTTACCGGAACCCAATGTGTGGTAGTATCGAGTCATTGGACAACATACACAGAACTCAGTGCTTAAGGACGGTTCCAGTGAGACAACCCACCATGTACTCCTACATGGCCTCTCACCGCTACCTTTACCAAATCGTGTTCACACACTTCACTCTCAGCAATCAGAACATATCGTGACACTCCAATTCATTCCCAATGAACCAGACCTGACACACTCTAAGCAATAGCAGGCATAGCATGGTAGGAACACATCAGTGGCTTCAATCAACTCCTACACATGCTAGTGGGTTTCAACTATTTACTGTGGCAATGACAGGTCATGCAGAGGAATGGGTTCAACTACCGCAGCACAAAGTAGCAGATGAATCGTTGTTGTCCTAATGCAATAACTGAGAGCAGGAGCGAGAGAGTAGGGTTTTATCGAAATGAACAAGGGGGGTTGCTTGCCTGGTAAATCAACAAGGGAGGCACTGCTTCACAGACAGGTACTCTGGAACGTCTCCGGAGCAGGACCTATCGAGAAGGAACGGTGCCGGCAATCAATACACAATCATATGCAACAATATGATGCATGAACATGGCATGTAGATGTGATGCTGTTGAGCTAATGCAACTAGTGTTCAATTAGCTTGAAGTCCATTTGAACCAAAGGTTCAAATGCATTTCTAAATTAGGTCTCTTATATATGCCATAATGTGTTTTCCCATATTCAGCATGTATAAGTTGGTTTTTCATGCATGAAACTAGTACAGATGGAAAGGTTGCATTTTTCTGATAATTTTTCATATATAAATTATTTAAATCTGAGCTACGGTTGAATTGATATGAATTTTTGAAGTTTAAATCAATTTCTGGATTTTCTGAATTATTTTAATTCCAGAAAATGTATAATTGCGTCAGCATGACGTCATCATTGCATCAGCGGTCAACGCGGCTGTCCAGGTCAATCCTGACGTGTGGGACCCACACGTCAGTGACACTGGGGTTAACCCCGAGTCAAACCCGGGCTGGTTAGCTTTGACTAAGCCCTGGGGCCCACTTGTCAGCGTCAGTAGGTGGGGGATTAGTGACTAATTAACTAAGCCACGTCAGCCCGCCGGAGTTCTGGCCGGCGGCGACCATTAGCGCGGCGGCGACTCGCCGGACTTGCGTTACAGACGGCGTTTGATCGCGCTAAGACCACCGGGGCGTAGCCCGTCTTCGTCCGCAACCAGGGGAGCTGATGGGGGGGCTGCGGGGGCGCCGGAGCTCGCCGGAGCGAAGCTCGGGGCGGCGGCCGGAGTTCGGGATAGCGCGGGCGTGGGGCTGCAGCTCGCGTTCGAGCGAACGGAGGGCACAGGCGGTAGCTACGAGGCAGCAGGAGCACATCGAGCTATCTACGCGAGGCGGAGGTGCTCGGGGGCACGGAGCTCGCCGGCCATGGCGGACGGCGGCTTCGGGCGCTCGTGGGGCAGCGGCTATAGGGCACGCGCGAGAGAGAGAGGTGAGGGGAAAGGAAGAGAGGCTCACGGCGGACTCGCAGAGCAGGCCGGTGTGCTCGGGGACCTCCTGCGTCCGGCGAATTGACGGTGATGGCGGCGAGGTCGATCTCCGGCGTCGGTGGTGAAGAAGACAACGGCGTCGGCGATGGAGCGCGTCCGGAGGTGCGTGGCTTGACGAGGAGGTAGAGGGGGTCGAGGCGGAGCTGGGAAGCGTCTCAGGGAGGCGAGGGGAGGCCGGTGGCTACGGTGATGCCCGTCGGCGGCGGCGGTGGTTCTCGGGTGAGAGGGAGAGAGAGCAGGGGGAGAAGAGGAGGGCGAGGGAGAGTGAGAGCGGTGCGGGGCAGCTGCGTGGCTTCGTCCGGGGCATCGAGGGCGAGAGAAGGAAGCAGGAGGTGGCCAGCAGGGGGGGGAGGTGGCGCGCGCGCGTGCCGGCGAGCGTCGGGCACACGCCGTTCCCCTGTCGGGGGGAAGACGACAGAGGAGGGGGGCCAGGCGGGCTGGGCCGCCTCCTGGCTGGGCCGGCCTGCTGCTGCTGGGCTGCGCAGGGGAGGGGAGGCCCAGGTAAGCCCCTCCTTCTTTTATTTTTGTTTTCTAATTTTTCTGACATTTGTTTTGATTTAATAAATATATTAAATCATTTAATTTTATTATGCCAATTTTTGTAGGGGCTAATGGTATTATTCCAGAGCTCTTTTATAATTGGCATAATTTTTGGACCATATTTCATATATATAGAAATATATTTCCAATGCAAATATTTATCGAATTAATCCAAATGGCCAAAATAAATGTCCATGAGCTCCTAAAAATATTGTTTTGATTTTTATCTCTGTCCAATATTTTCAGAGGGCAACATGAGCATTTTCTTGGACCCTTTTGGAGAAATTTTTATTTGGGTCATTTTCAAAAATGATTCTGAGGGTTCCACCAATCCTCATTTCAAATTTAAATGAAATTTAAATATGATGCACAAATGGCTAGCTAGCCTAGGTCATACCAGACTAGGGATGTGACAACTCGCCCCCACTTGAAAGAATCTCGTCCCGAGATTCAGGGGTCGATGGAAAGAAAGCGGGGTACTCCAGTCGAAGACGATCTTCTCGCTCCCAGGTAGCTTCTCTCTCGGAATGATGAGACCACTGAACTTTGAGAAACTTGACGTTCTGACGTCGAGTAACACGCTCTGCTTGATCAAGAATGCGAACCGGGTACTCTCGGTATGTGAGGTTATCTTGGAGATCAAGCGTTTCGTGGTCCACTCCGCGGATAGGATCCGAGAAGCAACGCCTGAGTTGAGAGACGTGGAAGACATCATGAACTCGAGAAAGATGTGGGGGTAGTTCCAATTGGTAGGCAACCTCTCCTCGTTTAGCGAGAATGCGAAAGGGACCAATGTAACGAGGAGCCAACTTGCCCTTGATACCGAAACGATGGGTACCCTTTAAAGGAGTAACCCGAAGGTAAGCTTGGTCGCCAATTTCATAAGTCATATCCTTATGATGACGATCATACTGGCTTTTCTGACGAGACTGGGCTGTTTTCAAATTCTCACGAATGATGCGAACTTGCTCTTCTGCCTCCTGGATCATGTCCGGTCCAAAGAATTGTCTTTCACCGGTTTCTGACCAGTTCAAAGGTGTTCGACATCTTCGTCCATAGAGAACCTCAAAAGGAGCTTTCTTGAGGCTGGATTGGTAGCTATTGTTATAAGCAAACTCGGCAAAAGGAAGACATTTCTCCCAATCCATACCGAATGAGATAACGCAAGCTCTGAGCATGTCTTCGAGAATTTGATTGACCCGTTCCACCTGACCACTCGACTGAGGGTGGAAAGCGGTACTGAAGGAAAGATGGGTTCCCATGGCAGTTTGGAAACTCTCCCAGAAATGAGAAGTGAAAAGACTGCCACGGTCTGAATTGATCTCTAGTGGAACACCATGAAGTGACACTATTCGAGAAATATATAAGTCAGCAAGCTGACTAGCAGTGATACTCTCTCGAACAGGGAGGAAGTGAGCCACTTTGGAAAGACGATCAACGACTACGAAGATAGCGTTATTCCCTCTTTTGGTCCTGGGAAAGCCGGTGATGAAGTCCATACCAACTTTATCCCATTTCCATTCAGGAATAGCTAAAGGCTGAAGGGTGCCAGCAGGTCTTTGATGCTCTGCCTTAACGCGACGACAAACGTCACATTTAGCAATGAACTCAGCGATTTCTCTCTTCATCCTAGTCCACCAGAACCTCTGGCGTAGGTCCTGATACATCTTAGAGCTACCGGGATGAATTGTGAGAGGAGATTCATGCGCCTCCTTAAGAATCAACTGCCGAAGATGTTGCTTCTTGGGAACCACCAAGCGATTCTCAAAGAAAACAACACCGCGATCATCCATAGAGAAACATCCACCAACTCCCTTCTTAATGTTCCTCTTGATCCGGGTAATCCCCGTATCATGTTTCTGGGCTTCGATGATAAGATCCACAAGGGTAGGTTTCGCCACCAAGGTAGAAAGGAATCCGCGAGGCGCAATGTGAAGGTTAAGCTTACAGAATTCCTCATGGAGAAGTGGTTGGCCTTGCTGCAACATGAGATTGTTGCAATAGGATTTACGGCTTAGAGCATCAGCCATGACATTGGCTTTGCCTGGGGTGTAGGTAATCCCTAGATCATAATCTGTGATCAACTCCAACCAACGTCTTTGCCTAAGGTTCAGATCCGGTTGGGTGAAGATATACTTGAGACTCTGGTGATCGGTGTAGATCTCGCAACGTTTACCAAGGAGGTAATGTCGCCAAGTCTTGAGTGCATAGACTACGGCTGCAAGCTCTAGATCATGTGTAGGATAATTCTCCTCATGTGGATGCAACTGTCGAGATGCATAGGCAATCACATGACGATCCTGCATAAGAATGCAACCTAGTCCCTGTCGTGAGGCGTCGCAGTAGATAATAAAGTCTTTAGTGAAATCCGGTGGCACAAGTATGGGAGCAGAAGTCAGGCGTCTTTTCAGTTCCTGAAAACTGTACTCACACTGTGGGGACCACTCGAACTTTTTATCTTTCTTGAGAAGTTCCGTGAGGGGTTTGGCTACTTTGGAGAAGTTTTCAACAAAGCGGCGACAATAGCTGGCTAGACCAAGGAAACTCCTAACTTGTTTCACGGTCTCAGGTGGAGTCCAATCGAGAACGGCTTGAACTCTCTCGGGATTGACAGCAATGCCCTTACCAGAGATTACGTGGCCTAGGTAGGTCACTTCTGGCAACCAAAATTCACACTTGGAGAACTTGGCATAAAGGCGGTGCTCTCTGAGCTTTTCTAACACAAGTCTAAGATGTTCGGCATGCTCTTCCTCGTTCTTCGAGTAAATAAGAATATCATCGAGGTAAACCACGACGAACTTATCTAAGTACTCCATGAAGATCGAGTTCATCAAGCGGGAGAATGTGGCTGGGGCGTTGGTTAGGCCAAAGGACATGACGGTGTACTCGTACTGGCCATAACGAGTGACAAAAGCTGTCTTGGGAATGTCCCCGTTTCTGATCTTGATTTGATGGTAGCCTAACCTTAAATCCATCTTGGAGAAGACTGAGGATCCAGCGAGCTGATCATACAGGTTGTTGATCCTGGGAAGCGGATACTTGTTCTTTATCGTGACCAAATTAACGGGACGATAATCTACAACCATCCGGTCCGTACCATCCTTCTTCTTGACGAAGAGGACGGGGCAAGCCCAAGGAGAAGAACTAGGACGGATGAAACCCTTTTGCAAGGACTCATCGAGTTGTTTCTTAAGCTCGGCTAGTTCTAAGGGTGCCATCTTGTAAGGTCTCCGGGAGATTGGAGCTGTTCCTGGGATAAGATCTATGACGAACTCTACATCTCTGTCAGGTGGAACACCTGGCAGTTCCTCTGGAAAGACATCCGGAAAGTCACGGACTACCGGGATATCTTCAAGGTCTGGAAGAGGGCTGGCATTAAGAGAATAGAGTTGACGCTTTGCAACTCTAGTGGAGACGGTGACTATCTTGCCAGATGGGTGTGTAAGTTGAACAGATCTTGTGTAACAATCAATCTTGGCATGATGAGCTGTCATCCAGTCCATACCCAAGATGATGTTAATATCTGAAGACTTGAGAGCTACAAGTGATGCAAGGAATACAAGTCTATCAACAAGAATTTCGTTACCATGGCTGATTCTGGTGGTCTGCCATCTAGACCCTGGGGTTTGGATTTCAAGCGGAGTTGGCATATCACAAAATGATATGTCGTGCAAACGAGCATAGCCTTCAGAAATGAAGGAGTGAGATGCTCCAGTATCAAATAGAACTGATGCTGGGTGACAATTGACAAGGAGTGTGCTAAGAACGACATCTGGATCATCATGAGCGTCTTTAGCTGAGACGTGATGCACACGTCCACGTTCAGTGGGGGCTGACTTGACACTGATCATCTTGCGTGATGGCTTAATACAGCCAACAGTCTTCTCGGGCTGGGGTGGAGCATAACTAGTCTGAGAGCAGTCACGTGCATAGTGTCCTGGCTTCCCGCATGTGAAGCAAGTCCCTGAGGTTGGACGGGGACCCGCACTGACAAACGGTCTACCAGTAGGCCTGGGTGGAACATACGACGGAGTTGGAGAAGGCACCACATGAGATGACCTCGGTGTATAACCGGAAGGAAGAGCGGAGTTTGGAACCCAAATCCGGCGCTTTCTGGGAACTAGAACCGGAGGAAGATCCCAAATCACGGGTGTGCTTACGAGACTCCTCGTAAGTGAGTTGAGCTGTCTCTGCATTGATGGCCTTGTTCACAAGGGCTTGGAATGTATCACAATGATGCAGGTGGAGATCACGACGCAACTTGGGGTTGAGACCCTTCCGGAACCTAGCTTGCTTCTTGGCGTCCGTGGACACTTCTTCTGTGGCATAGCGGGCAAGGTTCTCGAATTCTCTGCTATAAGCATCAACAGCCATCTTACTCTGGGTGAAACTACAGAACTCTTCTCTCTTGCGATCAAGGAGGGCTTGGGGAATGTGATGCTCGCGAAAAGCCTCAGTGAAATCCTTCCAGGTAGGAATCTGGCCAACTGGAAGCATAGCCTCATAGTTCTGCCACCAAAGACTAGCAAGACCTTCTAGGTGATATGTGGCATAAGTGACCTTGTCATCTTCAGCTATGTTCGCGGAACGCAGCTTATGAGTGATGCTACGGAGCCAGTCATCTGCATCGAGTGGCTCGATGGAATGATGAAAGGTAGGTGGGTGCAAGCGGATAAAGTCATGAATGGTCACAGATCCCTTGAGCTGATGTGCGGTGTTCTCCTCGATACATGCCAACAAGCGGTTAGACTCACGCTTGTTCCTCTCCATCTCTAACATGAACTCTGTCAACGAAGGCTGGTCGGGAGGATCCTCATCCCTACCATATCCATGGTTCTGGCTACGAGCAACGGGACTTCGCTTAGCCGATGACATCCTGAGAAACGAACCAAGGACGGAATCCACATTAACTATAGGCTATAGAATGTAGGACAAGGAATTAGTATCTCTCGAATTCCTAGGAAAATTCCGGCAGCATAACGGCAGTAAAATGCTCAGAATGAGACATCCTACTAAAAATGGGGTGGTAACATACTCATCATCATTACTCAAGGTTCTGGGATAGTACTAAACAGACTACACCGGAAGTACTCGAAACTGGGGGTATGACTCTGATCAACCAGTCCTATGGGACTACGGAGTAGTAACACGTGATCCTGATAGACGGAAGAGAAAGCCTAGTTCCTTAACCCCGTAGGAAAGATAGGATGACTCAGATCAGAAGACCATGAGGTATAAGGAGTAAAAAGAGCCTTACGTTCCTTCCCACAATCAATTCCCTTACATAACTAAAGAATTTCTAGACTCAACTTCGACCAGTTTGGCTTGGTAATCCTACAGGCAGTCAAGCTCTGATACCAAAGCTGTCAGGACCCCGACTCGATGTCACATCGATCTAGCCGGTAACACCTCATATCACTTTGCGGCCTCACGCACGGTATCCCCACGGGTGTCGTCTTACCTTTTCCCGGGACCGTTTGCGCCTTTTGGCTCACGTATATGATAGAGTCGCTAGCATCCATATGATAAGGAGCCCGGGCTGACATGACTAGTCGTAAACCCAAAGTGGCACAGACTTACAGGGACAGGCATCCATGACCCAGCTTCGAACGTGTCGGTCATCAGCAAGTGGGTCCGGGCTGTAGCACTGGGCTAGCAGGACTCCGGTAAACCGGGCTGTAGCGGGCTAACAGGACTCCGGTACTCAAAGCGTGACATTTCCCCGAAGGGACAGACACAGGAACGAAGAAGGACACATGCCGGCCAGCCTAAGTGTTCCAGAGCAGTAGCAAGCTACCATGGCTCAGCGGTAACACTAGGAGACATTTCCCGGTAAGAGAGGCTACTGAAGATAAACAACTAGATAGTCAGATCCCACACATAGCAATACACATTACACGTACGCATAACATGCAAGTATGTGCTATACAACATGGCATCACAGCATAACTCAACAACTCATATAGATAAAGGCTCAGAAGAGCCATCATAGCATTTATTGCAAACAGGGGTCACAAGACCCGTCATACAGAGCATACAAGCAACAAGCGGAAGCATTACATGTCTGGGTACAGACATCTATAAATGAAAAAGGCTGGAAGCCTGACTATCTACAACATCCGATCAAGATCGTAGCTGAGGTACTAGCTACTAGTCGAAGTCCATGAGAACACTAGTAAGACCGAAGTCTCCGCTGCAAAAACATAAATAAAGCAACATGAGTACAAAGGTACTCAGCAAGACTTACATCAGATCCTATCATACATGCATTTGTATCAAGAGGGTAATGTGGGGTTTAGTTGCAGCAAGCCAGCTTTGACTCTGTGGCTATCCTAATCTACGACTACCAGAAACTCTGGAGGTGAAACAACGTACACGAGTCCACTAATCACCACACAATACACTACTATGGATTCATCCCCGTCTCCCTACGAGAAGGCCATCCATAGCACTCACACTTGTCTTGAGCATTTTATAGTATCCACTTCAAGTTGTCTATGTACCATGTAAGCATCCAAGAAGTCCATAACCGCGGACCCGGCTATTCGAATAGATCATGTTAACCCTGCAGGGGTGTACTTCTTCACACACGCTCTCGCCACTTACCGCCATGTACACGTCATGTATCTCGGCAACCTTCAAGCGGAAGCCTGGCGAGGGTGTCGGCCACGACCTGACTAACCACAGAAGACTCTAGTCCAGGTTTATCGCCTATTCGGGTTCCATCCGCAAGGAGATCCGGCCGGGGTGTCGCTTACGGCCCCAAACGATGTGTACAGGGTTCCCGAGCCCACCAACCGGGTGCCACTCGGTACACCGGCCACGTGTGCCTAGTCTGTCCCAAGCCCACCCTGCCGGGTGCCACTTGGTAGAAAAATAGCACTACCTACAAACACCAGAAACTAGTTGCGACTCCTGGACAGAGACCAAGTTGGTTAATAAGTCGAGAGGGGTCGAGTTACCGGAACCCAATGTGTGGTAGTATCGAGTCATTGGACAACATACACAGAACTCAGTGCTTAAGGACGGTTCCAGTGAGACAACCCACCATGTACTCCTACATGGCCTCTCACCGCTACCTTTACCAAATCGTGTTCACACACTTCACTCTCAGCAATAGAACATATCGTGACACTCCAATTCATTCCCAATGAACCAGACCTGACACACTCTAAGCAATAGCAGGCATAGCATGGTAGGAACACATCAGTGGCTTCAATCAACTCCTACACATGCTAGTGGGTTTCAACTATTTACTGTGGCAATGACAGGTCATGCAGAGGAATGGGTTCAACTACCGCAGCACAAAGTAGCAGATGAATCGTTGTTGTCCTAATGCAATAACTGAGAGCAGGAGCGAGAGAGTAGGGTTTTATCGAAATGAACAAGCGGGGGTTGCTTGCCTGGTAAATCAACAAGGGAGGCACTGCTTCACAGACAGGTACTCTGGAACGTCTCCGGAGCAGGACCTATCGAGAAGGAACGGTGCCGGCAATCAATACACAATCATATGCAACAATATGATGCATGAACATGGCATGTAGATGTGATGCTGTTGAGCTAATGCAACTAGTGTTCAATTAGCTTAAAGTCCATTTGAACCAAAGGTTCAAATGCATTTCTAAATTAGGTCTCTTATATATGCCATAATATGTTTTCCCATATTCAGCATGTATAAGTTGGTTTTTCATGCATGAAACTAGTACAGATGGAAAGGTTGCATTTTTCTGATAATTTTTCATATATAAATTATTTAAATCTGAGCTACGGTTGAATTGATATGAATTTTTGAAGTTTAAATCAATTTCTGGATTTTCTGAATTATTTTAATTCCAGAAAATGTATAATTGCGTCAGCATGACGTCATCATTGCATCAGCGGTCAACGCGGCTGTCCAGGTCAAATCTGACGTGTGGGACCCACACGTCAGTGACAGGGGGTTAACCCCGAGTCAAACCCGGATGGTTAGCTTTGACTAAGCCCTGGGGCCCACTTGTCAGCGTCAGTAGGTGGGGGGTTAGTGACTAATTAACTAAGCCACGTCAGCCCGCCGGAGTTCTGGCCGGCGGCGACCATTAGCGTGGCGGCGACTCGCCGGACTTGCGTTACAGACGGCGTTTGATCGCGCTAAGACCACCGGGGCGTAGCCCGTCTTCGTCCGCAACCAGGGGAGCTGATGGGGGGGCTGCGGGGGCGCCGGAGCTCGCCGGAGCGAAGCTCGGGGCGGCGGCCGGAGTTCGGGACAGCGCGGGCGTGGGGCTGCAGCTCGCGTTCGAGCGAACGGAGGGCACAAGCGGTAGCTACGAGGCAGCAGGAGCACATCGAGCTATCTACGCGAGGCGGAGGTGCTCGGGGGCACGGAGCTCGCCGGCCATGGCGGACGGCGGCTTCGGGCGCTCGTGGGGCAGCGGCTACAGGGCACGCGCGAGAGAGAGAGGTGAGGGGAAAGGAAGAGAGGCTCACGGCGGACTCGCAGAGCAGGCCGGTGTGCTCGGGGACGTCCTGCGTCCGGCGAATTGACGGTGATGGCGGCGAGGTCGATCTCTGGCGTCGGTGGTGAAGAAGACAACGGCGTCGGCGATGGAGCGCGTCCGGAGGTGCATGGCTTGATGAGGAGGTAGAGGGGGTCGAGGCGGAGCTGGGAAGCGTCTCAGGGAGGCGAGGGGAGGCCGGTGGCTACGGTGATGCCCGTCGGCGGCGGCGGTGGTTCTCGGGTGAGAGGGAGAGAGAGCAGGGGGAGAAGAGGAGGGCGAGGGAGAGTGAGAGCGGTGCGGGGCAGCTGCGTGGCTTCATCCGGGGCATCGAGGGCGAGAGAAGGAAGCAGGAGGTGGCCAGCAGGGGGGGAGGTGGCGCGCGCGCGTGCCGGCGAGCGTCGGGCACACGCCGTTCCCCTGTCGGGGGGGAAGACGACAGAGGAGGGGGGCCAGGCGGGCTGGGCCGCCTCCTGGCTGGGCCGGCCTGCTGCGGCTGGGCTGCACAGGGGAAGCCCCAGGTAAGCCCCTCCTTCTTTTATTTCTGTTTTTCTATTTTTCTGACATTTGTTTGATTTAATAAATATATTAAATCATTTAATTTTATTATGCCAATTTTTGTAGGGCTAATGGTATTATTCCAGAGCTCTTTTATAATTGGCATAATTTTTGGACCAGATTTCATATATATAGAAATATATTTCCAATGCAAATATTTATCAAATTAATCCAAATGGCCAAAATAAATGTCCATGAGCTCCTAAAAATATTGTTTTGATTTTTATCTCTGTCCAATATTTTCAGAGGGCAACATGAGCATTTTCTTGGACCCTTTTGGAGAAATTTTTATTTGGGTCATTTTCAAAAATGATTCTGAGGGTTCCACCAATCCTCATTTCAAATTTAAATGAATTTTAAATATGATGCACAAATGGCTAGCTAGCCTAGGTCATACCAGACTAGGGATGTGACACAACCCCCGACATGACTCATCTGTTAGCTTAGCATTATGATCGTGTTAGTTTCATTGCTACTGCTTTCTTCATGACTTATACAAGTTCCTCAGACTATGAGATTATGCAACTCCTGAATACCGTAGGAACACTTTGTGTGCTACCAAACGTCACAATGTAAAATGGTGATTATAAAGGTGCTTTACAGGTATATCCGAAGGTGTTTGTTGGGTTGGCACAGATCAAGATTAGGATTTGTCACTCCGTGTTTCGGAGAGGTATCTCTAGGCCCTCTCGGTAATACTCATAACTATAAGCCTTGCAAGCATTGTGACTGCTAAGTTAGTTGTGGGATGAAGTATTACGGAACGAGTAAAGAGAATTGCCGATAACGAGATTGAACTAGGTATTGAGATTCCGACGATCGAATCTCGGGCAAGTAACATACTGATGACAAAGGGAACAACGTATGGTGTTATGTGGTTTGACCGATAAAGATCTTCGTAGAATATGTAGGAACCAATATGATCATCCAGGTTCCGCTATTGCTTATTGACTGGAGACGTGCCTCAGTCTTGTCTACATAGTTCTCGAAGCCGTAGGGTCCGCACGCTTAACGTTCGATGATGATTGGTATTATGAGTTTAAGTGATATGATATACCGAAGTTTGTTCAGAGTCCCGGATGAGATCACGGATGTGACGAGGAGTCTCGAAATGGTTGAGACATAAAGATTCATATATTGGAAGGTTGCATTTGGACATCGGAATGGTTCTGAGTGGTTCGGGCATTTTTTCCGGAGTACCGGGAGGTTACCGGAACCCCCGGGAGAAGTTATGGGCCTTATGGGCCATAAGAGGGAAGCACACCAGCCCACAAGGGGCTCGTGCACCCCCTTTGGGCAGGAGGCCGAATTGGACTTGGTAAGGGGGCGCCACCCCCTTTCTTCTCCTAATCCCTCACCTTCCCCTTGTCACCCTCCGGTAGAAGGAAAAAAAAGGGTGGGGCCGAATCCTACTAGGGCTGGAGTCCTAGTAGGACTCCCCTCTCCCTGGCGCGCCCCTTGTTGGCCGGCCTCCTCCTCCCTTCCTTTATATACGGGGGCAGGGGCACCCCAAAGACACAACAGAGAACACAAGTTAATTGTTTAGCCGTGTGCGGTGCCCCCCTCCATAGTTACACATCTCGGTCATTTTGTCGTACTGCTTAGGCGAAGCCCTGCGCTGTTAACTTCATCATCACCGTCAGCACACCGTCGTGATGACGAAACTCTCCCTCGACCTCACCTAGATCTAGATTTCACGGGATGTCACCGAGCTGAACGTGTGCAGATCGCGGAGGTGCCGTGCCTTTGGTGCTAGGATCGGTCGGATCGTGAACACGCACGACTACATCAACCGCGTTGTCATAACCATTCCGCTTTCGGTCTACGAGGATACGTAGATAACACTCTCCCCTCTTGTTCCTATGCATCACCTATAGATCTTGCGTGATCATAGGATTTTTTTTTTAAATTACCATGTTCCCAAACACGCGCGACCACCCCTTGTGGCCCTTCTCTCCTTTCCCCTAAAGCCCATTAAGGCCCAACAACTCCCGGGGGGGTCCCGTAACCTCCCGGTACTCGGAAAAATACGTAAACTTCTCCGGAACCTTTCTAATGTCCGAATATAGCCTTCCAATATATCAATATTTTTGTCTCGACCATTTCGACACTCCTCGTCATGTACGTGACCTCATCCGGGAGTCCAAACAAACTCCGGTCATCAAAACACATAACTCATAATACAAATTGTCATCAAACTTTAAGTGTGCGGACCCTATGGGTTCGAGAACTATGTAGACATGATCGAGACACATCTCCAATCAATAACCAATAGCGGAACCTGGATGGTCATATTGGCTGCTACATATTCTACAAAGATCTTTATCGGTCAAACTGCATAACAACATACGTTGTTCCCTTTGTCATCGGTATGTTACTTGCCCGAGATTCAATCGTCGGTATCATCATACCTAGTTCAATCTCATTACCGACAAGTCCCTTTAATCATTTGTAATGCTTCATCCCGCAACTAACTCATTAGTCACATTGCTTGCAAGGCTTATAGTGATGAGCATTACTAAGAGGGCCCAGAGATACCTCTCCGAGTAGTGACAAATCCTAATATCGATCTATGCCAACCCAACAAACACCTTCGGAGACACCTATAGAGCATCTTTATAATCACCCAGTTACATTGTGACGTTTGATAGCACACAAGGTGTTCCTCCAATCACCGTGGTCTACACAGCTCCACTGGCCGAGATCATTGGAAGCCGAGATGCTTCTGGTCGGGTGGCCAAATGGGCCATCGACCTGGCTCCCTACACCATCTACTACGAGCCCCGCACCGCCATCAAGTCACAAGCACTGGCCGACTTCCTCGTCGACTGGGCCGAGACCCGGTATCTGCCGCCAGCGCCCGACTCCACCCATTGGCGGATGCACTTCGACGGCTCCAAGATGCGCACCGGCCTGGGAGCCGGCGTCGTCCTCACTTCCCCCAAGGGCGACAAGCTCAGATATGCGCTATAGATCCACTTTGCCGCCTCCAACAACGTGGCCGAGTATGAGGCGCTCATCCACGGGCTCCGGCTTGCCAAAGAACTCGGCATTCGCCGGATCCTGTGTTATGGCGACTCTGACTTGGTGGTCCAGCAATCATCTGGCGATTGGGACGCCAAGGATGCAAATATGGCGAGCTACCGTTTCCTCGTCCAGCAACTCAGCGGATACTTCGAGGGGTGCGAGTTCCTCCATGTGCCAAGGAACGACAACGACCAAGCAGACGCCTTGGCACGAATCGGTACCACCCGCCAGGCAATACCGTCTGGTGTCGCCCGCCGGCGCCTCCTCAAGCCTTCTATCAAGCCGTCACCAGAATCAGATTCAATCTATGTGCCGGCTCCGCCTGAGGAGGACGGATCCGACTCCAAGAAACCTACAGTCGAAGCCAGCCTGGGGACTGCAGAACCCGGCCCGGGGACTGCAGTAGCAAGATCGAAGACTCCAGAGCTCGCCCCGGGGACTGCTCCAGTTGGCCCCGGGACTTTGTCAAATCAGCAAGCGGCTGTGGACTCCAACCCGCCGCCTCCCAGCCCGGCCGCCCTTATCCAAGTCGCGCTAGTGGCAGTTGAAGAAATAGCAGCACCTTCATGGGCCCAGCCCATCCTCAGATTCTTAGTAAACAGAGAGCTGCCAACTAACGAAATCTTGGCTCGGCAAGTGCAACGCCGAGCAGTAGCATACACCATAGTCAACAGAGAGCTGGTCAGGCGCAGCATTACCGGCGTCTTCCAACGCTGCGTCGAACCAGAACAACGTCAGGCAGTCCTGAGAGACATCCACGAAGGCGAGTGCCGTCACCACGCGGCCTCAAGGGCACTCGTCGCCAAAGCCTTCCGGCACGGTTTTTTCTGGCCAACCGCTCTAGAAGAGGCCAAAGAGTTAGTACAAAAGTGCAAGGGGTGCCAAATTTTTCGTTCCAAGCCACTTCAGCCGGCTTCCGCACTCAAGACTATCCCCATCGCCCGGCCCTTTGCAGTTTGGGGCCTGGACATGGTGGGACCATTCAAGACGGCACAAGGTGGCTTGACTCACCTACTCGTCGCAGTGGACAAGTTCACCAAGTGGGTAGAGGTGAAACCCATCAAGAAATTGAATGGTCCGACTACAGTGACCTTCATCGCTGACATCACAACTCGGTACGGCATCCCACACAGCATCATCACTGACAATGGCACGAATTTTGCCAAAGGCGCCTTGGCCCGTTTCTGCGCGACACAGGGCATCCGACTGGACTTAGCGTCCGTTGCCCACCCGCAGTCAAACGGCCAGGTGGAGCGAGCAAACGGCCTCATCTTATCTGGCATCAAGCCTCGACTCGTCATACCGCTGGAGCGATCTGCCGGTTGTTGGCTCGAGGAGCTGCCAGCCGTCCTCTGGAGTCTGCGCACGACTCCAAACAAGTCAACCGGCTTCACACCATTATTCCTCGTCTATGGCGCCGAATCCGTCATCCCAACGGACATAGAGTTCGACTCCCCGCGAGTCACCATGTACACCGAGGAAGAAGCAGAAGAAGCACGTCAAGACGGCGTCGATTTGCTGGAAGAAGGCCGGCTGTTGGCACTCAGCCGGTCCAGCATCTACCAGCAGAGTCTGCGTCGATACTACAACAGGAAGGTCAGGCCAAGATCCTTTCAAGAAGGCGACCTTGTGCTCCGGCTGATCCAACGAACAGCCGGCCAGCACAAGCTGTCGGCACCTTGGGAAGGCCCCTTCATCATCAGCAAGGTGCTAGGGAATGACGCCTACTATTTGATCGACGCCCAGAAGCCCCGAGCGCGCAAGAGGGACGATTCCGGCAAAGAGACAGAGCGCCCGTGGAATGCAAATCTTCTTCGAAGATTTTACAGTTGATGCAGTATGTATCACACTACCCCTTTGTATTAAAGTACTAAGACTTTGGGCCCCCCGAGACGAGCTCGGGGACTGCCCTTTTTGTTATCTGTACGATAAGAATTATGCCTCCAAGTACATTACTTTCATTACAAGCCGCTTGGCACCGGGCCTGACTAGTCGGCCCGAGGACTCGCCGCCTTGCGCTATGAGAAGCTTCCCGCAGTCAGACAAGTAGTGTGCGGTGCCCAATCCGCCTCCTGGCAAAGCCGCAGCTCGCAGAGCGACTGTGAGGCAGGCAGGAGTGAGGAAGAACGGGCACCCACGCGAAAAATGGCTAAGGACCTAAAGCACGAACATAGCATAAGACGGCCCCCGGCATTTCTGAAGCGGAAGGCCGACTCATGAGTAGCCGGATCGCCGTCCTTATTAGCCTCTATTAAGGACGGCCGACTCTTGGGTAGTCGGCATGTCGCTTTCTATTCGACTTGCTAAAGAAACTCTAAACGGCCAAGTCCTTGCCTTCCCAAAGTAGCCAAGCACTTGACCCAGCGACAGTCCGCAGAGCGGCTGCTCGACTGACAAGGTAGCGACTAAAGGAAGGCGGCAAAAGGAAAAGCCTAAAGAGCAGTAAGGAAGGAAAGACGGAAAGCAGATTAATATTTACATAGGCCCTTGGCCGAATCTTCGAATAAGAAGTTCAAGATACACCCCGCGGGTGGAATTGTTCGAATCTAACAAAGTTTTCAAAAGATTACTAAGACAGACAAACAGAGGCGAAAAAGCAGCCTAGAAGGTGGCGTCTGGGATTGGAGGATCGGAGGAGACGGCGGTGTCAGGTTCCGGGGCAGTCGGCCGGGCGGTCTCGGTTTGATCGCCTCCAGCGGCAGTCGCTTTCTCCTGATGCGGCTCTTTGCTGGAGGCGCGGTCGAGCTGAGGCTGGCCGCCTGCTCCGTCTTCTGGCACCTCCGCCTCGCCTTCGGCCTCCGCCTCGTCCTCCCCCTCAGTGCTGGAGTCGATCACCTCCGCTGAGTCCTCGCCATACTCTGGGTTCATCCCGAACCACTCTGCCGGCACATCCTCGCCGCCTTCAGCCCGCTCGGGCACGAAGACGCTGGTGACCGTGTACTCGGCGATGGCCGCCGCATGCTCAATAAGGGCGCCCTCCACGGCCTCTAGTTCGGCCTGGGCTTCTGATCGGCACGCGGCCAGGCGGTCCAGGTCCAGCCCTGGATACCACGCCTTGACAAACTCCAAGGCCCGGCGCGCTGCGGACCGGGCCGAGGAGCCCTTCCAGGCCTCAAGATGGCTGGCAGCGACTTCCAGCCAGTCGGCGGTCCGACTGGCGGTGCGCAGAGCCGGCATATCCGGCCATTAAGCGGCAACCGCCTGGGCGCCGGCACGCTGAAGCCGGCGCATCTGCCGGTGGACCGGACGAAGATGGGCTTCAATGCTCAGGAGCTGTTCATCAACGGTTCGGGGGCATTGGCGGCGATCTCCTCACCATTCGCCCTTCGCGCCTCGCGAGCAGCCTCGATTGCCAGGGGGACCGCCTGCGAGTGGCCGGGGAAGAAGTCTGCCAAGACAAAAAAGAAGAAAGTAAAAAAATCAAAAGTCGGCCCGACAAATAGTCGGAAGCGCGAAGAAGCGAAAGAAACGTACCATCCACGATATCCTCGATCTCGTGGAAGCCGGAGGTCAGCATCGCCTCCCTGTTAGTCCAGGAGGAGCGCTCGCTCTCAAACTCGGCCAGGAGAGCGGCTTCCTTCTTCTCGGCCTCGTCCTGCGCCTTCTTGAGCATCTCCTTCTGCTCGGCCAGCTACGCCGCCAGCAGGTCACGCTCCGTGGCGAGCCTGTCACACTCCTCCTCCTTGGTGCGACAGGTGGTATTGGCCTCGCCCAGCTGCTCCTGAAGAGCGGCGTTGGCTCCTGAAAATCGAAAGAGAAAACGAATCAGTCGTCAGCAAAGAAGATCGCCGGGAAGATCCGGCCCGACTGCTCAGCAGTCGGCCCGAATCTCGGGGACTATAGCCCGCGGGTGCGCCAGCGCGCCCCCGCGAAGAAGAAGAACTCACTCCGGCTTTCCGACAAGTCGGCAGCCCGCTTGCTCAACTCCTCAACATTGCGGTTGAAGGCAGTGGCGCGGAGGTTGTGATACTCCTGCAGTAAGTCATTGAAGACGAAGTTAGTGTTTGGAACTCGCCAGAGGGAGTTCCGAACCGCCTGCTCAGCAGCCGGCCCGGAACTCGGGGACTACACCTAGTGGGTGCGCTGGCGCGCCCCCACAGAGAAAAACAAGGATCTAGAAGGAGAAGAAACTTACTAGGACGGCCGTTCGCGCGGCCAGGTGCGCTCTGGTGCAGGCCTGAAGGGCGTCGCCTTCGGCCCGCAACTTCGCCTGGACTTCCAGGAGCAATTAATTTAGCGGCCCGATGCCGCCTCCGCGCACCCACCCGGTGGGCGTGGCGCTTGTGGCCTCGGCTTCTAGAGCCGCCGAGCTGGCAGCGGCGATCTCCCGAGGTCGCGGTGCCGAGGTCGCCCTCTCAAGCCGACGACGCACCGGCGAGGCGACTTGGAGAAGCAGCCGCGCTTCAGCCTCGTCCATGGCCGGCGGCTCCGACGGATCCACCGGCTGTTTGCTGTGCGGCCTCCCAGACGGCGGTGGAGGCGGCGGCGGCGGCACGAGACCATCCGACATGGAGGCCTCGCCGCTCTTCTTCTCCGTGATGGGGTTCTCGGTGCTGGCTCCCCCGGTCTGCCCCGTGAACTCCGGAGGCGGCAGCGCAGACGATAGTGGGGGGACGAGCATCGCCGATCGGCGACGCGCGGCCTCCTTGGCGCGCCGTCTCGCCGCAAGGGCGGCTTCGGCATCATCTAGCTTTTTCTGGGCGGAGGCGGCCGCCCTGTCGGCCTCCGCCTTCTCCAAACGCGCGGCCTCCTCCTCCTCGCGCTTCTCCCGCGCATTCCGCTCCATCGCCTCCCGGAGGTCGGCGGCAGGGTCGGGCCGCCGAGTATTGGCGGACGTCTCTGCCGACCCCATGACGGAGGGGACGGAGACTCTCTCAAGGGAAAGAGGGGCCCTGAAGAAAAATGGAGGGAGTATGTAAACGAAGACTCGGACAAGATTCAACGAAGAAAATAAAAGAGCGTAAAGACTTACGCGGATACTAGCAGCGGCTTTCTCACTTCCCTTCGGAAGCGGTTGGCCTTCGCGGCCGCCTCCTCTCGTCTGGTCGCGGCAGCCGCCCCCTTGAACTTCTTCAATTTACCGTCGGGCGCACTCGGCCCGGTGTGCCGCCTCTTCGCGCCGCCTTGGCCGGCGGAGGAGCCGGCGCCCGACGGGCCGATCCTCAGCTGGTGGCGCGGAGCGACTTCGCCTTCGGCGTCGTCATCAGGCCATTCAGCGAAGGTGGCCGAGGGCCTGAAGTCGCCTTCTGCCCCCCCCCTCCCCCGCCTTCGGCGTCGGCTTCCATTGTCGCCGCCCCCAAGTCAGGGTCGTCGATGTCGCTCTCCGCGCGGTCGGGGTCATACTCGCAGGGCTGCCTCGTGGTGCCGGCGGCAGGCTGCATAAGTGGATTCTAGTTCAGAAGAAGCCGACAAGAGTCAGAAGCCGGAGTCGGCTGCGGAAAAAGATAAAACAGCAGGGAGACGCGACTTACCACTGGTGGAGGGTTGACGCGCGAGTACGGCTCCTTGCCGAACTGCCAGTCCTCCTCGTACTCGCAGTGCGCGATGTAATTTACCATGTTCGCCACCTCTTTGCGGGGCATCTCCTTGGTGCTCATCCGACTTGGGTCTCGGAGGCCGCTCATCTAACAGATCAGGTGAGGCCGGCCTTGGAGCGGGAGAACTCGGCGCGCGACGATGGCGGCCAGCAAGTCGGCCCCGACGAGTCCCTCCGACTGCGTCAAGACTCGGAGTCGCGCCACGGCGGCGGCTCCGGCGGGAGTCAGCGTCTTGACTCGGTGGGACCAGCTGGGGAGCCGCCCAGTCAGGGGGGCGGCGTTGTAAGGCGGCAAGTTGACCCAGTCGCCGTCGAAGGAGAGGTTCTTCACGTAGAAGTACGAGCGCTGCCACATCTTCACCGACTTGATCAGCGTGATGGGAGGAAAGGGGTTGTCGGCCGTCAAGCGCCGCATCGCGATGAAGGCGCCGCACTGGGCCGGCACGCCGGCGATGTGCGTGCCGAGCTTAGAAGAGAAGAATTCTCCCCACAGCTCGATGGTGGGGAGAACACCGAGGAAACCTTCGCACAGGGTGGCGAAGGCGGAGAGCAGCACCACCGTGTTCGGTGTGAGGTGGTGCGGCTGAAGGCTATGGAACTCCAGGAACGAGTGGAAGAAGCCGCTCGCCGGCAGCCCCAGGCCGCGCATAACGTGCGAGCGGAAGATGACCCGCTCTCCCTCTTCCGGCGCCGACCAGATTTCCCCCTCCGGCGCGGCGTGGGAGCGCACGAGGTCTGCGCTGGGGAGACGGCGGGTCTGGCGGAGGAACTCGATGTGTTCTTCCTCTACCTCCGAGCTGTCCCATACGCTGGAGCGCACGGCAGAGGCCGCGGCGGAGGAAGAGCTCATCGCCGCGGAATGAGGTGCTCCTGCTCGACGGCGGAGGAAGGAGGAAGAGAAAGCAAGATGAGGCGGGGGGGGGGAGAAAGGTGCACAAGCTGTGCCGCTCCGCTTCCCCCCGCCTACTTATAGCCCTGCGGGCTGAGAAGCCGAGGGGGCGGGCGTGGGATTAACTGCGCATGATGCCCCACGTCGCCCCACGATTTACCCACGAAGTTACTGTGCGCAATAACAACATGGGAAAACCAACCGTCCTCGGCCGCACCGGATCCGTCCATATGCCGAGGCACAGTAATGGCGGGCCCCGCCTGACGGCCCGTCCCGTCGCGCGCGTGGGCAGGCAGACTGTTCTCCCCACGTGGCGCCACGCGACAGGACCGCCCTGATGGCTGCGGGGAAGTGTATCAGGCACGCCGCCTGGCTTCCCGCCGCGACCTTCGAACTGAGGCTCTCCACCGAAGCTCCGACTTTCGACAGTCGGCCCGAGGGAAGACGGCAGCCGAGTCCCAGAGTCTGCACTTTTAAAGATTGAAGCTGTTGAAGCCCCACAATGCAGCGACCACAGGGTTTCACCAGCTTCGGGGACTACTGTCGGAGTAATGGGCCACGGGTAGGCTAACCCGAGCCCCAGGACATTTCAAGACATCGGGGCTGGCCCCGCCCCTCAGGCCGAGTCCCAGGAGCGACTCCAAGATATGCCGAGTACCAGGCGACGACTCCCAGATAAGCCGACTCCAAGCTGGCGACCTCCGGGGAGGCCGACTGTGGAGGGTCGGCCCAAGACTCCTCCCTTATCCCGAAGTACGACGCAGGGTACGGTTACGGCATGGCAGTTTCCCCCTACCTACGAAGGGCCGGCATGGCTATAGTAAGCCGTACCACTAGAAGATCTCCGGCGAGATACGACACTGTTGCCATGCCTGCCCTGACCTCAGCCACAGTACGCGGTGCACTGTGCCCATGACATCGGCCTATACGACCCGAAGGCGGCGGGGCCGCCTGTCAGTGGGTGGGCCGAAGCCGGCCTGGGCAACCTGAAGACGGGCCCGTGGGAGTCGGCCTCCCTGGAGTCGGCCGACTCCTCCCGGGCCCCAGGAGCCATTAATCAGATAAGATGGGGAATGGCGACAGTGATCGCCCGATAGATGGCGGCATTGTTGCCACGACCCGATGACCGAGCCTGCATCATCAGGAGAGCCACTGCAGTATCAAGCCTGTCCACGGGACCCGCCAGTCATAAGAGGGAAGCACACCAGCCCACAAGGGGCTCGTGCACCCCCCTTTGGGCAGGAGGCCGAATTGGACTTGGTAAGGGGGCGCCACCCCCTTTCTTCTCCTACTCCCTCACCTTCCCCTTGTCACCCTCCGGTAGAAGGAAAAAAAAGGGTGGGGCCGAATCCTACTAGGGCTGGAGTCCTAGTAGGACTCCCCTCTCCCTGGCGCGCTCCTTGTTGGCCGGCCTCCTCCTCCCTTCCTTTATATACGGGGGCAGGGGGCACCCCAAAGACACAACAGACAACACAAGTTGATTGTTTAGCCGTGTGCGGTGCCCCCCTCCATAGTTCCACATCTCGGTCATTTTGTCGTACTGCTTAGGCGAAGCCCTGCGCTGGTAACTTCATCATCACCGTCAGCACACCGTCGTGATGACGAAACTCTCCCTCGACCTCACCTAGATCTAGATTTCACGGGATGTCACCGAGCTGAACGTGTGCAGATCACGGAGGTGTCGTCCCTTCGGTGCTAGGATCGGTCGGATCGTGAACACGCACGACTACATCAACCGCTTTGTCATAACCATTCCGCTTTCGGTCTACGAGGGTACGTAGATAACACTCTCCCCTCTTGTTCCTATGCATCACCTATAGATCTTGCGTGATCGTAGGATTTTTTTTTGAAATTACCATGTTCCCCAACACGCGCGACCACCCCTTGTGGCCCTTCTCTCCTTTCCCCTAAAGCCCATTAAGGCCCAACAACTCCCAGCGGGGTCCAGTAACCTCCCGGTACTCGGAAAAATACGTAAACTTCTCCGGAACCTTTCTGATGTCCGAATATAGCCTTCCAATATATCAATATTTATGTCTCGACCATTTCGAGATTCCTCGTCATGTCCGTGATCTCATCCGGGACTCCAAACAAACTCCGGTCATCAAAACACATAACTCATAATACAAATTGTCATCAAACTTTAAGTGTGCGGACCCTACGGGTTCGAGAACTATGTAGACATGATCGAGACACATCTCCAATCAATAACCAATAGCGGAACCTGGATGGTCATATTGGCTGCTACATATTCTACAAAGATCTTTATCGGTCAAACTGCATAACAACATACGTTGTTCCCTTTGTCATCGGTATGTTACTTGCCCGAGATTCAATCGTCGGTATCATCATACCTAGTTCAATCTCATTACCGACAAGTCTCTTTAATCATTTGTAATGCTTCATCCCGCAACTAACTCATTAGTCACATTGCTTGCAGGGCTTATAGTGATGAGCATTACTAAGAGGGCCCAGAGATACCTCTCCGAGTAGTGACAAATCCTAATATCGATCTATGCCAACCCAACAAACACCTTCGGAGACACCTATAGAGCATCTTTATAATCACCCAGTTACATTGTGACGTTTGATAGCACACAAGGTGTTCCTCTGGTATTCGGGAGTTGCATAATCTCATAGTCTGATAAACATGTATAAGTCATGAAGAAAGTAGTAGCAATGAAACTGTAACAATCATAATGCTAAGCTAAAGGATGGGTCTTGTCCATCACATAATTCTCCTAATGATGCGATCATGTTCATCAATGAAAACACATGTCTATGGCTAGGAAACATAACCATCTTTGATTAACGAGCTAGTCAAGTAGAGGCATAATAGGGACACTATGTTTTGTCTATGTATTCACACATGTACTAAGTTTCCGGTTAATACAATTTTAGCATGAATAATAAACATTTAGATGATATAAGGAAATATAAATAAAAACTTTATTATTGCCTCTAGGGCATATTACCTTCAGTTACATGGCGATGTGAACTATGGGATCTATTGGTGTTAAATCACATGGAAATGTGAACTAGATTGTTGACTCTAGTGCAAGTGGGAGACTGAAGGAAATATGCCCTAGAGGCAATAATAAAGTTGTTATTTTATATTTCCTTATTTTCATGATAAATGTTTATTATTCATCCTAGAATTGTATTAACCGGAAACGTGATACATGTGTGGATACATAGACAAAATATCGTGTGCCTAGTAAGCCTCTACTAAGCTAGCTCGTTGATCAAAGATGGTTAAGTTTCCTAAACATAGACATGTGTTGTCATTTGATAAACAAGATCACATAATTAGGAGAATGATGTGATGGACAAGACCCATTCGTTAGCTTAGCATTATGTCCGTTCAGTTTTATTGCTATTGCTTTCTTCATGTCAAATATATATTCCTCCGACTATGAGATTATGCAACTCCCGGATACCGGAGGAATACCTTGTGTGCTATCAAACATCACAACATAATTGCGTGATTATAAAGATTCTCTATAGGTATCTCGGAAGGTGTTTGTTGGGTTGGCATAGATCGAGATTAGGATTTGTCACTCCAAGTATCGGAGAGGTTTCTCTGGGGCCTCTCGGTAATACACATCATAAGAAGCCTTGCAAGAAACATGACTAATAAGTTAGTTGCAGGATGATGTATTACGGAATGAGTAAAGATACTTGCTGGTAACGAGATTGAACTAGGTATGAAGATACCGATGATCGAATCTCGGGCAAGTAACAACCAACAGACAAAGGTAATTACGTATGTTGTCATAAGGTTCGACCGATATTAATCTTCATAGAATATGTAGGAGCCAATATGGGCATCTAGGTCCCTCTATTTGTTATTGACGGGAGAGGTGTCTCGGTCATGTCTACATAGTTCTCGAACCCGTAGGGTCCGCACGCTTGACGTTCATTGACGATATAGTATTATATGAGTTATGTATGTTGGTGACCGAATGTTGTTCGCAAACCCGGCTGAGATCTCGGACATGACGAGGAGTTCCAGAATGGTCCGGAGGTAAAGATTGATATATGGGATAATAGTGTTTGGTCTCCCGAAGGGTTCCAGAATTCACTGGAAGGGGTTCCAGATGTTTCCCGAAATGTTTGGGTATGAGAACATTTGGGAAAGCCCATGAGGTTTTTGGAAAGCGCAAAAGGAAGTTTTTGTGGAGTCCAGAGGCTAGACGCCAGGGTCCCTAGCATCTGGGTCCAGACGCCACGAACCCTGGCATCTGGTCCTGGAGTCCAAGAAGGAGTCTTGTCTTTCGGGTAAAACCGAGTTTGAGGAGGCTTTTACTCCAAGTTTCGACCCCAAGGTTGAACGTATAAATAGAGGTGCAGGGCTAGCACCCAAGACATATCAAGATTCACCAAGCCGTGTGCCGGCAACCCCGTCCCCTCTAGTTTATCCTCTGTCATAGTTTCCGTAGTGCTTAGGCAAAGCCCTGCGGAGATTGTTCTTCCCAAACACCGTCACCATGCCGTCGTGCTACCGGAACTCATCTACTACTTTGCTCATCTTGCTGGATCCAGAAGGCGAGGATGTCATCAAGCTAAATGTGTGCTGAACACAGAGGTGCCATACGTTCGATACTTGATCAATACGGATCGTGAAGGTGTACGACTACATCAACCGCGTCGTGAAACGCTTCCGCTTACGGTCTACGAGGGTACGTAGACACACTCTCCCCATCGTTGATATACATCTCCTATATAGATATTGCGTGAGCATAGGAGTTTTTTTTTGAATTGCATGCTACGTTCCCCAACACTAGCCCATAAGGCCCATATCTTTGCCGGGGGTGCCTGAAACTCCTTTCCGGTGACCCGACAAGTACCCGGTACCCTCCGAAACACTTTTGGTGTCCGAATACCATCGTCCTATATATCAATCTTTACCTATCGACCATTTCGAGACTCCTCGTCATGTCCATGATCTCATCCGGGACTCCGAACAACATTCGGTTACTATATCGTCAACGAACGTTAAGCATGCGGACCCTAAGGGTTCAAGAACTATGTAGACAGGACCGAGACACCTCTTCGGTCAATAACCAATAGAGGAACCTGGATGCCCATATTGGCTCCTACATATTCTACGAAGATATTTATCGGTCTAACCATTATGACAACATACGTAATTCCCTTTGTCCATTGGTATGTTACTTGCCCGAGATTTGATCGTCGGTATCTCTATACCTAGTTCAATCTTGTTACCGGTTAGTCTCTTTACTCGTTTCGTAATACATCACCTCGTGACCCACTCCTTAGTCATTTGCTTGCGAGCTTATGATGCGTATTACCAAGAGGGCCCAGAGATACCTCTCTGATATTTGGTGGGACAAATCCTAATCTCGATCTATGCCAACTCAACAAACACCTTCGGAGATACCTGTAGAGCATATTTATGATCACCCAGTTATGTTGTGAGGTTTGATAGCACACAAGGTATTCCTCCGATATCCGGGAGTTGCATAATCTCATAGTCGAATGAATATGTATATTGGGATGAAGAATGCAATAGCAATAAAACTGAACAATCATTATGCTAAGCTAACTGATGGGTCTTGTCCATCACATCAATCTCCTAATGATGTGATCTCATTATCAAATGACAACTCATGTCCATGGTTAGGAAACCTTAACCATCTTTGGTTAACGAGCTAGTCTAGTAGAGGCTCACTAGGGACACGATATTTGTTTATGTATTCACACATGTATTTAAGTTTCTGATCAATACAATTCTAGCATGAATAATAAACCTTTATCATGAATAAGGAAATACAAAATAACAACTTTATTATTGCCTCTAGGGCATATTTTCTTCAGTCGAACGTCCTGGGACTGTGGGAGTGCCAGGCGACAGACGATCAGACAACCTCGGACGTCTAAGGCCCGTGAAACGATTTCGGCACAATGACCAGACATCTGACCAGCGTCAGATGACCGGAAGATGTGAGTCATCAGACGTCCGACAAATATCGGACGACTGGTGGCAACAGATAGCACTTACAAGGATCCAGATGAATTAAAAGACAAGAATAGGTTAATGATATAAATATATGGGCAGCCAGTCAGAGATGATACCATGTGATTATTAACTAGACACGCACATTATAGACCCCATGCATGATTGAGCAACCCTCCCTCGAGGAGAGGCGGTGGCCAAAGGCGACCGTGTGTGAGTATGTGTGTTGTGATGCCGTAAAGATGTTATCCTTGGGCTCAAAATCACTACTCCATCATTAAAAGCACCGTAGTTCGAGGAACATGGTAATTTTGAGAGTGTTTGTTCTTTTTATGCATTATATAGTGTGAGAGTACCCATGAGTTGAGTGTATCCCCCATAATATATGCCTACATCAAGACAATACATGAAGTAAATGCATCATGGGTACTAGATTTCACATAATGTTGTCAAGCTCCCAGATACCAAGTTCACGCCTAAGTTGACAAAACCTTGCTTTGTCCAATGGTTTGGTGAAAATGTCTACAAGTTGCACATTTGTACCAACATGAGCAATATTGATGTCACCCTTTTGCACATGTTATCTCAAGAAGTGATATCTAATATCACTGTGCTTGGTGCGATGATGATCAATGGGATTCTCAGCAATCTTGATGGCACTTTCATTATCACATAGAAGAGGCACATGTCTATATGTGATACCATAATCCTTGAAAGTTTGCCTCATTCATAGTAATTGAGTTGCACAACTGGCGGTTGCAATGTATTCGGCTTCGGTGGTGGAGAGGGAGATACAATTTTGCTTCTTCGAGGACCAACTTACCAAGGAGCGTCTAAGAAATTGACATGCACCGGAGGTGCACTTCCGTTCCACTTTGTCTCCAGCCCAATCCGCAAATGTGTACCTAGTGAGATCAAACTTGGCATCCTTGGGGTACCATAGACCCAACTTTGGGGTGTGAACAAGGTATCGAAGAATATGCTTAACTGCCTTATGATGAATTTCCCTAGGGGAAGCTTGAAATCTAGCACATATGCCTACACTTAACATGATGTGTGGTCTAGATGCACAAAGATAAAGCAATGGACCAATCATAGAGCGGTAAAGAGATGGGTCAAAAGGAATACCGTTGGTGTCTTCAGTGAGAACAAGTTTTGTTGGCATAGGTGTCTTATATGGACATGCATTTGTCACGTCAAACTTCTCTAGAATGTCCTAGAGGTATTTTGTTTGAGACAAGAAAATTCCTTCTTGGAATTGTTGAATTTGAAATCCGAGAAAGAACTTGAAGTCTGCATTGAGTGGCATCTCAAAGGTCTTGGTCATGGAGGCTGCAAACTTCTTGCACAAATGAATGTTAGGAGAACCAAAAATGATGTCACATACATAGATTTGGCATAAGATCAAATCATCCTTTTCCCTCTTAGTGAAAAGAGTGGGATCGATCACCCCTCTCACAAAACCATCATCGAGTAGAAACTTCTTAGGATGATCATACCAAGCACGAGGTGCTTGTTTGAGGCCATATAAAGCCTTGTGAAGTTTATACACATAGTCTTTGTGATCGGGATCAACGAACCCAGGTGGTTGTGATACATATACTTCTTCATGCAAAGGATCGTTAAGGAAAGCACTCTTCACATCCATTTGATGTAACGTGAACTCATTGAAGCATCATAAGCAAGTAAGATGCGAATAGACTGAAGACGGGAAATGGGAGCAAAGGTCTCATCAGAGTCCACACCTTCAACTTGAGAGTACCCTTGTGCCACTAACCTTGCCTTGTTGTGGATGATTATGCCATTCTCATCTTGCTAGTTCTTGAAAATCCATTTTGTTCCAATGACATTGTGTTCCTTAGTTGGTCTCTTGACTAGTGACCACACTTTGTCACGTTCAAAAATGTTCAACTCTTCTTGCATAGCAACGAGCCAATCATTGTCCATCAATGCATCTTGTACCTTGAGTGTCTCAACACTAGAGACAAATGAAAAGTGAGCACAAAAGTTTGTCAATTGTTTACGAGTGACTCTACCTTCTGATATGCCGTTAAAGAATTTGATCAACATCAACAGGGCCGGCTACTCGCGACATGATAGAAGTTAGGGTTTCACGAGGTTCAACTTCATTTCCATCATCCACATCCTCAACATATGGATCATTAATGTGTGGTGGAAGATCTTCTTCTTCATGTTGCATTTGTTGAGGTTCATCATCAATGATTGCACTTTCTTGTTCTTGCACTACTAGGGAAAAGCCTAGCAATAGCGCTGGTGTTTGGCCTATCAGTAGCACGGGTAAGCGTGCTACTTATAAGGCACTACAGCTAAAGCTTAGCAGTAGGGCCTGCTGGCCCTCTCTACTGCTATATCTACTTAGTAGTAGCACTTTCCAAGCCAATTGCTACTGCTAATTACTAGTAGCGCTTTCGAAAACAATCGCTACTACTATTATATTCCATTTCTTTTGAATTTTAGGTCATATTCATACACTTGTATACAATTTTTCATACAGTAGCAATTTAGAGATTGATTTTACATCATAATGAGTTATTAAATCACTAGGTGAAAGAACCTTGGATTAGTTTCAAGTGCATGATCCAAAGTAACCAATGGTCACTTTGGATCCATCCATTTGAAACTAATACGCAGTTCTTTCACCCAATGACACAATAACTCATCATCATCATCATAATATCATTAACAACTTATCATCATAATATATCATTGTCATATAACTCCTCATAATCATCATTTTCATCCATGATGAGACATCATATAACAACTTTGTCACTAGTTATAATAACAACTCCTCCTCATCATCATCATAGTACTCATAATCACTACTCCTACTCAGCATCACCATCAATCTAAGACATTGTAGTCATATATAATCGACACTAACTAATTGTTCTTAATACTTAGGACCTACTCCTCTCTCCTAGCTAAAATACCATAAAACAGATAAACCAGTCCTTCACCATAATGGAGAATGGACATAAACCTATCTCCAACTTGTGGCTTGCGCACATACATTTTACCTCCAACTATTTGCGTGTGCGCATTCATCACTTTGCTCCATTCTTTGATTTTGAGCCTTCCATCATTTGAAGAAATTGAGTATGCAGTATGGTAAGCCTTCGAAGGAGTTGGTCATAAGCTAACCATATGCATATCACCTTCGGTAAATAGCATGGCAGGCACAACCTGCTTCGGGAGCCTCTGTTCAATAACGAAATAGTAACATATATAGTTAGAAATGTAGTTTACTTAAGAATAATGTATGCAATGAAGTTACCATCATTAACAAAATCTTACCAAGTTTTTGGCAATGAAGTTACCATCAAGCAATTTATGGACTAGTGGCACGTATCTAGTATAATTTGGTCTGATAGAGTGACTGGTTTTGAAGGCCTCAACATCTTCTATGAATGATACAAGATAACCTTTCTCCTCACAATTAAGCTTGGAGTCATAGCTGTAGTACGTGCTATCTACTACCTTCCGAGTATTTCTTGAAGATAAGAAATAAGCTGACAATTATAAATAAATAAGTTTAGTACGGACAAAAACCAAATATTTTTAAATTAACAACATAAATTACTAAACTTAACAAATTAGTTTGACAAACTCACATCTAGGTAAAACGGGAGGCATATCCACATCCACCCAGATGTCGATATTATCATCACCATCATAATCTTCGGGACGAATATCAAATCTTATTCGCATTCCCTCCTCAAATCCATATGCCTTGCAGAGAGCTTCCCAATTAGAGCAACCGAAATGGGAGCGATCGACCGCATTGTAGAACATAACAAGAAACTCATAATCATGTTTAGTTCTTAAGTGAGCCCTCCTCGTCTCCACATAATCAGAGTCATCTAAACCTAAACCAAGCTTCTCTAATACATATGGTCTAGCATGGCACGGGATGTACTAATCAAATTGAAAAAAATCCATAAATTACACATTGAACAAAAGAAGCACAAGTGATGATATTAATTATGATGAAATGCTTGTCGTTACGTACCGTACAAACATCGAAGGTCTCTTCTAGCTTCACAAAAACATATCATTTTGCAGGTGAGGAAACCTGTCGCACACACCCCGGTCATCGTAGCAGTACCCGCACTCCGGATTCCCATCGTCATCAGACATCTCCTGTGTTCAAAATTCAAAGATCATAACTCGACGGCAAAACCCAAAAAATCCGGCGTGACCTTTGCTAAAAAAAGGACATATCGAGCGCCTGAAATTTGCCGGAACGGAAGTTAGTCAACACTCCGACAAAACATAGGCCACTTATCGATGGTCATTGCATTTCAATGGTTGAAAATATGAAAAAAAACATTTGAAAATATCTTATATATAATCCTAACACTAAATAAACTAGTTTTATTAACTACTTACTAAATAAACTAGTTTTATTAACTACTTACTAAATAAACTAGTTCTATTAAGCACTTACTATAAATGAACTAGTTCTATTAAGCACTTACTAAATAAACTAGTTCTATTAAGCACTTAATATAAATAAACTAGTTATATTGATCACTTACTAAATAAACTATTTCTATTAAACACTTGCTAAAAATTCTACTACCCTAGTTCTACCCTAAATTTTCTTACTTCTATTTTATTCAAAACACCTAAAATAGTCCAAAAATATTCTGTTAGAAACCTACAGTCTACGGTGTCTACATTCTCAAATCTACATTTAAATTACCTATGATTTGCAAGAACAGAGACAAGGGAGGGAGGGAGGAGAGAGGAGGGGGAGGGAGCGGTCTGAGGAGGATGGGGAGGGGCCGGCCGGAGGAGGAGGAGGGAGGGGCGGTGGGAGGAGGAGGAGGGAGGGACGGTGGGAGGAGGGCTGCCGGCAGAGGAGGGAGGAGGGGGTGGTCGTAGGCGGAGGGAGGAGGGCACGATTGGAGGAGGAGGGAGGAGGGCGCGGTGGGAGGAGGAGGGACAAAAGGAGGGAGTACCTCAGTGGTGGACGGATGACGGAGGCGGTGGCGACGGACGACGACGGCTGTGGTGACGGACGACGACGGGTATCGGCGCGGGCGAGAGTGACTGAGAGGGAGAGTGAGTGAGAGAGATGGTCGGCCGCGTGGGGGGATAAGGTAAGCTTAGTAGTAGCGCGGGTACGAAAACACGCTGCAGCTAAGGAGAATAGCAGTAGCGCTGGGCTAGGATATGCGCTACTGCTAAGTGTAAGCATGCAAAAATACAGTGTCTGTCAATGCAAAAATACATTGTCCATCAATGATCTTTTTTTGTATAATCTGAACTGTCAATATGAGTCCTCTCCGGTAGGAACCAGAGAGGACTCATATTGCGGCCACAAATTCTACACATAGAGTTTAGCGAAGACCAAGTGGTTGTGATAGTTTGAGAAGTAACATATTTAAGCCGGTAAACACCCTATTCACGGAGCGAGGTGGGACTAAACTTGTGGACTGAACTTACCAGTAGCGAGCTTTATAGAAATGCGCTACTGCTAACATCTATAGCAGTAGCGCGGTGCGGAATAGGGCGCTACTGCTATAACTAGATTCACGGCAAGGTCATGGCAATTAGAGCAGTAGCACGGTTTGGACAAGACGCGCTACTGCTATTTTTCTTTCAGCAGCGTGTTTCCCTGGAACGCGCTACTGCTAAATAGCAGTAGCGTCGTATTTTGAAGAGCGTTGTTGGTAAGATTCTGTGTATAAGGTTTTTCCTAGTAGTGTTGCTCTTGGTGATGGCCTTGTTCTTGAGTATGATCATGTTGAGGGACTTGTTCTCCTTCTTGATCTTGAATAACAGGCATCGTTTGAGCACTAGGATCTTGTGGAGGTATGGGTGTTGAGGTGGTTTGAGGATGAGAGAAACTCTCGTCTTCTTCATCATCATCATGAGGTTCTTGTTCCATTGGAAGAAGATCACCAACATCATGGTCAAAATATCTCGAGAGGGATCTTCTTAACCTACATCACTTAGATCAACTTGCCCCCCCATGGGAGCCATTAAATTCATCAAACACCACGTCACAAGTTTCTACAACACATCCATTGGATTTGTTGTAGACTCTATATGCATGAGAGTTTGATCCATAACCAACAAATATGCTCTCAATTGTTTCAGATTGAAATTTTCCTAACCGTTCTCTCTTGTTGAGGATGAAACACTTGCAACCAAATACACAAAAGTATTTGACATCTGGCTTGTTCCCGGTTAGGAGCTCATATGGATTCTTCTCCAATATTATGCAAAGGAAGAGCCGGTTTGATGCATGGCATGCGGTGTTAACAGCCTCGGCCCAAAAACTATGTGGTGAATCGTATTCATCCAACATGGACCTTGCCATTTCCACAAGTGTACGGTTCTTCCTTTCGGCTACACCATTTTGTTGAGGAGTGTAAGGTGCAGAATGTTGATGCTCAATCCCCTCATCACAAAGAAATTCTTCCAAGGTGTAGTTCTTGAAATCTGAGCCATTATGACTTCTTATTGCCATATTTCTTTGTCAAACTTGCGTTGGGCTTGCTTGGCAAAATCAATGAAGGTGATCTTCGTATCGTCCTTAGACTTGAGGAAAAACACCCATGTGTATCTTGAGTAATCATCAACAATTACAAGTCCATACTTCTTCCCACCGAGACTATCCCATGAAGGAGGCCCAAAAAGATCCACATGAAGGAGCTCCAAAGGCCTTGAAGTAGATACATTATTCTTGGGTGGGTGCTTTGATTGATGTTGCTTCCCGACTGTGCATGCACTATACACACGATCTTTCTCAAAAGAGACATTGGTTAGTCCAAGGATGTGATTACCCTTTGAAGAGATCTTGAAGATTTCACTACTAGGAAAAGGCCTACTAATGGCACACCGGTTTTGCCTACTAATGTCGCACTACCGGTGCGCCATTAGTAGCACGCCACTAGTATTTTTTACTAATGGAGCACCACTGGTGCGCCATTAGTATCCGGTATACTAATGGCGCACCACGCAGTGCGCCATTAGTTTTGCTCACAGTGCGCCACTAGAGTCTGCTATACTAATGGCGCACCACATGGTAGTGCGCCATTAGTAACAATTTTTTTTATTTTTTTCTTAATCTCAGGTCACTATTTCACATATGAGATATCCAACACATATATATACAATAAGCATCCATATAACAATCATAGCCAACACACAAGTTCCATCATATATACATACATAGCCAACACATAGTTCCATCGTTACATATTACAAAAGTTTCACATTGTTCATCCAACACCGTTATCCATCAATTCACAAAAGTTTCGCATTGATACAAAATAAAAACACAAATGGAAAAGAAGTACTCCATCCATGCAAGCTTCCGTGAATTAAATCAAATCTGCAAAATGATAAACAAGAAGTTAGAAGAAGAAGATGATGAAGACTAGAAGAATACTAGAAGAAGAAGAACACTAGAAGAAGAATAAGAAGAATTTTCAAAAAGAAGAAGAATAAGAAGAAGACTATAAGCTTATGTAAACTTGATCATTTTGTGCTAACATAAGTTATTTTGGAGCTAACCTATAGGAAACTAAGCATATAAGCTCTAAGTTAGTATATTAGAGCCAACTTAGGTAAAATGAAGCTAACCTATGTCATTTTGGAAAAGAAGAATAAGAAAAAGACTATAAGCTTATTATGTAAACTTGATCATTTTGTGCTAACATAAGTTATTTTGGAGCTAACCTATAAGAAACTAAGCATATAAGCTCTAAGTTAGCATATTAGAGCCAACTTAGGTAGAATGAAGCTAACCTATAGGAAACTAAGCATATTAGAGATAACATAGGTAACTAAGTATATATATATCATTTTGGAGATCTGACATACCTGACAAAGTTCAGTTCTCATGCATTGTTCTTCTCCTTCTCCTTCCTCAGCCTGATGCGCCAAGAGCGGCGAGGCGGTGGAGGCAGTGGAGGCAGTGGAGGCAGTGGGATGTAGTCTTCTACCACAATTGGCGTGGTCATGTCGCCCAGCTGTGGGATCGCCGGTGCCACCACTGGTGCATGGTCATTGTCAGGCACCACCACCATCGCGAGGCCACCTTCAGGCATGACCATCGCTAGGTCATCCTCAGCCACCTCCATCTCTTACCCATGGTCAACCACCACCATCTCTTGCCCATGGTCAGCCACCACCATCTCTTGCCCTTGGTCAGCCACCACCAGCGCTAGGTCATCCTCAGCCTGATGCCCATCGTCATCCTGCAGCTCCTCATCCCCACTCTGCTCCTCTTCTCCCGCACTCCAGTCCAGATCATCCTTCTTGTTGTCTATGCTGCTGCCAGAATCGCTGCTGCTTTCGCTACAGCCAGAATCGCTGCTGCTTTCGCTACAGCCATAGTCGCTGCTGCTTTGGCTGTAGCCAGTGTCGCTGCTGCTGCTCCCATTACCTGTCCAAATGCAACAATGACCATTAACAATCGATGTGAGACAAAGCCAAATGTAGAGGAATAAGAAGAGGCAGAACGTACCGGCATCATCATCGTCAGCGTAGCGCATGCGACACATAGTCGCGTTGAACACCTTCACGATGAGCATGGTGGCGTCGTCGTCGTACCTGAAGAGAAGGAAGTACCCCAGCCCCAGGTCGTAGGCACGGTAGAACTTCTCCCACCCACGAGACAAGTACATGTGGCCCTCCTTGATCACCAACTCCACATCCCACTGCCTGCGAAACCCGCTGCCGGCCTGTCGCAGCTTCACATTATTTGGCGGATCTTCACCCATCAGCATGTTCATAAAACTGTCAGGCAGCCTCTGCAGTTTGGGACAATGAGTGATGTAGCAAACAACAGATATCATAATGAGATGGGTGAAGGGGAGATCTCTCGTTTTATATACCTGTGCCATGGATGATACTGAAGTCTCAAGTATGATAGTGAAGAACTCGGAAGCATCCAACTCGTACTGCGGTGTCGCAGAGCGGTGGTGGCTGCTTCCCGCCATCTCTGATAAGCAGCAGAAGAGACCAATTAGTACCCTTGCAACAGATCATAAAACATGCATGATAACAGGCATTAGTCGCAAGTACCCCATATGTCCTATTTTTAGCAAAGTCATGCTAAAATTTCAGCATGACCTTTGCTGAAAATAGGACATATGGAGTACCCGAATTTGCCGGAACGGAAGTTAATCGACATTCCGGCAAACTCAAGGGCCTCTCGGGTTACCTGCAAAATCAGTATCCCAGGTGGACAAGGCAATGTGCTACTTGCTTAAATCTCTATCCAATATTTACAAGACAAACAACAGGTGGCAAAGCCCAGTGTTAAAAAAAGGCCTCCATCACAACATGGAAAATACGTTGGCCTCTGAAGAGGTGAAACAATATATGCATCTCCAGGCAGTATCATTCAACATTTTGGAAAACCACTACAAGCAATACTGGATCAGATACAAGAAGAATGTGAGAAAATACAGACAAATACTAATAGATTGAGGTGTTTAACTTGTGGTGCTCTCTGTGCTATACAGACATGTATTCTTGACAAACTAGTACAAGCAATGGTGGATCAGATATAGAAGCAATATGATATAATATAAATAAATGCACCCAATAAAAAAAGTACCCATCAATGAGCCTTGTCAAAATGGATTGTTTGACGCATAAAACCCAACTCAGTGCATAAGCAACCAGTGTCCCTTGCCATCATAGAAAAAAGACAGAACCATACAAAGAATTGAACAGTTTATCATAACAGCGGAACACTGATGGTCTGGTATGGCAAGCATGCAAGCTGTAAAGTGACAACACTATAAGTGTGAAAAGAGCATAGTCCAGCCAAACATATCACACAAATTCCACTGAAATATAACCTAAGCCACACAAAACAAGTAATGAAACCTCCACCAAGAACAGAGCCATACTATAGCAGCAAGACTGTAGTAAGAAAGAACCAATTCCCAAGTCCCAAAATTACTCATGGTACAAAGGCACATGCAAATCCTTATGCAAGAAGTGTAGATTACAAAAGCTAGACACTCATCACTATAGTAGTCTACAGCAACTGCAGAATCACCAACACTGAAAGTCAAATCTATGGGTACCATGAAAAGAAGTTAACATGGACAGCAAGGAGCTGACACAAAACGAATATAGCCTAATTTAGCTAAGAAAACCCTCAGGTTGTAGTAGCAGATACTGCTCTAAAACATGTGATCCTTTTTCCACGCTAGGTTTAGTTAGTGTTACCTGCCAAGTGCACATGTGACAGTAGTTCTAGCAAGCAATGTTGCTGAAGAGTATAGCATGTAAATTGGATCTTGGGCTATAAGTTTAGTGAACTACAGGCTACTGGGCTTCATGGCTATGAATATCTCACAGAGATTTTAATCTCTTCGCTAGCTCTAGAAAACTGTTAGGTATTTGTCCGTTATTTGTTGCATATCTTACATTTGGTCGGAGAGCGCAAGGCTAATGTGACAATTGCCACAACCAACCTCTGTTTCCCTGATGCTTCTTACAGGGCTGATGCATCAATGTGCCTGGGCATACAAAGATTAGTATATAGTGAAGGACACTGTGCATGCTGGATCTCCTTTTTGTTAAACAATTCGGTAAACTAACTATGATCAAGTTAACTGCATATCGAATTAACCAACTTATGATGACAAACTGAAGCAAGCTATAATCTACTACAATTATCACAAGATAGCAGAAGAACTCATCTAGCAATGCTAGTTGCTAGTAACCAAAGAACCTTCAAACGTGACTGGCTCATGTTTTTTCGTTGTTATTAGATCAAAGCATTTAAAAATTGATGATTTGTTCTAACTACAGGCCTGTACCACTTCTACACATTGCATACACATTCAGAACAAAAAAACACAGAAATTGCAACAAAATGTCACCTGTCAGGCTGTCACTTGAATTACAAGAGGCAGGTATGTCCAGGGAAAAGATGTTGAGGATGCAGATATGCTCGCTGGAGAGGAGGGCCGAGGGTTTGCTGCTTCAGGGGCGTGTGGAGGGGCCAGACCCGCGGCTTGGTGCTCGGTGACGCTTGCAGGGAGGCCTGCTCGAGGAGGAAGCGCACGAGGATGGTGGCTGCCGGTGGAGTGGCTCGGCGACGAAGGTGGTGCTTCCTGTCAAAGTAAGCAAGAAGACAATCAAACACACTGCGGACATCATATGTAAAAAAAGAAAAGGAAGCAACACTATGATCAGTAACTAGTGGACTGAAAGGTACATATGACCGGATCACAATCATATAACCAAAACAACCTATCTTAGACCAAGGAATAGGGATGCTCTCAACCAGCCAAAGTACACAGTCACACAGACCCACCAATGTTTTTAGCGAGCCTCGACTACTTAATTTCTACCTCTTATCAGACTAACACTTGATTGCTGCCTACTGAAGAACATAATAGCCGTGTGCAGCTACAGGAAATCATCCAGATGGCCAAGTTTCGTGATCAGCATCTACTTGAGTCGCTTGCAGAAGAAAGAGGTTCAAATAATAATTCACACGCAACCGTAATTATTTCTCCCCCAATTTTGATAACGGGACACCTAATACCTAGAACATACCCGCCAATTCTATCGTAATTCATGCGCCGCCAAAAGCAATCAAGCCCCTCTCCCCGGCTAATCTAACCCAATCCAGAGGCGATTCAGATCAGAGGGACGCGAACAAAGTATTTTACTTTATCCCTCTCGAGCTACTCTCGGCATGGCAGCGCCCCGCGCCGATTTGACAGAGGCGGGAAGAAAGCGGAGGGGATCGACGGGTGCGTACCTAGTGCTAGGCGCGTGCGGCGGAGACGGTGGCCGCCGCGCGACGAGGAGACGGTGGCGGAGATGGCGGAAGCTCGTCAGACCAAGGGCGCGCGGCACGCACGAGCGACGGAGAAGTGAGGGGCGCGGGGGAGGGGAGGCAAGGGGCTTACTAGGAAGGAAGAGGCCGCCGTCCGTTGTCCCCTTGGCCGGAGGAGGCCGCCGTGGCTGCGTCGACTGCCTCCATGCGGAGTCGCCGCCTAGGGTTAGGGTTTGCTCTGGCTTCCGTCGGTGTTGAGGTTGGGGTTGGGGTTGGGCCGGGGTTTGCGCGGATCGGGGTCGGGGTTGGGGTTGGGGTTGGGCCAGGATTCTCTCCGCGAGCCAGATATCGGCCGTCACCGCGAGCCAGATAGTCGTGTATAGTGCAAAATATATATATACTAATGGCGCACCGCGTAGTAGTGTGCCATTACTAGTTTAAACTAGTAATGGCGCACTGTGACACGATGCACCATTAGTAGTTTTGCAAAAAAAGAATAAAAAAATACAGTACTGGCGCACTCCTTGTCTGGTGCGCCATTACTAGTTAGAACTAGTAATGGCGCACTTCGGTAGGATGCGCCATTAGTATGTATGTAAAAATGAAAAAAAATTATCACTAGTGGCGCACCTTTTGTCTGGTGCGCCATTAGTGTCTTCCACACTAATGGCGCATCACCAACTAGTGCGCCATTAGTATATAGTAGTGGCGCACTACATCCCTGGTGCGCCATTAGTGTCAATCCTATCTATAGCTCTTTTCCTAGTAGTGTTTCTCATGCTGATATGGGCTAGCCAGTGATGCCATAGACATCCCTTGTCGGCCTTGGTCATTAGACAAGTTGCATGGAATGTGCTCTCTTTTGAGAAATCAACCATGTAAAGGTTGCCATCCAACTCTCCAACAAAGGCCACTTTGAGAGTATCTCTCTTAAAGACTTCCACATCTGTTAGTCCAAATAGTGTATCATAACCAACGGAAGCCAATTGGCGAACGGAAAGCAAATGGTATTTAAGGGATTGTACAAGCATGACATTTGCAAGAGACGTGTCATTTGTGATAGACACCTTGCCCAACCCGAGTACCTGTCCGTTTGATCCTCCACCAAACACAATGCTCATAAATGGTTGAATAGCTTCCATGAAATCGAAAAGCAATTTGCTATCTCCGGTCATATGGTTGGTGCATCCAATATCGATCACCCATTTGACTCCACCAAATAAAGCAACCTACACACAATTTATGACTTGGTTAGAGGCACACATTTTGCAATGGGACCTCTCAAGTTAGTCACAAGGGTCTTAGGGACCCAAATAGCATAAAATTGGAATGCATTACGGGGACCAACAAATTTCGCATAAACTTCTCCATCCTTTGTATTACGAAGTACATAGTATGGAGGCGAATTGTTTTGGCTTTTTGAGAGTGGGCATGCCGCTAGTGGCCTTACCACTCACAACCTTACCTTTCTCCTTGTGCCCTTCACATACAAATGTCTCTTTGAGAGGGGTGGTGACTTTTGAGAAGATGCCTTCTTCTTGCTTGTGCTTGGGTCAAACCCGAGCCCTTCCTTGGCAAACACCTCATTGTGTTAACTCAATACCTCATTAAGGTTCTTTTGTCCTTGAGCAAATGTCATGAGTCCTTTCTCGAGTTGTGCATTTATAAAGCGGTTTTCCTCAAGAATAGATGCTAGATCACCACTTGAGTTAGTAGTACAAGCATCAATATTGATAATAGGTGAAGAGTAAACCTTGGCTAGAGTTTCAAGATAAGTAAGTTTGAGCGTCTCAAAGCTCTTTGTAAGAACGGTGAGCTCCTCTTCCTTAGTCTTGAGGGACACGCATAGAAGATCACAATTATTAGAGAGAGAAGCATGAGATTCCACAAGCTTACTTTTATCATTCATCAACTCCTTGCAAGAGTTCTTGGCCGTTTTCGAGGAGGCAAGTTTTTTTAGCATGAACATCAATGTTTGCACCAATTTTTAAGCATAGTTCATCATTTCGTGCTTCCTTATATTGGACTTTCTGCTCAAGGATTTCTTACTTTTCCTTTTCCTCAGTGACGAGGGTTTTGAGTTCCTTAATGGTAATGGTGTGCTTACTCACCATCTCCATAAGCATACGAAACATAGTGAGCTTCTTTTCTTTAAGGGAGCACATGAACTTATTTAGTTTAACAAGCATAAGATCATCTATATCATGATCATCGTAATCATCCTTCACATGAAGATACTCATCACAAGGAGTAGAAGGAGTGAAAAGAGGAGGATTTGAGAGTGGGGTTACCTTGACCTTGTCAGGAGAGTATTTGTCCTCTCCATCTTCTATAATGGCCTTTGCCATTAAGCACTTGTAAGTGTTGCCCTTGTAGTCTTTCATATACTTGTAGGTGACAACATCACCACTCTTGTTGACTAGCATCAAGGTGTTTTGAGAATCTTGAGCTACTCCGGCAACACCACCAACATCATCCGGATCGGATTCTTCATGAGCAACCATTGCTTTCCCATCTCTCTTCCTGAGCTTGGAGTTCAAAGGATTTGGCAACTTCTTCTTGGGAAAGGTATTGGGAAACCTTGGTTTATCTTATCTCTTCTCATAAGGGCAATCGTTGGAGAAGTTGTTGGTTTCTTTATAGTTGTAGCATTTTCTCACTTTCTTCTTCTAGAATCTTCCCTTGAATTTTCCTGCGCTAAATTTCTTGACAAAGAGGGCAATGTCTTCATATGAAGGGCTCTCATTGGAGTCAATCTCATCACCATCATCATCATCATCATCTTCTTCTTCTTCTTCTTCTTCTTCTTCTTCTTCTTCTTCTTCTTCTTCTTCTTCACTTTGCTCTTCCTCACATACATGCTTGGCCTTCAAAGCAAGATTGATCTTTGATGTTAAGGTACCATGCATGGCAAGATGTTTTGAAGCATTTGCCTTGGATTCTTCAAATAACTGAAAAGTGGATATGATATTGTCGTGGGAAACCACAACCACCTATGGGACCAAGGGTCCCTTGCTAGTTCAGCAGGGGGGATGTCATGTCGCATAAAGAGTAGAAGAGGGGGGGGGTAGCACGACAGAGAGCACACGGGCAATTTTACCCAGGGGCCGCCATGACGCGTAAAACCCTACTCCTTCTAGAAGCCAAGTTCACGGTAAGAACATGCAGCTTCATGCAGATGAGAATGATGCAGGATGTGATCCTATCTATATGCACATGCAAATGCTCATGAAATGCTTATGCAATGCTCTTGGAATGCTCATGCATGCATGCAACTTGGTCCGGGGCCCCCAACGCTTCGTTTATTTCTCTATTGCTCAGGGTCATCGCTTGGCTTTGTACAAGGGGTTACATGGAGCTGAGGCAAGTCCTGTACAAAAGGGTGGCTGCCGGGCAGGGCCCGGTAGCCGCGCCTTACGGGTAGAACTTGTAGAGATGCTCAGTATTCCATGAGTTTTGCAATTGAATGCCATCTTCGGTCTCCAGACGAAATGCGCCAAGTCTGGTGACTCGTACTACCCGGTAAGGGCCTTCCCACTTTGGTGTCAACTTGTTTATACCCTTGGCGGAATAAACATGCCTAAGGACATGGTTGCCTTCCTCAAAACACCGGGCATGAACCATGCGGCTATGATAGCGATGCAGGGCTTGCTGATAGCGTGTAGCACGCATAGCAGCCCGGAGACGGTTCTCCTCGAGTAGCACAGTGCTGTCACGCTGGTGTAATCTTGCGCTACTTCACCGTAATCAAGCACTCAAGGCGACACGTAAATGAGTTCGATGGGGATAAATGCTTTTGCCCCATAGACCAGGGAGAAAGGAGTCTTCTCGGTAGCTCGATTTGGTGTCGTTCTGAGGGACCAAAGGACTACCGACAGCTCATATATCTACCGCCTTCGTTCTTCTGCAACATATCAAAGGTTCTTGTCTTGAGTCCCCGCAGCACTTTAGTGTTCGCCCTCTCAGCTTGCCCATTGCTTCTGAGATGTGCAATAGAGGCAAATGAGACCTTGCTTCCGAGGTTACAAACATATTGCATGAAGGCGCGGCTCGTGAACTAGGTGCCGTTGTCGGTAATGATCCTTGCTGGGACTCCAAAATGACACACGAGTTCTTTCAAGAACTTGATAGCCGACTAAGCAGTCACCTTTCTCATGGCAGTCACTTCCCGCCACTTTGTAAACTTGTCGATAGCAACGAACAAGAATTCAAAGCCCCCTATTGCTTGGGGGAAAGGGCCGAGGATATCGAGCCCCCAGACCAAAAATGGCCATGATAAAGGGATTGTCCGAAGAGCTTGGGCAGGCAGGTGGATGTTCTTGGAATGGAACTGGTAGGCTTCACATTTCGTGACTAGCTGAACCGCATCTTGGAGGGTCGTGGGCCAATAGAATCCTTGTCGGAATGCTTTCTCAACCAATGCCCTTGATCCAATGTGGGAGCCTCACATTCCTTTGTGTATCTCAGCCAGCAGTTCCTTTCCTTCTTCCGGCAGATGCACTTCAATTTCACACCATTGGGCATCCTTCTATACGGACTTTCATCGACAAACTAATACATACTGGCCCTCTGGGCTACTCTTTCAGCTTCATCTTGGTCATTGGGGAGTTCTCGGGTTTGGAGGAAGTGGACTATGTACCTTGCCCAAGTTGGATCCTGGGGCTCGGCAACGAGGACTAGCAGCACCTCCTCAACTACGGGGGCACATTCCTCGTCCACTGGGACCATGGGCCTGGCTGGAGGGTACGGTCTGGCAAGTTGTGAGGAGTTGTTTCCGGCAGGGTCCCTGCCAGGAGCAGAAGGCTCTACCGGGAGAGGCTTACCGGAGTCCATCTTTCTCCTTTTCCGGGCCATTGTTGCTGGGGATACGGTGGGCTGAGTAAGATGGAGAACAAAAGTCCCTGGTTCCACGGGAAGCTTTTGCGCAACACACTTTGACAGATGATTAACTATGCTATTTTCTGCACGGGGTACGTGCTTTGTTGGCAATCCGTCAAAGCGCTCCTCCAATCTCCTCACTTCCTCAACGTATGCGTCCATCAATGGACTTTGGTAATCCTTGTTTACTTGTCTAACTACAAGTTGTGAGTCTCCTCGAATGATCAGCTTCTTGATTCCCAATTCCATGGCAATCCTGAGCCTGGCAAGGAGCCCTTCAAAGCCTGATGTATTGGTGGTTGCCTCTTCCCGGGCAAAATGCATCTGGACGACGTACTTCAAGTGCTCCCCTGAGGGGGCGGCAAGAAGCATGCTAGCCCCTGCACCTTGTAGGGAAAAGGCACCATCGAAATACATAATCCATTCTTGGGGTACCTCCTTGCCAGAGATAACTGTTTATGTTACTTCCTCATCAGGGGTTGGCGTCCATTCCACAATAAACTCTGCCATTGCCCTGCTCTGGATTGTTGATGTGCTCTCAAATTTAAGACAAAAACTGGACAACTCCAAAGCCCACTCCACTATTCTGCCGGTAGACTCGGGGTTTCAAAGTATCCTTTGTAATGGGAAGCGAGTGACAATCATGATCTCATGGGCTTGGAAGTAGTGGTGCAGTTTCCTTGAGGCCATGATGAGACCAAAGATCAAGTTCTGCATGCTAGAGTACCTCGATCGAGCCCCATGTAATAAGGAATTGACGAAGTACATTGGGTGCTGCACCACTTTCTTCCTTGCAGTACCCTTGAGGTTGCTCTCGCTGCCCTGCTCACTTCTGTCCTGATCCTTATATGACTCTGCCGGTCCTTGCTCACTCTCTACTTTGTCCACTTCCCGCTGTGCCATCAAGGCTGTGCTAACCACTTGGTTGGTTGCCGCTAAGTATAGCAGCAACGACTCTTGTGGCATGGGAGCAACCAAGGTGGACACATAGGACAAGTAGGCCTTCAACTCTTTCTAGGCCGCATCTGCTTCTGGGGTCCACTTCATGGGTCCTGCCTTCTTCGGGATTTTGAAGAACAGCAGGGCGCGCTGAGTAGCCTTGGAAATAAATCTGCTAAGCGCATCAACGCACCCTGTCAGACGCTTCACATGCTTCACTGTCGTTGGCGCTTGGATCTTCTTGATGACTTTAATCTTGTCGGGGTTGGCTTCGATCCCCCGATTGGACACATAGAATCCAAGTAGCTTGCCCGAGGGAACACCAAACACACACTTCTCCGGGTTAAGCTTCAAGTTGATCTGGCGCAGATTTGCAAATGTCTCCTCCAAATCCTGGATAAGAGATGCTTTGTCCTTGGTCTTGACCACAATGTCATCCATATAAGCTTCAATGTTTCTATGCAGTTGTGGCTCGTAACCAATATGGACTGCCCTTGCAAAAGTAGACCCGACACTCTTTAATCCAAGTGGCATGCAATAAAATAGTACGTACCACATGGGGTGATGAACGAGGTCTTCTCTTCATCTTCCTTGGACATGAAGATCTGGTGATACCCAAAATATGCATCCAGAAAGGAAAGCAAATTGTAGCCCAAAGTGGCATCCACAATCTGATCGACGCGCGACAAGGGAAGTGGGTCCTTAGGGCAAGCCTTGTTGAGATCTGTGAAATTGATGCAAAGCCTCCATTTCCCGTTAGCCTTCCGGACCACCACTGGATTTGCTAACCATGTGGGATGTAGCACTCCTCTGACCAAACCAGCTGCTTCAAGCTTCTTAATCTCCTCTGCAATAAATTGTTGCCTCTCCAAGGCCTGCTTCCGAACTTTCTGCTTGACGGGTCAGGCATGTGGGCAGACAGCAAGGTGGTGCTCGATTACCTCCATGGGAACATCGGGGATATCAAATGGTTGCCAGGCAGCGCCATAACAATTTGTTAGAGTATGTAATGGGCCTAATGGGCCCATTAGTCTTCGGGTTAATTAGAGATAAGAGTCGCTTGCTTAGGGGTCAAGTAAGCCTTGCTTGGGAGTCAAGTAAACCTCTCTATATAAAGAGAGGAGATGTATCAATCTAATGAAGCAAGAATTAAGAAGGAAATCCCTTCACTCTTGCCCGGTCGTGGGAAAAAAGGCCCCCGACCAGCCCTCTTGCACCCTCCTTCTAGCAGCGCCATAACAATTTGGTATCAGATAGCTCAGTTCCGATCATGTATTCGCCACCGCCCACCCCGTCGCTTCCGCTGCCGACCGTCACCACCGTGCCGCTGGCCATCTACACCGCATCGCTACCACCCGTCCGCGCCACTGGTCGCATCCTCTCACGCCGCCACGCCCAGATGCCGGCGCCCTCCACCGCACCACCGGCTGCCGCCTACACCCTGGAGGAGATCACCGGGGTCCTCAACAACCTCGTCACAGCCGTCCAGGGGATCTGGCTGTACCTGGCTCGCTCCTACGGGCCGCCTCCGCCCTTGCCGCCGACCTCCGACACCGGGCCGCCGGCCCTGCCGTGTTACTCACCACATCTAGGGGCCTCCGCGGCGTTCGCTGGGATGCTGCAGCCCCAGCTAAAGCTGCAGCCGCCGCCCCACATTGGCCGCAATGGCCGGCGCCGACTCCCGTCGCGCCTCCAGCGCCCATCGCTGCCCCCGCGCCGTTGTGGCTGCCGTGGCAGCCGCCACACCAGGCGGCCTTCACTGCGCTCGCCAGGCCACTACAGCAGCCGCTGCAGCTGCCATCCATCACCACCATCGCCTAGCGTTGGTTGTAGTGGCAGCCGCCGCTCCTGGCGGCCTCCGCCGCGCCCAGCGCTCCACTGCAGCAGCCGCTGCAGCTGGAGCAGCCACCGCCGGTCAGCTCCGGACCCGCATCGACCTCACCGGCGGGAGTCCCGCTTCACCAAGTCCAGTCCCCGCAGTCGTTGTTGTCGTCACCGTTTTCGTCTTGGATTGCTACCCACCACGTGTCGGCGGCGGTGAAGCTGCAGGCTGCTATGCGCGGCCTCCTAGCGCGTCGGCGTGTGCGGGAGATGTGTGGTCTACAGCTACTGCTCCTGCAAGTTGCCCTTCGCTGCACAAAGGACCTCGATCTCATCCGCAGCGTCGGCGATCTTGGGCATGCGGTTTCCCCCACGGGCGGCAGGCATGCTATTTTCCCCGCGGGCAGCGACCTCAAAGTCTACGAAATCGGCGGTTGGGGGCGCACTCCTCCTTGTCATTCTCCATCACAAGCCCTCCACTCTTCCCTGTGCGGTGCAAACGAACAGCCATCTGGCAGGGAGAAGGCATGGTGTCACCGACAACAGCGCACCGCGTAGCACCACCGCATTCTGCCACCGGCCGCTGCGAGGGCGCCTCTGCTGGTCACTCTTGCGACCACTTCCAGGTGGTCATACTGTAGGGTCTTGAAGTATGTCTAGAGGGGGGGTGATTAGACTACTTGACCAAATAAAAGCTATGCCTTTTCCCAATTTTAGTCTTTGGCAGATTTTAGCAAACTTAGCATAAATCAAGCAATTCTTAATACAATTCTAGCAAGCATGCAAAGAGTATATGAGCAGCGGAAATAAAGCATGCAACTTGTAAGAATGTAAAGGGAAGGATTTGGAGATTTCAAACGCAATTTGGAGACACGGTGATTTTTGAGCCGTGGTTCCGGTAGGTGGTGCTATCGTACATCCACATTGATGGAGACTTCAACCCACGAAGGGTAACAGTTGCGCGAGTCCATGGAGGGGTCCACCCAAGAAGGGTCCACGAAGAAGCAACCTTGTCTATCCCACCATGGCCGTCGCCCATGAAGGACTTGCCTCACTAGCGGTAGATCTTCACGAAGTAGGCGATCTCCTTGCCCTTACAAACTCCTTGGTTCAACTCCACAATCTTGTCGGAGGCTCCCAAGTGACACCTAGCCAATCTAGGAGACACCACTCTCGAAGAAGTAACAAATGGTGTGTTGATGATGAACTCCTTGCTCTTGTGCTTCAAATGATAGTCTCCCCAACACTCAACTCTCTCTCACAGGATATGGATTTGGTGGAAAGAAGATTTGAGTGGAAAGCAACTTGGGGAAGGCTAGAGATCAAGATTCATATGGTAGGAATGGAATACCTTGGCCTCAACACATGAGTAGGTGGTTATCTCTCAGAAATGGTAAGTTGGAAGTGTAGGTTTGTTCTGATGGCTCTCTCCACAAATGAAGAGGAGGTGGAGGTGTATATATAGCCTCCACACAAAATCTAACCGTTACACACAATTTACCAATCTCGGTGGGACTGAATCAACAAACTCTATCAGACCGATTTAGTAAACCTAGTGACCGTTATGGTTTTCGGTGGGACCGACATGCAACTCGGTAGGACTGATATGGTTAGGGTTAGGGCATAACGTAATCTCGGTGAGACCGATTACACAAACTTGGTGAGACTGATTTTGGTAATAAGCTAACCAGAGAGTTGGTTAGGTAAACTTGGTTGGACCGGTTCGCTCATTTTGGTGAGACCGAAATGTTACGAAAAGGAAACAGAGAGTTTACATTGCAATCTCGGTGGGACCGATCGCTCATCTCGGTTAGACCGAAACATCACAAAGGGAAACAAAGAGATTACAATCCCATCTCAGTGAGACCGAGATCCCTATCGGTGAGACCGATTTGTTTAGGGTTTGTGGCAGTGGCTATGACATCTGAACTTGGTGGCGCCGGATAGAAAGAATCGGTGGGGCCGAGTTTGACTTTGGGTTTAGGTCATATGTGGATGTGGGAAAGTAGTTGAGGGTTTTGAAGCATATCACTAAGCACTTATGGAGCAAGAAACTCATTAAGCAACACCTCATCCCTCCTTGATAGTATTGGCTTTTCCTATAGACTCAATGTGATCTTGGATCACTAAAATATAAAATGTAGAGTCTTGAGCTTGAAGCTTGAGCCAATCCTTTTATCCTTAGCATTTTGAGGGGTCTACTTTTCTCATCCATGCCATGCCATTCATTGAGCTTTCCTGAAATATTTGTCTTGGAATAGTTTTAGCTCAATGAGCTATATGTTGTTAGGAATTACCAAAACCACCTAGGGATAGTTGCACTTTCAATCTCCCCCTTTTTGGTAATTGATGACAACATATAGATCAAAGCTTCGACAAATGATAATAAGATTGAAAAACATCGTCGCTTTGAGAAGTATGTGAAATGTGAGAGCTCCCCCTAAATTTGTGCATAGTTTAAGATTTGCTTGGGACTGCAAATGCACATTGAGTTAGGTTCATGAGGTACTCTCCCATGTCACATACATCTTGGTGGAGCACTCAAAATGATAATATTCAAAATACATGCACTCATCACCAAGCAAAGTGAATGATCGTATAGAGATAAAACAGGATAATGTCATCCAACAAGCATTAATGTAGCATATGATCAAACACATGATCATCATTGTATCACACATGCAATAAGGTATCTCAAGCAAGCAAAAGCAAATAAAGTTCAACCACAAAGACAAGAGAGAACAAAAGCAAACTCTCTCTCTCTCTCGAAGCCTATGATCTATACATTTTTCTCCCCCTTTGGCAACAAGTTACCAAAAAGTTCCTAGAAAATGCATAGTACTATGTCGTCTCTCAGGCTTCAGTTGATGAAGTTGGAGCTGGTGGAACTAGAGTTGTAGCAGGTGCAGACGATGTTGCTCTTGTGTCTGTTACAGGCACAACACCTGATCTCTGAGCTCTAGGCACTCTAGCAAATGCCTGAGTGGTTTTCTTCCCCGTCCTCTCCTGCATATCATCTTGGAGTTGATCGACAACAGACTGGATCTCAGTTACTTTCACATCTAAGTCATAGAACTTCTGTTCCATGATCCTTTCCAGGCTCTCCTGGTTTTGAGTTAGGGTGGCCAACCCTTTCTCAATCCTTAGAGTGGATGCTATCAAGTAACCAAGTTGGTCATGTTTGCTCTTCAGGAAATACTCAGATGCCTCATCAATTGTTGGCATCTTGGCAGCCTTCTCAGTCTTTGCCTTCTCCTTCTTCACGTGTGCTTGCACTGAGGATGGTTCATTTTCATCCATAACCACTTGGTTGTCCTCAAAGTCTGGATAGATAGGCATGTGTTCCTTGTCCAATAAATAGGTGCCAGTGCCCATCTTGGAGTTAATCAGCTCCAAGATCTGTGGGGCATACCCACAACTTCTCTTCTGGTCTGCAGTTGTCCTCTTGATTGTTTCAACAATGAGGCTCATAAACTTGAACTTTTGAGGCACATCAAACAAGTGTAGCAGATTAATAGCATGGCCTCTGATCATGGTATGATGACCTGACTTGGGCAAGAGTGTGTGCCTGAGGATCCAGTTGATAGTTGGCAGTCCTGACAGAAGAAAATGTACAGGCCCAAACTTGTGACTCTCAAGAGCATCATATGGGATCTCCTTGTACATATGTGCCATAGAGTTGTGATCCATTTTCTTCTTGGCATAGACATCCAAGTCATCTTCTTTCTCCTTTGATGCATTGATCAAATTTGCCCATTCTTCAATTGTGGACTGGTCCCTTGTACCTTCAGACATCCAAACTATTCTGCCATCAGGATAGAAATATGTTGTGGAGTAGAATTGCATTATGAGCTCATCATTCCACTTTGTGAGCTTCTGCCCAACAAAGTCATCCACTCCACAACCCTTGAAGATGTCAAGCACTCCTGGGTAGTGTTCCTCATTCTCCTTGATGTATTTCCAATCGACCCATCTCATATCACAGACTATTGGTTTCTTGTCCAGTAGCACAGTCTCATAGAAGTCCTGTTGTTCCTTTGTATGGAACCTATAGTCCACAGCAGTTCTCCTCCTGACTGCATAAGGATCAGTCAACCTCCACTGTCTGAGACCTGCATCCTTTCTTAGCTTCATGTTCTCTACAACAGGATGAGCATCATTATGATCTGGAATCTTAGGCTTCAACCTCCTCAGAACATGCTCTTCATCTTCTTCTTCTTCTGCAACAGTTTCAGGCACCGGGGCCTTGTTCTTTTCAGCAACTGGGATGTTCCTGGTATTCCTCTTCGGTGCAGTCTTGGGCTTGGAAGCAGCCTTAGGTGCTTCTTTGGGCTTTGATGAAGCAGCCCCTAACTTTATGGCATCACCCATGAGCTTCTGAGCTTTGGGAGCTGGAGCAGCAGCCTCTTCTTCTTCTTCCTCTTCCATCATGGAAGGCTTCCCAACAACCTTGTCCATGGTCTTCTTGACCCTTTCCTTCCTCTTCTTTTCAGCCACTACTGGCTCCTTGGGTTCTAGTCTCTCAGTTTCTTGAGTTGAAGCTCTGACTTTCAGCATAGGAGTCCTCTTGGCAGGGATTTTCCTGTTCAGACCTGGCTTGGTGGTTGCAGCAGTGCCATACTCCTTCTTGAGCACTTTCCTGGATGTGGCTTCATCCTCTTCTGCCACATAGTCTTCATCCTCAGAGTTTGAGGTTTTCTTCTTTCTGGCCCTGCTGGCAGCTTTGGGTAAATTGCTTGGGGTGCTCCTGCTGCCATCATCTGAGGAACTAGAGGGACTAGTGCCCTCACTCATAGGAATCTGCTCCTCTTCCCTGTTCTGGCTGTCACTTTGATTAGACATGCTGCAAACACGGACTGCTGACCCTGTGAATAGATGTAGATGATATAGAGTGGATAAGAATCACAAAATACAGAGGTTTTTGCAAAAGATTGAGTTAAAAACTTAGTTTTAGTTTTCCACAGAAAGCATTTCGGATCAATCGATTTGTGAACTCGGTGATACCGAAGCAGCTTTAGCAACCTAAACTCGTGAACTCGGTCAGACCGAGTCACAGTTCGGTGGCACCGAGACTGCTAGGGTTTCACAAAGTTCTGATCTCGATCACACCGATTTGCAATTCTCGGTCAGACCGAGAATCACATGTGCTATGGCCTTGGCCAAATCGGTGGAACAGATTTCTACAACTCTGTGGGTTCGAGATGGTTTCGGTGGGAACCTAACCCTAAATTTTTGAATCAAACCTACTCTACGGATTGTTTTGACTAGATGAGATAGTGTCAGTCATGGCAAGAATCATGACAAACACAATGTGCTAGGAATCAGATGGGGATAGCACAGAGATCAAGTCCATACCCTAGTTCGGCGATGGACTCGCTACGGCGGCAACGGCGGTGAAGATTCCCGTTGATAGCGGTGGAGACCAGCGGCAGGAGGCGGCTGGCGATGAGGAGAGCGATCCAGAGACCTTGGAGGTAGAGCGGGCTGAGCGCGGGCAAAAACCTTTCAGAGAAATTTCCAAATTTTTTGCCCTTCGGTATATATAGCCCAACCCTTTCGGTGTGACCGAGTGGAACAACTCGGTGGCACCGAGATGCATAACTGCAAGCGGTTTCTGCAACTAGGTGAGACCAAAATGTTCAAATCGGTTGCACCGAGATTGAAAACCTAGATCAACTTAGTGATCTCGGTATGACCAAAATGGAAGAATCGGTCAGACCAAAATGCACAAAGAAGTTTTGGAAGTTTAAGTCTATGATGAATCGGGGACTCCGGGTGCTCCTCACACAGAGTGGTTCGAATCTGACTTGATCAATTTTGTGATGTAGCATGAATAGAGTTTGAGACAAGAAAAGCATAGATAGCTAGAGAAGGTTCTTAGGCATTCTTGTCCATCCACTTGGCCAAAAGAAAAGTAAGCCAAACAAGCAAAACTACAAGTGGATGTCCTCGAATGAGTAAAATATGCAACCAACATGCTCACACAATAAAATGACAAATGAAATATGTGGCAAAGCATGCACAACCAATTCTAGCATCTAACAAGCAATTGGCGATGACTAGGTCATCTATATATGAGTATATTGACTTAGGAGTCAAATGAGAACATTTGATCATAGGTCATACTCATCGTTTAAGCTCAAGTGGGGTTACCACTTTTACATAATGCATTGATGTGTTCACACCATTAGAGTTGCTTTAGCTCAATTCTTAGAGTAAAGCGCCCCCTAGATGTGAGATCCCCCTTAGAGGGATGAACTAACCTTGGGTTTTGTCGATGATGACTTCATGTAGGTGTCGAAGATGTGGATGCTCAATGTTGATGTAGATCATTTGGAGCAATCCTTGGGAGTGAGTTGCACTTTCAATACATACACGGGTTAGTCCCACAAGGAACAAACAAGGATATCCATAGACATAGAGTGATGCACACACAAGATGATGTCTATGAAAGCATTAGGTTACCTTGTCCCTTGTCTTACCAACATGAGGGTTTGTGACTCCTTGAACTAGTGCAAGATGTGGAAGTTTATTGCACTTGTCCTTGCCAAAATGATATGAGTGAAAAATGTTGGCGGAGTCACCCTCAAGAACTCTCTAGTTCTTCTTCTTCTTCAGGATCCACACCATGTTGATGGGAATCCTTGGAGTTGTAGTTGTACTTGATGAAGTAGAGCTTGACGTAGTCTTGGGAATCCACTTGACCAAGGCCTTGGGAGCTTCTTCAAATGCATCAATCTCCTCTTGAAGCTCATCCTTGCCTTTTTGCTTGTGGTCTTCTGGTGGAAGATCATCTTAGGCTTGTCTCTCTTTGAATGAAGTAGGATCATACTTCTCTCGTTGAGGAACAAACTTCGTCTTGGGGTATTGATCTTCTTCCCACTCAACTCTATTGGCATTGAACTTTCGTTCAAAACCAACACCTTGGTTCTTCCGGTGCCTTCCTTGCTTGCGTACAATTTCCTCGAATTGCTTACTCCCGGCAAGGCTCTTGTAAACACCTTTCTCTATGATCCCCTTCAATAAGCTATTTTCTTGCTCAAGTGTAACTTGGCTAAGAGAATCATTAGTGGAATCAAGAGAACTACTAGAAGCAACAACATTAGATTTAACATGATGATTGTTACTACTAGAGGAAGAATCCTTCTTGTTTTTGTTACTAGACTTGACTTGAGGCATGTAAGTAGATAAGAGTAAACGCTTGGCAATGTAAGAAGAACTTTTCTTGCGAAGATCATCATTGATTGCCTTTAAGAACTCATGCTCTTGCTCAAGATTGAGCCTTTCAAAGCGTAACTTCTCATGAGTCCTTAAAAGTTCTTGATGATCCCCTAAGATAGTTTCATGAGCTAACTTAAGAGTGTTTAGTTCTTTAGTTAGGAGCTTGGCGATTTGGATGTAGATCTCCTTCTCTGTAAACCGACTCTCTGTAACCCTAGCCCCCTCCGATGTCTATATAAACCGGAGGGTTTAGTCCGTAGGACTCATCATCATCAACAACAATCATACCATAGGCTAGCTTCTAGGGTTTAGCCTCTCTAATCTCATGGTAGATCAACTCTTGTAATACTCATATCATCAAGATCAATCAAGCAGGAAGTAGGGTATTATCTCCATCAAGAGGGCCCGAACCTGGGTAAAACATCATGTCCTCAGTCTCCTATTACCATTAGCCTTAGACGCACAGTTCGGGACACCCTACTAGAGATTCGCCGGTTTTGACACCGACATTGGTGCTTTCATTGAGAGTTCCTCTGTGTCGTCACCACAAGGATAGATGGCTTCTCCAACCTTCAACCACGCTGTCCTGGGAAAGACTTTTCTCCCCGGACAGATCTTCGTGTTCGGCGGCTTCACACTGCGGGCCAATTCGCTTGGCCATCTGGAGCAGATTGACAGCTACGCCCCCAGCCATCGGGTCAGGTTTGGAAACCTAAACTACACCGCCGACATCCGCGGAGACTTGATCTTTGACGGATTCGGGCATGTGTCAGGAGCGTCGAACGATCACGACGTGCACAACCTAGATTGGCAGTCGGACAGTATTCAGAACATCGCACCTGCTACCGCTTCGGACTTCGCTCTAGAGAGGGTCGTGCCTTCCAAGGACGGGCGCATGGACCCCGCCTCAGAGGCCGTGCACTCCTTGGTGTTGGAGCTGAACACAGACTCCTCTCCTAAAGGGATCTGTGTCTCCGGACCCCCGGACTCATCTCCGGCAGTGTGTTCCGGACCGCGCGCACTCGTACCCATTGAATCTAACTGGGCTCCAGTCATGGAGTTCACCGCCGCGGATATCTTTCAGCACTCACCCTTCGGAGATGTGCTAGATTCTTTAAGGTCTCTCTCTCTATTAGGAGGCTCCTGGCCGAACTATGTCCGGCTCGAGTGGGAAGCTGGCAACAAAGAAATTCGTTTCCCACCCACCACCCACTTAATAGCCACGGTCGACAACTTGACCGATGTGCTTAACTTCAACTCCGAAGACATTGACGGTATAGATGACGATGCAGGAGAAGAATTGGAACCACAGCCCACAGGGTGCTGGACTGCCACCTCTTCATATGACATATACATGGTGGCTACTCCCAAAGAAACCAAGGGCGATGAGGCAACGGAAGATAATACCTCAGGGAAGAAAGCAAAACACGGGTGTCATCGGCGCCGCTCCAAGCCTCGCCATAGCAATACCGGCACTGGAGAAGAAAATCCAGATGGTGCCGAAGAGGAATACAATCCTGATCAACCCACCTTTGAGCAAGCTGAACAGGAACACGGGCTGGCTAGCCCAGATGAACAGGCGATGGACGGATACTGGAGGATGACAACTATATGCCTCCATTCAAAGACGAGGTGAGCCTCGGTAACGACGAATTCGGCATACCAGAGGATCCCATAGAGCAGGAGCACTTCAAGCGCAGGCTTATAGACACTGCACGAAGCCTGAAGAAGAAGCAGCAGCAGCTCCAAGCCGACCAAGACCTGCTCGTAGACAGATGGACCAAAGTCCTGGCGACCGAGGAATATGGACTCGAGCCCCCGAGCAGGGGATACCCAAAGCATAAACCGCTAGAAGAAGAGGCCGAAGAGCCTGAACTTCCAGCACAAACGAGGCTGACCGGCCACCTCGTGGCCGGGATAAAACAGGCTATCAGGCCGAACACCAGCCCGCACCCCCACGCCGATTCACCACGGCTCGGGGGAATACGCAGGACCTGCGAGACATATTGGAAAACAATGCAGGACAACCAAGATCGATCTATGGATCACGGGGGTGCGCCATAGCTCATGACACCGATCATCATTCCGGACACAACGCTGATAAATCCGGCCAGGCCGGACATTACCGACCAGACCCAATCGGCATACTCCGCAACATAGCCTGGCACAGAGGCGCCGCACACCCCCTCTACTTCACTGATGAAGTAATGGAACATGAATTCCCAGAAGGGTTTAAACACATCAACATCGAGTCATACGATGGCACAATAGACCCCGCGGTGTGGATCGAGGATTTTCTTCTCCACATTCACATGGCCCGCGGTGATGACCTACATGCCATCAAGTATCTCCCACTAAAGCTTAAAGGGCCAGCTAGACACTAGCTAAATAGCCTGCCAGCAAACTCCATTGGCAGTTGGGAAAATCTTGAGGACGCATTCCTCGATAACTTCCAGGGCACCTATCTGTGACCACCAGATGCTGATGACTTAAGTCACATTACCCAACAGCCCGGAGAGTCAGCCAGGAAATACTAGACTCGGTTTCTCACTAAAAAGAACCAAATTGTCGATTGTCTGGACGCTGAGGCCCTCGCGGCCTTTAAGCATAATATCCGTGACGAGTGGCTTGCCCGACACATCGGCCAAGAAAAACCAAAGACCATGGTGGCCCTCACGACATTAATGACCCGCTTTTGCGTGGGTGAGGACAGTTGGCTGGCTCGCAGCAACACCACGCCTGGAAACCCTGGTACTTCAGACATCCGTGACAGTAACGGAAAGCCATGACACAATAGACACAAGCGTCGAAATAATGGCAAGAATACGGAGGATACGGTAGTCAATGCCGGATTCAACAACTCCAAATCCAGTCAGCGGAAGAAGCCGTTCAAAAGAAACAATCAGGGATCGTCTAGTCTGGACCGCATACTCGACCGCTCGTGCCAGATTCATGGCACCCCCGACAAACCAGCCAATCACACTAACAGAGATTGCTGGATGTTCAAACAGGCCGGCGAGATAAACATCGAGAACAAGGACAAGGGGCTACATAGCAACGATGACGAGGAGCCCCAGCGTTCAAACACTGGAGGGCAGAAGAAATCCCCCCCCCCACGTAAAAACGGTGAACATGATCTATGCCACCCACATCCCCAAACGGGAGCGAAAGCGTGCACTTAGGGACATCTATGCGATGGAGCCCGTCGCCCCGAAATTCAACCCATCGTCATCCTGCCCGATCACCTTTGATCGTAGGGACCATCCCACCAGCATCCGTCATGGCGGCTCAGCCGCATTGGTCCTTGACCCAATCATCGACGGATTCCACCTCACGCGAGTGCTCAGGGACAGTGGCAGCAGCCTGAACCTGCTTTATCAGGATACAGTGTGCAAAATGGGCATCGATCCGTCACGGATCAAACCCACCAAAACCACCTTCAAAGGTGTAATTCCAGGGGTAGAGGCCCGATGCACGAGCTCAATAACACTAGAAGTGGTCTTCGGATCCCTAGATAACTTCCGAAGCGAGGAGTTAATCTTTGATATCGTCCCTTTCCGTAGTGGCTATCACGCACGACTTGGACGAACCACGTTCGCTCATTTCAACGCGGTACCGCACTATCCATACCTCAAGCTCAAGATGCCAGGACCTTGTGGGGTCATCACAGCTAATGGAAATACAGATTGCTCCCTCCGTACGGAAGAACATACCGCGGCCCTTGCGGCAGAAGTACAATGCAGCCTCCGCCGACAAACAGTCAATCCGACAACGACATCTCCGAACACCGTCACGCGAGTCTGGAGTACCCCGCAACAGGACAATCAGGCACGCCAGGAGCTTGATTAGCAATCCGGCCTTCACCCCATCCCCATTCAAGCAGTGTTCGTACCACGCGTGCACAATTACACGCTCAAAATACCATGGGCATAGGTGGAGGCGGTGACAATGTGGCCAGCGTGTGGTTCAGCCGCCAGGAGGCCCGCATACTATGGCAAGAAAAGTCTGAACACTTTCAACAGTGCGGCACCCCGAACTTATAGCACTATATGCATCAGCTCCGAATCATGTCTTGGGTCAATAGTTGGGTTAGCCCGGCTCCCTTGTTTTGGTACCTTACATTCCGTTATATCGGCTAAGGTAGCACAGGGAGAACTACTGCGATTGCGCCCCGGTTCTTCTGGACGAGCACCTTAGTAGAGAAAGCCGAAAACTGACCGTCATGATGCAGCGAGAGTTGGTCGCTGTTCACGAGGTACCAAAATCCCTAAAGATTTTTTCTGCTTAAGGCGAGGAATCGGCTTCGTCCGATTTAGGCGTGTATAACGCCCCAGTTCGGCTTTCCGAATACTAGGGGCTTCACCGAAATTTAAAATTGTAGACTTCTATGGTCAAGTGAGAGTTATAAAGTCGAATAGTCCGATTGCCTTGTTCGCTGCACCAAACACCTCCTTAAAGGACCAAAACTTTGGATAAAGAGCGTTTGGGTCTCCACGAACACCCCAGTACTAGTTACAAGGGGGCGGAAGCTGACAACTGGCCTACTTTCAGATTTTGATAAACAATAGCAGAGAAGGTAATATTTTCAATCAAACAAAGTGTTGCATAGCATAAATAAACCCGTTCTCATATTACACGGAAGACATGAGTACATTCACTCAAAAATTATGTTCTTAGGACATTCATTCGCCACTAGACGAGCGCCTTTCATAACGCCATCATAATATTTCTCGGGGCAACGATGCTCCTTGCCCTCCGGGGGTCCATCCTTCACGAGCTTCTCAGCGTCCAGCTTGCCCCAATGCACCTTCGCGCGGGCAAAGGCCCGTCGAGCACCCTCAATACATGCGGACTGCTTGATAACTTCTAGCCGTGGACAGGCATGCACCATCCGCTTCACCAGGCCAAAGTAGCTGCCGAGCAGGGGCTCGCCAGGCCACATCCGGACTATGAGGTCCCCCATGGCCTGTTCGGCCGCATTGTGGAGTTCGACCAGCTTCTTCAGTTGGTCACTCAGAGGCATCGGGTTTCCGGCCCCAGTATATTGGGACCAGAACAGCTTCTCTGTAGAGCTCCCCTCTTCAGCTCGATAGAACTCCGCAGCATCCGAAATGCTGCATGGCAGATCTGTGAATGCCCCTAGAGAGCTCCGGATTCGTGTAAGTAAAAAAATGACTCCTCCACATGCTTGCTTTGCATAAAGAATGCCTTACCCTCCGCTATCTTCTTGACCACCTGGATTTCCTGGAGGGCCTTCTGGGCTTCGGCCTTGGTGTCGGCCACGCTCTGGAGGGCCTTTGCAAGCTCAGGCGCTTGCGTCTTGTAGTCACGCTCCAGGGAGCCGAACTTCTGGCCAAGCTCCTGGAGCTCCTGCTGTACCTCTCCACCCGAGCATCTTGCTTCTCTCGCTCGGTGCGCTTAGTTTCCGCCTTGGCTTTGGCCGTGGACAGCGCTTCCTTGAGGGCCGCCACTTCGGTCATGGTCCCTATCAAAAGCCACGATGCTTGTCCTTAGCATCACCAACTTTTTATCCTCTATATGACATATGGACGGGAGTTTTCTCACCTTTGTTTGCCTCGAGCTGCTTCTTCACGAGGCCGAGCTCTTCTTCAGTCTATGCCAGTTCGCGGTTGAGTCCGGCAACCTCGGTCGTGCACGCAGTGGCGGTCAGCAGCAGTGACTGTTTGATTCATACACACAAATACTATTAGCTTCCTACGGTTCTTTAATTTGACCCTTTGTTTGGATTTTCTTTCCGAACACCAACCAGAGCATCAGGGGCTACTACCTATCAGGTGACATTTCCTCACACTTTCTTTACCTCAAAGCCTGTTAACAGGCTGGTGCAGGCTTTGGTCAATCCGCTCTTGGCGGACCAAACCTTCTCAATCACCGTACCCATAAGTGTACGGTGTTCATCCTTGATGGAAGCGCCTCATAGCACTTCCAACAAATTATCCGATGCCTCCGGCTGGGCGGAGGTCATCGACACAGCTGGCTCGCCCTCCTTCCTGAGGGACTGCTTACCGGAATCCGGAGCCTTTGTAGGCTCCGGCGCAGTAACCGACCGAGAGCCAGACTTGCAATGGCTCCCATCAGCATAATCCATGGGGTTCTCATCCCCCATGTGTCCGGCGCCTCAGATTTTGCCTTGGGGCATCTCCGAAACCATCGCCTCCTGCACAGGCATCCTCCGGGACAACACCTCGGTGTCATCCACGGGTCGTGTAGAGGTCGCCGTTGGGAACGACTTCATCTCCGACTCATTCAGAGACTCCTCCGAAGAGGACACTCGAGATCGGACCTGGCCGGACTACATATACGTGTTCGACGTTGTTACAAACTATGAGGTCGAAAATTGTACGAAAAATATTATGGGATGCGGATACTTACGGCCTCGCCCGGGGTTTTCCCCTGGGCAGCCACTCCTCATCACTAAAAATGGTGGTAGTGGAATGATCCGGAAGGGACGCCTTGCCCTTTTTGGCGTCCCGGCCTCCCCCGACGGGGCAGCCTTCCTTTTCTTCTCCTCCCTAGTGCGGGGAGGAGGCATTTCTTCGTGTTCTCCCCCATCTCCGGGGGGAGAATCTTCCTCGTCGTCTTCAAACGACGACTCTATCACGGCCCTGCGCTGGTGACCTCTTATGGTCCCCGTGGCCGCCTTCTTGGACCCTTCAGCCCCCTTAGTTGAGGCGGCCTTCTTCTTCCTCTCCTCCCCTTCGTGGGAGGAGTGCGCCTCATCCTCGTCTGGTGAGGCGTCGGGTGCGGCTTCGTGCCGAAGACCCCTTCGGGTCCCCGTGGCCTTCTTTTCGGCCTTTTTCTCCAGCACCTTGTAGGGTGCCGGAACCAGCATCTCCGCCAGGAATGCGCTTACTGGGTCCTCTGGCAATGGAGCCGGATAATCGATCCGCTCCTTCATCTCCACCGACTCATGTTCGGTCAGCAAGGTGACTTAGAAATCCTCCCCCGAAAGTACTAAGGGAACGTCTCGTAAATAGTCAAGGGACTTACCGAACTGGTGAGGCATACTGCGCTGAGCCCCCGGTCCACGGAAAGGGGAGGAGGGACTTCGCCGGTCTTGAACAGAACCTTCCAGATTTCTTTGTGCGTTGTGTCAAAGAGCTCTAGCAGCATCTGGTGTTCAGCCAGGTCGAACTCCCACATATCAAATGCCCGTCTTTGACACGGGAGACTCCGGCGAATGAGCATAACCTGGACCATGCTGACAAGCTTGATCTTCTTTTCCCTCATGCTTCTGAGGCGGGTCTCGAGTCCGGCTAGCTCTGTGGATTCGCCCCAGGCCAGGCCCTTCTTCTCCCAGGAGGTGAGCCGCGTGGGGATTCCGGATCTGAATTTGGGGGCCGCCGCCCAGTTGGCGCCGCGCGGCTTGGTGATGTAGAACCACCCTAATTACCACCCCTTTATGGACTCCACGAAGGAGCCATCAAGCCATATAACATTGGGCATTTTTCCCACCATGACACCTCCGCACTCCTCCTGTTGGCCACTCACGATCTTCGGCTTCACGCAGAAGATCTTCAACCACAGGCCAAAGTGAGGCTTGATGTGTAGGAAGGCCTCACACACGATGATGAACGCCGAGATGTTGAGGATGAAATTCGGGGCCAGATCATGAAAATCTAGACCGTAGTAGTACATGAGCCCACAGACGAAAGGGTGGAGTGGAAACCCTAGTCCACGGACGAAATGAGGGAGAGATACCACTCTCTCTCGAGACTTCGGTGTAGGGGTAATCTGTCCCTCTGTTGGAAGCCTGTGCGCGATATTAGCAGCCAGGTATCCGGCTTCCTGAAGCTTGGTAATGTTCTCCTTTGTGACAAAGGAGGCCATCCACTTGCCTCCCGCTTCGGACATGTTGCAGTCTTGCAGAGGAGGTGAGAACTTGGGCGCTGGAGCTCGAGGGTGCAAGAACGGATGAGCAAAGGAAGAAGAAGGCGTGGGTGAAAACAGGAGAGTTCTGCCCCTTTATAAAGGCAATGTGAATGTGCGCCTCCCCACTTGCCTCTCGAAATCTCTTATTTTTTTCAGGCGCCTCGATTAATGGTGCTGGTTGGGTTACCCATACCCGCATTGATGGAGATCCCATGATAGGGGGACACGATCTCTGCTTTGACAAGACGTGCCAAAGAAACCGCCTCGTGATGTGTGCGGAAGCAGGTTGCAGAAAATGGTTCGAATAAAAACCGGACCGTGGTGTGATGTCACTTTTTGAAGAATTGTCAGTAGATTGAATTTGTGGATTATTATTATTCTCTCTACGGTGGTGTGTGGAATGTTATCCTGTAGAGCCAGACGGTCCTTGTGTTCAGAATTTATCTTGGAGTATTCGGAGATGGAACCCGCCTCGCAATGCCGAAGACAATCTACGCGCCGGACTCATCGTCATTGAAGCCTAGTTCAGGGGCTACTGAGGGAGTCCTGGATAAGGGAGTATCCGGACAGTCGGACTATATACTTTGGCCGGACTGTTGGACTATGAAGATACAAGACAGAAGACTTCGTCCCGTGTCCGGATGGGACTCTCCTTGGCGTGGAAGGCAAGCTTGGCGATTCGGATGTAGATCTCCTTCTCTGTAGACCGACTCTGTGTAACCCTAGCCCCCTCTGGTGTCTATATAAACCGGAGGGTTTAGTCTGTAGGACTCATCATCATCAACAACAATCATACCATAGGCTACCTTCTAGAGTTTAGCCTCTCTGATCTCGTGGTAGATCAACTCTTGTAATACTCATATCATCAAGATCAATCAAGTAGGAAGTAGGGTATTACCTCCATCGAGAGGGCCCGAACCTGGGTATAACATCGTGTCCCCAGTCTCCTGTTACCATTAGCCTTAGACGCACAGTTCGGGACCCCCTACCCGAGATCCGCCAGTTTTGACACCGACAACAAGTGCTAGACCGGAAACACCTTCATCTTGAGTATGTTCGGAGTCGGAGTGATAGCTTCTCTCGAAGTGATGTTCAGAGTCAGAACCGGATACCCATTCACCAACATGAGCTTGATGTCTTCGTTTTGTGTAGCTCTTTGATGACTTGTCCTTCCTTTCCGAATCCTTGCTTCTCCGGGATGTTCTTCGTTCATAACGATCATCTCTACTCCTTCTCTCTCTTGGCGGTGATTCTTCTCTTCTACTTCTTCTCTTGGGTGAATCTTCTCTTCTTTTGTAGGGAGCCGTACACTCATTGGAATAGTGTCCGGGTCTCCACAGTTGTAGCAATTTCGCTCTCGACTGGAAGATCTTTTGTCATGGTAGGACCTTGATTTGGAACTTCTTTCCTTACTTCTACTCTTGTAGAATTTGTTGAAGTTCTTCACCATTAGGCTCAATTCTTCATTGAAGGTTTGTTTCTCACTTGATGATGTGGGAGCTTCACATGAGGCTTTGTAAGCACCACTTGACTTGTTGTGTAACTCCTCCTTATCCTTGAGTGACATCTCATGAGCAACAATTCTTCCGATGACCTCCATTGGCTTGAGATTCTTGTAGTTGGGCATCATTTGGATTAATGTGCATACGGTATCATACTTTCCATCCAAGTCTCTTAGGATCTTCTTGATGATGAATTTGTTGGTCATCTCTTCACTTCCTAAGCCTGCAATCTCATTTGTGATGAGCGCAAGCCTAGAGTACATTTCAGCGACGCCTTCACCATCCTTCATCTTGAACTTGTCAAGTTGACTTTGAATCACATCCAATTTGGATTCCTTGACAGAGTCAGTACCTTCATGCATATCAATCAAAGTGTCCAAAATTTCCTTTGGATTCTCAATTCGGCTAATTTTGTTGAAAACTTCGGGGCACAATCTGTTGAAGAGGATATCACAAGCTTGAGCGTTGTATTGCAGCATCTTCAACTCTTCCGCGCTAGCTTCACGGTTTGGTTCTCTCCCATCTAAGAATTCACCTTGCAAGCCAATACACACAATAGCCCAAACGGCGGGGTTATGTCCGAGAATATGCATTTTCATCTTATGCTTCCAACTAGCAAAATTAGTACCATCAAAGTAAGGACCTCTATAGTGGTAATTTCCCTCACTAAACGCCATACTCTCCTAGGTTGTGAAACCAAGGCTATGACCACCAAAAGCTATGGAAATCAAAGCAAATGGAGACCAAAGCTCTGATACCACTTGTAGGATCCTGAAGTATGTCTAGAGGGGGGTGATTAGACTACTTGACCAAATAAAAGCTATGCCTTTTCCCAATTTTAGTCTTTGGCAGATTTTAGCAAACTTAGCATAAGTCAAGCAATCTTAACACAATTCTAGCGATCATGCAAAGAGTATATGAGCAGCGGAAATAAAGCATGCAACTTGCAAGAATGTAAAGGGAAGGATTTGGAGATTTCAAACGCAATTTGGAGACATGGTGATTTTGAGCCATGGTTCCGATAGGTGGTGCTATCATACATCCATGTTGATGGAGACTTCAACCCATGAAGGATAACGGTTGCGCGAGTCCACGGAGGGCTCCACCCAAGAAGGGTCCACGAAGAAGCAACCTTGTCTATCCCACCATGGTCGTCTCCCATGAAGGACTTGCCTCACTAGCGGTAGATCTTCATGAAGTAGGCGATCTCCTTGCCCTTACAAACTCCTTGGTTCAACTCCACAATCTTGTCGGAGGCTCCCAAGTGACACCTAGCCAATCTAGGAGACACCACTCTCCAAGAAGTAACAAATGGTGTGTTGATGATGAACTCATTGCTCTTGTGCTTCAAATGATAGTCTCCCCAACACTCAACTCTCTCTCACAGGATATGGATTTGGTGGAAAGAAGGATTGAGTGGAAAGCAACTTGGGGAAGGCTAGAGATCAAGATTCATATGGTAGGAATGGAATATCTTGGCCTCAACACATGAGTAGGTGGTTCTCTCTCAAAAATGGTAAGTTGGAAGTGTAGGTTTGTTCTGATGGCTCTCTCCACGAATGAATAGGAGGTGGAGGGGTATATATAGCCTCCACACAAAATCTAACCGTTACACACAATTTACCAATCTTGGTGGGACCGAATCAACAAACTCGGTCAGACTGATTTAGTAAACCTAGTGATCGTTAGGGTTTTCGGTGGGACCGGCATGCAACTCAGTAGGACCGATATGGTTAGGGTTAGGGCATAACGTAATCTCGGTGAGACCGATTACACAAACTCGGTGAGACCGATTTTGGTAATAAGCTAACCAGAGAGTTGGTCAGGTAAACTCGGTGGGACTGGTTCGCTCATTTCGGTGAGACCAAAATGTTACGAAAAGGAAACAGAGAGTTTACATTGCAATCTCGGTGGGACCGATCGCTCATCTCGGTTAGACCGAAACGTTACGAAGGGAAACAAAGAGATTACAATCCCATCTTGGTGAGACCGAGATCCCTATCAGTGAGACCGATTTGCTTAGGGTTTGTGGCAGTGGCTATGACATCTGAACTTGGTGGCGCCGGATAGAAAGAATCGGTGGGGCCGAGTTTGACTTTGGGTTTAGGTCATATGTGGATGTGGGTAAGTAGTTGAGGGTTTTGGAGCATATCACTAAGCACTTATGGAGCAAGAAATTCATTAAGCAACACCTCATCCCTCCTTGATAGTATTGGCTTTTCCTATAGACTCAATGTGATCTTGGATCACTAAAATATAAAATGTAGAGTCTTGAGCTTGAAGCTTGAGCCAATCCTTTTATCCTTAGCATTTTGAGGGGTCCACTTTTCTCATCCATGCCATGCCATTCGTTGAGCTTTCCTGAAATATTTGTCTTGGAATAGTATTAGCTCAATGAGCTATATGTTGTTAGGAATTACCAAAACCACCTAGGGATAGTTGCACTTTCACATACACATGCACTCCTTTTGTCCAGGTGGTGTCCATGGGATCCAGGTGGTTGTACACGTGCACGTCTGACATGCGGATGGTGTCCACTTTTTGTTAAGGGGTCCAAAATAAAGCGTCCTAGCCATTTCAGGTTGAGAATAATAAAACAAACCGAGATGTAAAAGGCTTGTTTTTAGGTGTTAGGTTTGTGTTTCTTCGAGTCATGGTTATAAGTTGGTTAGGCTGCAGCTCGAGGACAAGCTGCATGTCCAGGTGGGGTGTAGTGTTAGAGTACGTAATGGGCGTAATGAGCCCGTTAGTCTTAGGGTTAATTAGAGGTAAGGATCGCTTGCTTAGGGGTCAAGTAAGCCTTGCTTGGGAGTCAAGTAAACCTCTCTATATAAAGAGAGGAGATGTATCAATCTAACGAAGCAAGAATTAAGAAGGAAATCCCTTCCCTCTTGCCCGGCCATGGGCAAAAAGGCCCCCGGCCGGCCCTCTCGCACCCTCCTTCTAGCAACGCCATAACACAAACACATCGATATTCGCCCGTAGGAAGGCAATGAGCGTGCTTTCCTGTTTGTCATAGAGGATGGAGCTGATGGTGAAAGTACCATCAACTCCAGCTAGCCCTGCCAGGACCTTCTTCACTTGTGGAGCAGTAACCTTGGAACTTTTGTTGTTGGAACTCTTCGGCAAGTCATCAACAGGCGTAGTGTATTCCGAAGAGGTACGCTTCCCAGATTCCTTGCCAGTGTCCTTGCTTTCCTTCTTACTTCCTCTGATCTCCTTCGCGGGAACCGCTGCTGCTGTTGCCTCTGCCGCAACCGCGTCCCGGTATATCTTGTCCATACAAATGATCGCCTCCTTCTCATCTGATGGGATGGAAAGACCCCAACTGGCCCAAGCATCTTCAAGGTGTTGTGGCATAGAGGGATGCCGCCATGAATTTAGCCAGGGCTGGTCGTCCAAGGATCCCATTGTACGACAAGGGGAGGTCGACCACATCAAACAGAATCTTTTCAGTTTGATAGTTCAACTCTCATCCAAATGCCACAGGCAACATGATCTTTCCCTTAGGGTGACTCCCGCCAGGATTAATTCCTTGGAACGTGCCGGTGACCTTTAACTCCTCTTCTGCTATCTGAAGTTTGTTGATAACCTTTGGGGAAATTAGATTCAACTCGGCCCCGCTGTCCACCAACATCTTTGTGACCTTGAGGTTGTGAATTGTTGGAGAGACCAACAATGCCAAACACCCTACTGCAGTGGTGCGGTCAGGATGATCCTCTTCGTCAAAGATGATGGGTGTGTGTCACCATTTGAGTGGTTTCCGGGCCTCTGGTGCTGGTTCCACGACATTGATCTCACGCGCACATCGTTCGAGTTGGCGGTGAGAGGTGTGTAGGGATGCACCCCCGTCAATGCACGGGGCGTCAGTGGCCTTCTGAAACTCTTGCTCATTGGTTTCCTCTTCATCCCCTCCATCACTCTCATCATCATTGGCTTACTTCTCTTGATCTCTGGTGGGTTTTCCTTAGTTCCCGGGGGGTTTGCGGGGGTGATTTACTCCACCGCCTCGACCCTTACCGTCAGTGACATTCTGACCCTTTTCCTTGTCTTTTTTCTTGTACTCTGCTCTTTGCCTCTTAACGAGCTGCTCAACCTGGTAACACTCTTCAAGGTCGTGGCCCTTAGTCCAATGAATCTTGCAATACGACCCATCACCCTTCCCGGCCTTCTCGGCAGCCGCAGCTTCCCAGCAGTCAGCGCACACGGTAGCTTCCTTGTCGGGGCTTCGGCTTAGCCGCCTTGCCAGTACTAGGTGTACCCGATCCTTCAATAGTCATCACTGCCTTATCCTTGCGCCTGTTATTGCGCTTCTTGCTCTTCTTCTAACTGGTGGATTCATCATCATCCTCTGAATCGACATTGATGCAGTCCTCCTCTCTGGGTAACTTCCTTCCATCCTCCATCTGAGCACACTTATCCACCAAGGTGTAAAGCTCTTTCACAGTCTTGGGCAACCACATGTTCATCTTGGAACGAATCTTGCGGTTGCGCAAATTGGACTGGAAGGCGGCTATCACAGCTGCCGGATGGATGTTCGGGATGTTCCTGTGGACTCTGCTGAATCTATGCAAATACTTCCGGAGGGTTTCTCCTTCTTTCTGTTGGAGAAGCTGCAAATCATTGGGCCGACCTGGTTCTTGATGGCTGCCAGTGAAGGCGCCAATGAACTCATGGCATAGGTCAGCCCATGACAAAATGGAGTTCTCCGGAAGGTGCATCGGCCAGGACCTCACATTAGACTTGAGAGCCAAAGGGAAGTAGTTGGCGAATACCATCTCATCTCTTCCCCGAGCAGCTTGAATAGTGATGGTGTAGATGCTCAGAAACTCTGTCGGGTTTAGCCTTCCATCATACTTCTCGGGTATCTCTGGCTTAAACGTGCGGAAGGATGGCCAACGGACTTGCCGCAGCTCACGAGTAAAGGCAGGGCAACCAACCCCGAAAGTTAGGCACCCACAAATATCGAGCGCAGGCTCGTCGATGTCAGGACCATCGCACCCATTGGTCCAGCGGCGGTCGTCGTGCGCCGCTCAATGACAATGCGTGCGTATTCCCTCCGCCTGTCCTCCGAGGCTTACCTTCGGTCTGGACGCGCTCAAGGGTTAGAAGAGGCTATCAAGACGTCGTCAAGTTCTTGATTCTGCTGCGCTCACGCTGGCTGCCGAGGCGGGGGTTGTACTGTGGGGGTGGCCCCTTCCGTATGACCAGCAGCATGAGCCTTCGTTGTCGCTTGGGGAGGCCGTGGCGGGCCAGCTTGCTGCAAGCCCCCAGCATCGTGAAACCGAGCAGACTCTAGAAAGTGTCACGCCACTCGTCCATCTGCTCAGCCGCTGGCGGGAACCTTAGTAGCAGCTGAGCCCACGCCATGGCCTCCGTAGTCATACTCGTCATAGGTGATGACGACGCAAATCGTACCGTCGCTCGGCTCCTGACGGTGCCAGCAGCGACAGTACCACATCGCTGCTGTTGCAGGGCGGCCACCTAGATGGCATGGTGGCTGGTGAAGGCGCTTGAGGGCCAGTGGCTCCGTCGGGCGCAACGACTTGGTCGACCCACCCTGGGGGAGGTGCACGCGTTGCAGTCGCTCCCGTGACAGGGGCAACCGGAGGGCGGCGATTTGCCCCGGACTGAGCACCATCGCTGCTGCTGTGCCCGTTAGCGAGAGGAAGGGGGTGGACGGAGTAACCCCTTCACTCGTACCTCGTGGAGCGTGGCCATTGGGGGGTTGCTGATGTTGCTCTCCTCCGGTGTCTCCCACTCGTGCTTTGCCCGCGGGGGAAGTGGTGACGGTGTCGCCTACTCCGACCACATCCCCAACAGCATCCACATCCTTGCGCAGCTCCTCACCTCCCGTAGCATTGCCGGCTATGGGCGGTGTACCCTTTGAGGTGGACGGGTGAGCGGAAGCACTGGATTTCTTCTTGGGCGCCATGGTTGATGGCGCCATCGAAGATGAAGATGGCGATGAAGATGACCTGCTGCACACGCTTTCAGGTTAGCGCAAGTGATCCCCCTACCTGGCGCGCCAAAGATGTCGTGGGAAACCACGGCCATCTATGGGACCAAGGGTCTCTTGCTGGTTTGGTAGGGGGGATGTCACGTCACACAAAGAGCAGAAGAGCGTGGGGCAGCACGACAGATATCACACGGGTAATTTTACCCAGGTTTGGGCTGCCGTGAGGTGTAAAACCCTACTCCTACTTTGGTGGATTGATGGTGGAAGAAATGGTGGTGGAGCGCAGTACACTTGCCCGACAGGAGTTACCTATGGGCGACCGTGGCTACATGCGTATGAGTGTGTGGGCATCCAACCTTCTAACCCCTTTCTACGGTTGCCATGACCTCCTTTTATAGATTAAGGGGTCACCACAATGGCAAATCAGTCATTATGCACTGATAAGATAGCAAATAGTGCTATCATACCTAACATTGCAGGCTGATAGAGCGCATTAAATGCGTCACTCAATGTCACTTTGTTGCTTGCCCGGCAAGCCTTTCCGGGCTATTTTGCTAGCTTCACGCCTGCTTGCTTGACATGTCATAGGACGGGTGTCGTCTATAGGTATTTCCTATAGAAAGAGGCTGCCATTTGGCGAATGGGTGCCACTTGATCAGTTTGCGTCTTGACAGCACACTGATTGATGACGTGGGTTGTGGTGGAGTGGTTGGTGAGGTGGTTTTTGCCTCCGCGAGTCCCAGCAGGCCCTGCCGGGACGTCTGGGATGTTCTCTTCCGGGGGTGGATCCGCCCTCGCCAAGATCGTCTGCCCGGCAAGGGAGTCTTTTTCCTGGTGGTATCTTACTTCTCTGGCTTGACCTTGGTCCTCTTGATCTGCATGTTGGTCCTTCGAAGATTTTGGTCTCTCGTACTTTGGCATGGCCTGGTGCCATAATCTTGTTCCCATGCCTGTGCACAGTCTGGGCAATAGACCCAGGGTTTTTTGCACCGACATATATCATCGGGAGTCATTTCCTTGAATCAATGGCGTTGCCTTATGTCCCACACCATTTGGTGATGATACAGAGCAAGAGCATGAACTAACTAGTCCACAAGAAATCACTTAGTCAAGTTAAATCCATCTTGTGTCTTGTCGCAATCACATGAATCAATGTCAGCAGAAAGAGTCATGAGACGCTCAAGGAGCTGCTTGGTAGATTCACCTTTCTCAATACAAAAGTTTTGCAATTGACCCTTGGCAATTTCATATTGAGCAAGCCGGAGAGTGGAGGTGCCGGCCTTGGTCCTCACAATGTTATCCCATAATTCCTTAGCACTTGTGATGTGTATGTATGGTCTCTTTTGCTTGTCAGCCATGCCTTTCCTTATGCACATGATTGTGGTGTCATTAAGATGCTTGTCATATTTTTCTCTTGGTGTAAGATTCTTCGAGTCAACAACTTTGTAACCATACTCCAAGATGTCCAACATCTCATCATTTCCATATCGAAGATGATCCTACATAGCAACTCTCCACAAGCAAAGTCGGTAGTGTCATCAAGTAAAGGAGGTTTTCCTTGAGGGTTATACTTTGGTTTCTCTATTTGAGGTCTTGCATAAAGCCATGGAACACTTGAGTGATCATTGCTAGGAGGTTGTTGGCCAAGTGAAGGAGTGGGCACTGTTGGCCTCGAGGCCGCACCACCCGAAAGTGGTGCAAGCATCGTGGTTAATGTGGCTAATCTCATTTGGACCAAGGCCTCAAGAGAAGCATCATGCTCCTCCTTTTGCTTAGCAAGAGCCCATTCCAGATCCTCAGAACTGAAGGACTTGGCTTTCTTGGAAGCCGCGCCCTTATCCTTCGGATCCGCAACAAGGGGAGTCCTATTGGGGTTCATCTCGCTCTAGGGCGGTTAAGCCACAAGAATAGAGCACGAGGCTCTAATACCAATTGAAATAATCGAGATGGACCTAGAGGGGGGTGAATAGGTACAATTACAAATTTTAATTGTTACTTAGCAATAGTAGGCAATAATGTGGAATATAAAAGTGAGCCTAACAATTGCAAGTATGGTACTAAGAGTTAAGCTAGGTAAACAAGTACCACAAGTATATGAGTGAACAAGCACAATATGTGACAAGTAAAGACTAAGAGACAAGTAACCGCAAGTAGGGAGTTATGGCTAGGAATAACCGCAACTTCGAGAGACGAGGATGTATGCCGATGTTCACTTCCTTGGAGGGAAGCTACGTCACTGTTTAGAGAGGTGGATGTTACCACGAAAGCACACCAACGTCACGAAGGCTCACCCTATTCTCTCTTTGAGATATCACCACGAAGGCCATTCCTAGCCACTAGTGGTAGACCTTGGGGTGGCCTCCAAACCCTCACAATACTTTCTTGCGGGGGGTAATCGCAATGGTTGATTCCTCTCTGAAGAACTCCCACCACCTAGGAGTCTCTAACCTCCAAGAGTAACAAGAACAATGGGGAAAAGCTCAAGACTTGCTCAAACGACAAATTCCTTTGGTGCAAAGAGGGGGAAGGAGTGGATCTATCACTTGATTGGACAACTTCTCACAACTACTCTCAAATCCATTAGGGATCTAAGATTTGGTGTATGAGTGTGTGTGTGTGTGTGAGAGAGAGAGAGAGAGAGAGTGAAATGTGTTCTTGGGGATGTTCGAAGTGAATGGTCAACCCTCTCACAGAGTAGGTGAGAGGTATATATAGTATCCCACAATACGTGGCCATTGGAGCCAAATGAGTGCAGCAGTCGTCGGACATCCGAGGCCTCGGCAGGTGCCGGACAGCCGACATACTACTAGACGTCTAATAAATATACTCTGTTTGTATGGTATCGGACATCCGCAAAACACCGGACGACCGACATTTTGGCTCGGGTTAGTGAGTATCAGATTTATGGAGAACGTCGGTCGTCCGAGGCACCGGACATCCGACAGAGACCGGAAGTCCAACATTTTGGCCTTGCTAGGGACAGACCGGATTTCTGGTGGAGGATGGAAATCCGACTTTTGGCTCTGTATAGGTAGTACTGGACGTTCGGTTAATACCGGTCGACCGATAGGTATCAAACGTCCGAGAGAGACAGAGAACAGATGGTGAAATTTGAAGATGATTATTGAGCAAGTCCTTCGCGAGACGCCATGTTCCCCTCTTAATAGTGCGGGATCCCTATACTCAAGAGCAAACATAAAGAGCATAAGCTAGTAGTCTTGTTTCTTTGTTCTTGAGCAATATATGTATGTTCTGTAGTCATGATCCACACACATGATCCTGAGGGGACTAAACCTGAGATATACTTGACAAACATTGTTAGTCCCCTATGTGTATATTGTCATCAGCATCAAAATACGATTAAGGACATGATTGCACTTTCACATTGCACCGGACAAAAAGAGCATGGCGAGGAACACGACTGTGATCGTCGCCTTGATGAACCAACTCATGCAGCAACCCATGTTTCACTAATTTGCTTGGTCGATCTCGTGTACGCAGCTCATTGTTGGCTAAAGTCCTGGAGTCTAACTAGCGGATTTCTACTTTTTGGTCTTGTCATTGTTTTGTGAAGACAATAGAGTGGCTGGCCTTTTATATTCATATATACGTGAGGGTTCCTCCAAGCCGACTCGGTTATGAGCTTTGAATAGTGTCGAGTACGAGTTTCTTCTCGTAAAGTTTCTTTTTAGGGGTAAAGCTAAGTTTTATTGATCAAATCCCATAGAGTGTGGAATACATCTCAGATCATGGGACTGAACAAGCCACACATGGTGCCCCTGACCTAACGAATGCGAAAACTTAGCTAGATTGTGAGTCTCTTTATTTATCTGTCTACCTTCAAAAATGAAATTACAACTAAAACTAGTTGCACAGAGCTTAATCTCACTAATGACACTACCATATCTCCCTTGTGAGCCCTTCTGGATGTCTTCTAAAACTTGCTTGGAATCTGAAGCAATAATGAAGTTTTGCAAGAGTAGACCATCTGCCAGAGAAAGTGCCTCCCTGCATGCAATGGCTTCAAGTATTGCTGAATTATGGAAGCCATGTATCACCAACGATGAACTCCCCAAGTAGTTACCTTGGTCGTCTCTACAGACCGCTGCCGTTGTACCACCTTTAGATGGTGTGGACACCTTTGTGTCGACACGTATTTTTGCAAAACACGTAGGTGGCGCCTTCTGTCTCCGCTCGCCCCTTAGTGCATTGGCTCGATGTGAGTTTTGTGTTGATATCGCATCCTTTAGTACCTCTAGCTCTGAGATATATCTATCTACAAAACCCCGGGTAGCTTGTGGAATTTGAAAAATACCTATTGCTTTCCTCCTTGATGTCCATATCGCTAACAAGGTGACTGCCACTCGGGTGAGTTGAGCATGAGAAAGATTATCAATCAAAGAGAACAACCAATGTTTTGCTTGCAGCTCCGAGGTAGCGATAAGTTGTTGGGAAAGCTCATCACCGACAAGCGCCCAAGTGCACCTGGCAACAATGCACTCCAATAGTGAATGCCTCCACGAGTCCTGACTCTCGCATAACACACACGAGCTAGAGTTTGTCATATTATGATGGGCTCTCACATCTTCAGTTTGAATGGAGTGTTTTGCCAAGCTCCAAAGAAACATTCTAATATTTGAAGGGACTTGTACCTTCTAGAGCAACTTCCAAGATTTTTCTTCATGGTTTGTGCTAGAAGACTCTGTTGTCCCATCAAGCCATGTCTCCCGTCTTTTCTTGGTCACCACAAGCATCCTATATGATGACCTAGCGGAGAAGACTCCACTTCTTTCCAAATTCCAGCTCCAAAAACTTCTATATTTCTATTACAAAGCAGTATTCCCAGTATAACCGGGACATCCATTGGCATGAACACCTGATCCAGTAGTTTCCTATTCCATGTTGTTGACGTGTTATAAATGAGCTCCAATACAAGAACCGGGGGGCTTGGGACCAAACAACCATATGGTCTCAACATCTCATCGCGGAGTAGCCAATTATCATCTCGTATGTTTGTGCTTGTGCCATTAGCAATCCTTCTGATCAACCCTTGCTTACTCACATCTCTCCCCTCCACTCTGGATCTGAATATTTGGCTTGGATGATTGCCTATGGTTGCATGCAAAATAGATGTGTCTGGGTAATATATACTCCTTAGTAGCCGTGCACTTAGCGACTCTGGTTCCTACAAGAGGCACCATGCGTGCCTAGCAAGCAAGGATAAGATAAAAAGCTTGAAATCTTTAAAGCCAACTCCACCCATACCTTTCAGTTATGTCAACAATTTCCATGATACCCACTGTGGTTTACGGTGGCCATTCTCACCACTCTACCAAAACTTCCCAATCAGTATATTAAGGTGTTCACATAGTCCTCTAGGAAGTTTGAAACATGGCATAGAATACACAGGGATAGCCTGAGCCACTGCTTTAACCAAGACTTCCTTCACTGCCAAAGACAGAGTCTTTTCTATCCATCCTTGTACCTGCTCCACGAACGGTCCTTCAAATGGAAGGCATCATTCTTTGATGATCCAATGTCAGAAGGCATTCCCAAATACTTTTCATTGAGAGTCTCACTAGGTACATTGAGTAAGCCTTTTATTTCACCTTAGACCCCATCTGGAACACCGTTACTGAATAAGATGGAAGACTTGTCATAATTAATGCGCTACCCTGTAGCTTGACAATAAATATTCAACACTCGGTTCACCTCAGTAGCACCCACACCGTTTGCCTTGAAGAACATCAGGTTGTCATCTGCAAATAATAAATGGCTTACCAGCGGCATCGAGGGTGCCACTTATAGGCCATGAAGATTTGATGACTCACTTTTTAATTTCAAGAGGCACGAAAGGCCCTCTGCCACTATCAAGAACAGGTATGGAGATACTGGGTCCCCTTGCCGAATTCCATGAGAAGGTTAAAATTCATGTAGTCTTTTGCGATTGAATAAAACTGAGAATTTTACTGAGCTAACCAGGCTCATAACAATGCCAACCCACTTTTCTCGTAAAATTCTTGGACCAAACATGACGTGTCTATGTGTGTGTGTGTGTGTGTGTGTGTGTGTGTGTGTGTGTGTGTGTGTGTGTGTGTGTGTGTGTGTTGTATCCAGGAATGGTTGCATGTTTTTGAGAAAGGACCCAACCCATTTGCATTCAAACTTAATAAAACTATAAGCGCATGGGTGAAAAGTTTGGCTGACCGAACTACCGCAAATTTTAGCGCTACGAGTTCTGAATGTTAGTAGGATGGGAGTATTGAGGATTTATTGTGAGATAGTTTTGTTATATTCAAAATAGTTTCAAGAGGAACCAAAAGCGTTTCGGGGTCACCGGAAGGGTTTCAGAGTTTTTCAAGCAATACCGGGTATTACTAATAAATAATATATATGTGAAAATGTTTCTGGAGATGTTAAATTAATAATAGAAGTCTCTAATAATAGTTAGGTGCCTTTATATTTCATTTAACATCAAGGAGTCTTAAACGGCCAAACAGGAAGGGTGAATTTGGCCACAAGGGCCCAATAGGGGGAGACACCCTTCTCCACTTGGGAGGTTGAAGGAGAAGTGAAAGGAATCATCCTCCCCCTAGACCGGCACACCAAGGAGGGCTTTGTTGGTGAACGTTGCAGAAAATAAAAAATTTCCTACGGTTTCACCAAGATCCATCTATGAGTTCATCTACGCAACGAGTCATGGGAGAGATATTGCATCTACATACCACTTGTAGATCGCGTGCGGAAGCGTTCAAGAGAACGGTGATGATGGAGTCGTACTCGCCGTGATTCAAATCACCGATGACCAAGTGCCGAACGGACAGCACCTCCGCGTTCAACACACGTACGGAGCGGATGACGTCTCCTCCTTCTTGATCCAGCAAGAGGGAAGGAGAGGTTGATGATGATCCAGCAGCACAACGGCGTGGTGGTGGATGCAGTAGAACTCTGGCAGGGCTTCACCAAGCTGCTGCGGGAGGAGGAAGAGGTGTAGCAGGGGGAGAGAGGCGCTAAGACTTCGGGTGCGGCTGCCCTCCCCCTTGCCCTCCTTTATATAGGCCCCCAGGGGGGGCGCCGGCCCTGGGAGATGCAATCTCCCAAGGGGGGCGGCGGCCAGGGGGGTGGAGTGCCCCCCAAGGCAAGTGGTGCGCCCCCCCCCCCCACCTAGGGTTTCCAACCCTAGGCGCAGGGGGGGCCAAGGGGGGCGCACCAGCCCACTAGGGGCTGGTTCCCCTCCCACTTCAGCCCACGGGGCCCTCCGGGATAGGTGGCCCCACCCGGTGTACCCCCGGGACCCTTCCGGTGGTCCCGGTACAATACCGGGTGACCCCGAAACTTTCCCGATGGCCGAAACAGCACTTCCTATATATAATTCTTTACCTCCGGACCATTCCAGAACTCCTCGTGACGTCCGGGATCTCATCCGGGACTCCGAACAACATTCGGTTTGCTGCATACTCATATTCATACAACCCTAGCGTCACCGAACCTTAAGTGTGTAGACCCTACGGGTTCGGGAGACATGCAGACATGACCGAGACGGCTCTCCGGTTAATAACCAACAGCGGGATCTGGATACCCATGTTGGCTCCCACATACTCCTCGATGATCTCATCGGATGAACCACGATGTCGAGGATTCAAGCAACCCCGTATACTATTCCCTTTGTCAGACGGTATGTTACTTGCCCGAGATTCGATTGTCGGTATCCCAATACCTTGTTCAATCTCATTACCGGCAAGTCACTTTACTCGTACCGTAATGCATGATCCCGTGACCAGACACTTGGTCACTTTGAGCTCATTATGATGATGCACTACCGAGTGGGCCCAGTGATACCTCTCCGTTATACGGAGTGACAAATCCCAGTCTCGATCCGTGTCAACCCAACAGACACTTTCGGAGATACCTGTAGTGCACCTTTATAGTCACCCAGTTACATTGTGACGTTTGGTACACCCAAAGCAATCCTACGGTATCCGGGAGTTACACGATCTCATTTTAAGGAAACGATACTTGACATTGGAAACGCTCTAGCAAAACGAACTACACGATCTTGAGCTATGCTTAGGATTGGGTCTTGTCCATCACATCATTCTCCTAATGATGTAATCCCGTTATCAACGACATCTAATATCCATAGTCAGGAAACCATGACTATCTGTTGATCAACGAGCTAGTCAACTAGAGGCTCACTAGGGACGTATTGTGGTCTATGTATTCACACGTGTATTACGATTTCCGGATAATACAATTATAGCATGAATAAAGACAATTATCATGAACAAGGAAATATAATAATAATCCTTTTATTATTGCCTCTAGGGCATATTTCCAACAGTCTCCCACTTGCACTAGAGTCAATAATCTAGTTACATTGTGATGAATCGAACACCCATAGAGTTCTGGTGTTGATCATGTTTTGCTCGCGAGAGAGGTTTAGTCAACGGATCTGTGACATTCAGATCCGTATGTACTTTGCAAATATCTATGTCTCCATCTTGAACATTTTCACAGATGGAGTTGAAACGACGCTTGATGTGCCTGGTCTTCTTCTGAAACCTAGGCTCCTTGGCAAGGGCAATAGCTCCAGTGTTGTCACAGAAGAGTTTGATCGGCCCCGACGCATTGGGTATGACTCCTAGGTCGGTGATGAACTCCTTCACCCAAATAACTTCATGCGCTGCCTCCGAGGCTGCCATGTACCCCGCTTCACATGTAGATCCCGCCACGATGCTCTGCTTGCAGCTGCACCAGCTTACTGCTCCATCATTCAACATATACACGTATCCGGTTTGTGACTTAGAGTCATCCAGATCTGAGTCGAAGCTAGCATCGACGTAACCCTTTACGGCGAGCTCTTCGTCACCTCCATAAATGAGAAACATGTCCTTTGTCCTTTTCAGGTACTTTAGGATATTCTTGACCGCTGTCCAGTGTTCCTTGCCGGGATTACTTTGGTACCTTCCTACCAAACTCACGGCAAGGTTTACATCAGGTCTGGTACACAGCATGGCATACATAATAGATCCTATGGCTGAAGCATAGGGGATGACACTCATATCTTCTTTATCTTTTGCCACGGTCGGGCATTGAGCCGAGCTCAATCTCACACCTTGCAATACAGGCAAGAACCCCTTCTTGGACTGATCCATTTTGAACTTCTTCAAAATCTTATCAAGGTATGTGCTTTGTGAAAGACCTATGAGGCGTATTGATCTATCCCTATAGATCTTGATGCCTAATATGTAAGCAGCTTCTCCAAGGTCCTTCATTGAGAAACACTTATTCAAGTAGGCCTTAATGTTGTCCAAAAGTTCTATATCATTTCCCATCAAAAGCATGTCATCTACATATAATATGAGAAATGCTACAGAGCTCCCACTCACTTTCTTGTAAATGCAGGCTTCTCCATAAGCCTGCATAAACCCAAACGCTTTGATCATCTCATCAAAGCGAATGTTCCAACTCCGAGATGCTTGCACCAGCCCATAAATGGATCGCTGGAGCTTGCATACTTTGTTAGCATTCTTAGGATCGACAAAACCCTCCGGCTGCATCATATACAGTTCTTCCTTAAGATGCCCGTTAAGGAATGCCGTTTTGACGTCCATCTGCCATATCTCATAATCATAGTATGCGGCAATTGCTAACATGATTCGGACGGACTTCAGCTTCGCTACGGGAGAGAATGTCTCATCGTAGTCAACCCCTTGAACTTGTCGATAACCCTTAGCGATAAGTCGAGCTTTATAGACGGTAATATTACCATCCGTGTCTGTCTTCTTCTTAAAGATCCATTGTTTTCTATCGCTCGCCGATCATCGGGCAATTCAGTCAAAGTCCATACTTTGTTTTCATACATGGATTCTATCTCGGATTGCATGGCTTCAAGCCATTTGTTGGAATATGGGCCCGCCGTCGCTTCTTCATAGTTCGAAGGTTCACCGTTGTCTAACAACATGATTTCCAGGACAGGGTTGCCATACCACTCTGGTGTGGAATGTGTCCTTGTGGACCTACGAGGTTCTGTAGCAACTTGATCTGAAGTACCTTGATCATCATCATTAATTTCCTCTCGAGTTGGTGTAGGCACCACAGGGACATTTTTCTGAGCTGTACTACTTTCCGGTTCAAGAGGTAGTACTTCATCGAGTTCTACTTTCCTCCCACTTACTTCTTTCGAGAGAAACTCTTTGTCCAAAAAGGATCCGTTCTTGGCAACAAAGGTCTTGCCCTCATATCTTAAGTAGAAGGTATACCCAATGGTTTCCTTGGGGTATCCTATGAAGACGAACTTTTCCGACTTGGGTTCGAGCTTTTCAGGTTGTAATTTCTTGACATAAGCATCGCATCCCCAAACTTTTAGAAACGACAGCTTAGGTTTCTTCCCAAACCATAATTCATATGGTGTCGTCTCAACGGATTTATACGGTGCCCTATTTAAAGTGAATGTAGCTGTCTCTACAGCGTATCCCCAAAATGATAGCGGTAAATCGGTAAGAGACATCATAGACCGCACCATGTCCAATAGAGTGCGATTATGACGTTCGGACACACCGTTACGCTGAGGTGTTCCAGGCGGCGTGAGTTGTGAAATGATTCCACATTTCCTTAAGTGTGTACCAAATTCGTGACTTAAGTATTCTCCTCCACGATCTGATCGTAGGAACTTTATCTTTCGGTCACGTTGATTTTCTACCTCATTCTGAAATTCCTTGAACTTTTCAAAGGTCTCAGACTTGTGTTCCATCAAGTAAACATACCCATATCTACTCAAGTCATCAGTGAGAGTGAGAACATAACGATATCCTCCGCGAGCCTCAACGCTCATTGGACCGCACACATCGGTATGTATGATTTCCAACAAGTTGGTTGCTCGCTCCATTGTTCCAGAGAACGGAGTCTTGGTCATTTTGCCCATGAGGCATGGTTTGCATGTGTCAAATGATTCATAATCAAGAGACTCTAAAAGTCCATCAGCATGGAGCTTCTTCATGCGCTTGACACCAATGTGACCAAGGCGGCAGTGCCACAAGTATGTGGGACTATCGTTATCAACTTTACATCTTTTGGTATTCACGCTATGAATATGTGTAACATTACGTTCGAGATTCATTAAGAATAAACCATTGACCATCGGGGCATGACCATAAAACATATCTCTCATATAAATAGAACAACCATTATTCTCGGATTTAAATGAGTAGCCATCTCGTATTAAACGAGATCCAGATACAATGTTCATGCTCAAACTTGTAACTAAATAACAATTATTGAGGTTCATAACTAATCCTGTGGGTAAATGTAGAGGTAGCATGCCGACGGTGATCACATCGACCTTGGAACCATTCCCGACGTGCATCATCGCCTCGCCCTTCGCCAGTCTCCGCTTATTCCGCAGCTCCTGCTGTGAGTTACAAATATGAGCAACAGCACTGGTATCAAATACCCAGGAGTTACTACGAGTACTGGTAAGGTACACATCAATTACATGTATATCAAATATACCTTTAGTGTTGCCGGCCTTCTTGTCCGCTAAGTATTTGGGGCAGTTCCGCTTCCAGTGACCCTTCCCTTTGCAATAAAAGCACTCAGTCTCAGGCTTGGGTCCATTCTTTGACTTCTTCCCGGCAACTGGCTTACCGGGCGCGACAACATCTTTGCCGTCCTTTTTGAAGTTCTTCTTACCCTTGCCCTTCTTGAACTTAGTGGTCTTATTGACCATCAACACTTGATGTTCTTTCTTGATTTCAACCTCTGCTGACTTCAGCATTGAAAATACTTGAGGAATGGTCTTCACCATCCCTGCATATTGTAGTTGAACACAAAGCTCTTGTAGCTCGGTGGGAGCGACTAAAGGATTCTGTCAATAATCGCCTCGTCCGGGAGGTTGATCTCCAGCTGGGACAGGCGGTTGTGCAACCCAGACATTTTGAGTATGTGCTCACTGACAAAACTGTTTTCCTCCATCTTACAACTATAGAACTTGTCGGAGACTTCATATCTCTCGACCCAGGCATGAGCTTGAAAAACCATTTTCAGCTCCTCGAACATCTCATATGCTCCATGTTTCTCAAAACGCTTTTGGAGCCCCAGTTCTAAGCTGTAAAGCATGCCGCACTGAACGAGGGAGTAATCATCAGCACGTGACTGCCAAGTGTTCATAACGTCTTGGTTCATCTAGGACATATGCTTTCTTGGCTGCTATGAGGATGATCCTCAGGTTCCGGACACAGTCCGAATAGTTGCTGCCATCATCTTTCAGCTTGGTTTTCTCTAGGAATGCGTTGAAGTTCATGTTGACATGAGCGTTGGCCATTTGATCTACAAGACATATTTGCAAAGGTTTTTAGACTAAGTTCATGATAATTAAGTTCATCTAATCAAATTATTTAATGAACTCCCACTCAGATTAGACATCCCTCTAGTCATCTAAGTGTTACACGATCCGAGTCGACTAGGTCGTGTCCGATCATCATGTGAGACGGACTAGTCATCATCGGTGAACATCTCCATGTTGATCGTATCTTCCATACGACTCATGTTCGACCTTTCGGTCTCTTGTGTTCCGAGGCCATGTCTGTACATGCTAGGCTCGTCAAGTTAACCCTAAGTGTTTCTACATGTGTAAAACTGTCTTACACCCATTGTATGTGAACGTAAGGATCTATCACACCCGATCATCACGTGGTGCTTTGAAATGACGAACTTTAGCAACGGCGCACAGTTAGGGGGAACACTTTCTTGAAATTATTATAAGGGATCATCTTATTTACTACTGCCGTTCTAAGTAAACAAGATGCATAAAACATAATAAACATCACATGCAATTATATAATAGTGACATGATATGGCCAATATAATATAGCCCCTTTGATCTCCATCTTCGGGGCTCCATGATCATCTTCGTCACCGGCATGACACCATGATCTCCATCATCATGATCTTCATCATTGTGTCTTCATGAAGTTGTCACGCCAATGAATACTTCTACTTCTATGGCTAACGCGTTTAGCCATAAAGTAAAGTAATCTACATGGCGTTCTTCAATGACACACAGGTCATACAAAAAATAAAGACAACTCCTATGGCTCCTTCCGGTTGTCATACTCATCGACATGCAAGTCGTGATTCCTATTACAAGAACATGATCTCATACATCAGAATATATCATTCATCATTCATCACAACTTCTAGCCATATCACATCACATGACAATTGCTGCAAAAACAAGTTAGACGTCCTCTAATTGTTGTTGCATCTTTTACATGGCTGCAATTGGGTTCTAGCAAGAACGTTTTCTTACCTACGAATAACCACAACGTGATTTTGTCAACTTCTATTTACCCTTCATAAGGACCCTTTTCGTCGAATCCGCTCCAACTAAACTAGGAGAGACAGACACCCGCTAGCCACCTTATGCAACTAGTGCATGTCAGTCGGTGGAACCTGTCTCACGTAAGCGTACGTGTAAGGTCGGTCCGGGCCGCTTCATCCCACAATACCGCTGAAGCAAGAAAAGACTAGTAGCGGCAAGCAAGTTGACAAGATCTACGCCCACAACAAATTTGTGTTCTACTCGTGCAATAGAGAACTACACATAGACCTAGCTCTGATACCACTGTTGGTGAACGTTGCAGAAAATAAAATTTTTCCTACGGTTTCACCAAGATCCATCTATGAGTTCATCTAAGCAACGAGTCATGGGAGAGAGATTGCATCTACATACCACTTGTAGATCGCGTGCGAAAGCGTTCAAGAGAACGGTGATGATGGAGTCGTACTCGCCGTGATTCAAATCACCGATGACCAAGTGCCGAACAAACAGCACCTCCGCGTTCAACACACGTACGGAGCGGATGACATCTCCTCCTTCTTGATCCAGCAAGGGGGAAGGAGAGGTTGATGATGATCCAACAGCACGACGGCGTGGTGGTGGATGCAGCAGAACTCCGACAGGGCTTCGCCAAGCTGCTGCGGGAGGAGGAAGAGGTGTAGCAGGGGGAGGGAGGCGCCAAGACTTCGGGTGCGGCTTCCCTCCCCCTTGCCCTCCTTTATATAGGCCCCCATGGAGGAGCGCCGTCCCTGGGAGATGCAATCTCCCAAGGAGGGCGGCGGCCAGGGGGGTGGAGTGCCCCCCAAGGCAAGTGGTGCCCCCCCCCACCTAGGGTTTCCAACCATAGGCGCAGGGGGGCCAAGGTGGGGCGCACCAGCCCACTAAGGGCTGGTTCCCCTCCCACTTCAGCCCACGGGGCCCTCCGGGATAGGTGGCCCCACCCGATGGATCCCCGGGACCCTTCCGGTGGTCCCGGTACAATACCGGGTGACCCCGAAACTTTCTCGATGGCCGAAACAACACTTCCTATATATAATTCTTTACCTCCGGACCATTCCGGAACTCCTCGTGACATCTGGGATCTCATCCGGGACTCCGAACAACATTTGGTTTGCTGCATACTCATATTCATACAACCCTAGCGTCACCGAACCTTAAGTGTGTAGACCCTACGGGTTCGGGAGACATGCAGACATGACCGAGACGGCTCTCCGGTTAATAACCAACAGCGGGATCTGGATACCCATGTTGGCTCCCACATACTCCTCGATGATCTCATCGGATGAACCACGATGTCGAGGATTCAAGCAACCCCGTATACTATTCCCTTTGTCAGGCGGTATGTTACTTGCCCGAGATTCGATCGTCGGTATCCCAATACCTTGTTCAATCTCGTTACCGGCAAGTCACTTTACTCGTACCATAATGCATGATCCCGTGACCAGACACTTGGTCACTTTGAGCTCATTATGATGATGCACTACCGAGTGGGCCCAGTGATACCTCTCCGTTATACGGAGTGACAAATCCCAGTCTCGATCCGTGTCAACCCAACAGACACTTTCGGAGATACCTATAGTGCACCTTTATAGTCACCCAGTTACGTTGTGACGTTTGGTACACCCAAAGCAATCCTACGGTATCCGGGAGTTACACGATCTCATGGTCTAAGGAAAAGATACTTGACATTGGAAAAGCTCTAGCAAAACGAACTACACGATCTTGAGCTATGCTTAGGATTGGGTCTTGTCCATCACATCATTCTCCTAATGATATGATCCCGTTATCAACAACATCTAATGTCCATAGTCAGGAAACCATGACTATTTGTTGATCAATGAGCTAGTCAACTAGAGGCTCACTAGGGACGTATTGTGGTCTATGTATTCACACATGTATTACGATTTCCGAATAATACAATTATAGCATGAATAAAGACAATTATCATGAACAAGGAAATATAATAATAATCCTTTTATTATTGCCTCTAGGGCATATTTCCAACATGCTTCCCTTCTTGTGTGGCACCCCCTCCCCTCTCCCAATCTAATATACTAGAGAATTTTTCCCCTTGACACACAAGTTTTGGAGCTTCCTCTAGTTCTCTAGTTCTAGTTCTAGTTGGTCCTAGTTGATTAATTAGAGCTTGACCTAAATTTTCTAATCCTCATAATAAGAAGTCTAGTGTGGTTCTAATGTCCTCCCTCTAATTCTCTGGCGACGATAGCTCTGGATAGTGAAGCGCTGCCGGATCATGAAGACCGTACGCTTGCAACTCATAGAGAGGCCGTGCTTTCGGTCTTCTGTTCATAAGCGGTTTGCAGGATCATTCATCTACGGTTTGAGGGACTCCAAGTATGACCTACACCAACTCGTCTTCTTCTGCTGCAACTCGGAGTCGGTAATGATCTGATCCAAACCGTTCATTGCACCTTCATAGTGTTCATGGTTGATTGTAGGACGATTTTGTTTTGTTTTCTACTACGTTTTCTAACAACACGCCCCCGTGCCCTTCTACCACTAGAAGCACCATTCTGACGACGACGACATAGATGGTGATGAAGATGCCACTGACCAGCCTGGCTAGGCGTACGAGGTCACCGTTACAAGTTAGTTTGGGAATTTTTTTAGGTTTTAGTTGAACGAACGAAATATCGTCCGGTTTATGTACAATATATCAAACTTATGTCCGTTTGCAGTTGTCTCCGCATAAATTATGTCCGAATTTATTTGTATTACTGATGGTAGTTTACGGCATGCGTTGGATGGCCGTCTCTCGCGACGCACCCCCGGACAAATGTTATGTCTGTTTTGGGAGCCGGCGCTGGAGATGCCCTTATTTGTAAACTAGGAAGTGTGCCCGTGCATTGTAACGGGAGAAAAATAAATGTTTCTTCTATGTCTCTAACTTATGTACCTATGCATTGGAACATGAGAACATTTGCATGAGTGATATAGTCAAGTGATGCAATCAAAGTTTGTCTTTTCTGCTACTTTCACATTACTTAATTAAACCTAGGTACAATTTCTCACCCTTAACTCTCTTGCCATGCAAGAACCAAGTTAAATGTACTTTAATGCTACAATAAAAAGATAGTGAATTGCTCCTAAAATATTCTTTCGTTTCTACTTTCTTATACATGCATGGTAAAAAAACCTAATACTTGGAAAACAATGAACAATCAATATATGGACCAGAAATGAATTATTGAACTCATCAATAATTATTGTTTGTGGGAGGAGTGATCCCATTCTTATTACCTAGGAGAAACCCATCAATCCATCCAAGAGCTATTCTTTAATCGTCAGCTCCTCAATGTAAACCAAGCATTTGTTGATATTCCCGTACTCCGTGAATTCCTGTTGAAGGTATAAAATAATACCACATGAATATGACAACTAAAAAATAAACTCTGATTCATAGGGCCGACATTTTGGGAAGGAGTAAAAATTAATAAAAGGGCGACACAAAGTCCACCAAACATGATGCAGGAAATTAGAAAAAGAAATAGATTAGGCCATGGAAAGAGCAATGTAATTATGCAAAAGCCAAACTTCGAATCGTCGTCCTCATGTTCGGTGATGGGTGCCAGCAGTTCAAGTAAGGTGGGCTTCTATTTGGCGGCACACGCTTTGGCATACACCTTGGTGTGTCGCCATCCTATGCATGATTCCGCACTTCATGAGCTAGTCAGGCAAGGCAAGCCTAAAAATCACAAGCTCCTCCTCATCCGCAGGAATGCCTCCTTAGTGTACCATCTTCACCATGGATTTTTTTTTGAGGAATCACCAGGGGGAGAGGATCCCCACCTGAATTATATTGCTAAAAACTGGGCCAAAGCCGAGGTGAAAGTGTTACAGGGTTACGGCAAGCCGTGAGGAGAGGTACGCCGGCTAAGACCTAGTTGACCCCTTATCTACCGGTACATGGAACCGGTGGGTCCAAAGTTCAAAGTCATTACAAATGTTTGCGATGGTAAGAAGAGCAGAGTGATCTTCATTCCTGAAAACCATCACGTTCCTAGAGTCCCAAATTTTCCACAATATTGCAAGGAGCACTTCCGGCCAAATGGAGGAGTCGAGGCCAGGGGGAGGCGTAGTAAGCCAACAGTCCTGCAGTCTGTCTGACGGAGCGATTCCTAACTGCAACCAGACGAGGTTTGCTTTCGGGCATCGGAGGAAGAGATGGGTTGTGTCTTCAGAGCTAGCAAGGCACCTGGGGCACTTTGTATCTGGTCCAATGTGCTTATGAAACAGGTTTGATTTGGTGTTTAGACGGCCATGGAAAAGCAGCCAGGCAAAGAGCTTCAGCTTTGGGTGAGCCTTGGATCGCCAAATTAAGGGGGCATGAGCGAACTCCTGATCTTCCTGAGTGAGAAGCTTGTAGGAAGCTTTGGAGGAGAAAGTCGTGACGTGGATGAGGTGCCTCTCGTCGGGGCTCGTGGATAGAGAGAAATCCTGCAACAACAACAACACTTGTTCCAGCTCGCGCGAGGCGGCCAAGGTTAGCCAGTCCCTTAGGTCCGTAAGTAGCCCATACTGCATGACATGAAAGACGAGGATGTGCTTATCCAAGGAATGTGAGTATAGACTAGGAAAAAGCGAAGCTAGCGGTGCATGAGCAAGCCAAGTGTCGTGCCAGAAAAAAGTTCCCAGCCCGTTGTTTGTGAGGACGAAGGTGATAGAGGATAGGGTAGCTAGTTGGGCTTGCACCGCTTTGGTTAGGTAGGAGGGATTTTTGCAGGAGGCTATGTGGGGGATGCTGTGTAAGTGGACTCTGTTTAGCCAGGCTATCCAAGGTAACTCTTGGTGGGAGGAGGCGGATAGGACTTTGTAGGTAAACTTCATAAGCAAGCAGTCATTTTGTAAAGCTAAATTTTTGATGCCTAGACCACCAAACTCTTTTGGTTTACAGATGTTAGACCAAGCAATAAGACACTGAGAACCCGAACAGGACTCATCAGCAGCCCAAAAAACGCACGTCTAATAGCGTCTAGCTTTTTGATTGTTTCTTTTGGCAGTTTGAACACAGACATGTAGTAGGTGGCCAACGAGTCGAGCACAGAGGAGATGAGGACCAGGCGACCTGGGCGAGAGAGTAGCTTAGCACACCAGCCAGGAAGGTAGCTAACACAGTTCGAGATGATTGGCTGGAAGGCTGCGGCAGTAAGTTTAACGAGGGAGAGAGGTAGACCCAAGTAGGTTTGAGGAAAGCAGGAAACCGTGCAATCCAAAGCTTGTGCGATGTCAAGAGAGGTCGCCTCGTCCAGGTTCATAGGGACGAAAGTTGTTTTGGAGAAATTAATTCGCAGTCCTGTGGCTTGAGCGAACTGCTCTAGGATAGATCGAATGGTGACGGCGGTGTTAGAAGAAGCGTGAGCTATGATTAGCGTGTCATCCGCGTATTGCAGGATGGCAGGGGGGAGATCGGGGTAGATTGGGTGGCATAGGTCAGGAGAGGAGGCAGCCGTTTTTAATATGAGTTGCCGGAGAACATCAGCAACTATGAGGAAAAGGTATGGAGACATGGGATCACCCTGACGCAAGCCATTCTTGCAGTTGATCCAGTCCCCCTGCACACCATTTAGCATGCCAGCAGTTTTACCAGAGGTGAGTAGATTGTTTATCCATGAGCAGAAATGGGTGGGAAGCCCCGATGTTGCAGGATAAGGAGGAGGGAGTGCCAGGACACGGAATCGAAGGCTTTCCTGAAGTCTAGTTTTAGCACCATCGCGGGGGTTTTTCGCTTATGGCAAGTGTTTATGAGATCGGCAGGGTACATGAAGTTCTCGGCAATGCATCTCCCTGAGATGAAGCCAGTCTGATCGCCATGGACGAGCAAGGGGATGTAAGGTTTTAGTCTGTTGGTAAGAACTTTTGCAATGCCTTTGATCGGACAGTTTTGAAGGGCGATGGGGCGAAAAGCGTCTACAGATTGAGAGCTAGCAGATTTTGGCAGGAGGATCATAGTTGATCGGTTAAACCTTTCAGTTTCAGCAGATTGGTTCTCAAAGTCTTTGAAGAAGGCAAGTAGGGGCGTTTTGACTGAACTCCAGAAGGATTTGTAAAAGCTAGGGCCGAAGCCATCCGGGCCGGGGCTGGCATTGGGGTTCATTTGTAGCAAAGCTTGTTTGATCTCCTCCTCGGAGAAATTTGCATCGAGGTGTCGTAGCTGCGGGATTGGGGAAGGGTAGAGAGATGCCAGGCTAAAGTTCCAGGTCGTTTGAACTACGACGCCAAGAAGATTGTGGTAAAAATGTTTTAGAATGTGGGCTTTTTCAGCATGAGAGTGGAATTCAGTGCCCTGATCGATGAGGACGGGGATTTTGTTATTTCTGGAGCGTTGGGAAGCCGAGACATGGAAGAACTTGTTATTTTCATCCCCTAAAACGGCCCCTTTAATCTTAGCCCGTTGGCGTAGAAGTTTGGAGCGATCACGAGTTGCTCTGTGGAGAGTAGTTTTCAAAACTGTACGTAGGCAGAATTCCGCAGGGCTCAGAGGGCGGCGTTCTTCTTTTTTGTCCACGAGATCGATTACGCACTTGCATCTAGCCTCCCGGACATGGGCGGGAGAGAGTGTCTTGGCCCAGCGTTTTAGGCGTGAGCGGCAAGTTTGAATAGAGTGGGCTAGGTGGGCTGAAGCGGACTGGGTCGGCGGCTGTGGCAGAGTGCAGGTTTGGGCCACAATTTGACGACAGGCGATACGCGAGGCCCAGAAGCGTTCAAATCTGAAAAGGCGGGAACGAGGCACGGAGGTGGAGAGAGAGAGATCAGGAGTGGAACGTGATCTGAGGTGGTGCGAGTGAGCGATGTGAGATTGGAGTTGGGGAAGGCGTTGTTCCAAGCCAAGTTAAAGAAGGCTCGGTCTAGTGCTTCCAATACCGGAGTTTCTCTGTTATTAGACCACATAAAACGACGGTCAAGCAGGGGCAATTCTAGAAGGGCAAGAGAGTCTAGGGTCTCATTGAAAGCGGCGGCCTCAATCGGGTGGAAGTTGTCATTGTTTTTCTCATGTGAGAACCAAATAAGGTTGAAATCTCCAACTAGTAACCAACGGGAGTTTTCAGGTGGAGCTATTGAGACCAATTCTGCAAGGAAATCAAACTTAAGTGCACGGCTTGTAGGAGCATACACGTTTGTGATTGTGAGGGTTAATGGGCTCGCAAGAGACTGAACTTTAACCGACGAATAGTAGGAATAATTCGTGTGTGAAAGAATCCTGAGGGAGGAGGAGTTGGTAGCTATGAGCAACCCCCCAGCAGATCCTGATGCTGGCATCGTGACGAACATGTCAAGTGACCGAGGCAGAAAGGATCTGATTTTCAGCATGGATGGATCGGATAATTTCGTTTCTTGAAAAAGCAACAGATGGGGCTTCATCGAAGATAGCTCAGAGAGTACATCATTACACTTGTCCACATCACCCAGACCCCTAATGTTCCAAGAACAGACTTATAAAGTAGCATTACTCATCTAAGAAAACAACATGACACCAAAAGACGAACAGGCAGATAGCGGGCGCTTGGAGCGAGCGGACGGGTCGGCATCACTTGTGCGCAGCGGGCACCGATGAGGCAATGAGGTCAGCCTCCTCCATGGACGAGCCGCAAGCCTGGGCCAGAGCCGCGGTGAGTTCACCATGGATCATCTCGGGATATGTAGTAAGAAGGCAACCACGGTGAGCTCGCCACCATCGACAGTAGCAGGAGCACACTTAATGGATGTAGCCAAAGATACATATTACTTCTCATTATAAACTATATGCAAACATCAAATTTTCTTAGGATCCATAATAAACTTTGGAAATCCATTCATTACATAGAATTTTCATTACCCATGTACCATCTCAGACGTTAAACATGAACATTTGCATCACGCCAACACACACAAACTACATATACACTACACTGTTCCTACTAATTAAACATTGTCAGCATCCTAGAATACATGATGGTACAGCAACCTGCACACGCTGTTGGATATTTATGTGGCTTTCAACATGGTTATTATTTATTTAACTCAATGTGGAATTATTCATATTATTAATATTTGTGACCGGTAATAAGTGATGCGGAATTTCACTCAAGGAAATAATACTCGAGGTGCCGAGGACGACTATGATGGAATACAATAGAGGAATTAATAGGGATCAACTCTACTGGAATTTTATATGTACGTACGTATTTTCCCGGGACATCACAGGGTGGAACAGCTGTTTTTTGTTTTGCAGGATCGGTCCTGCAGACTGTTGACCCACATGGTTAAGATTGAAAGTTGATCTCACATATACAGTCTAATTATGGCACATGACTCACACATGTGTGCTAGGGACTATAGTGTATTTAGAATCGAAAAACTGACATGTTTTATCGTGGTTGGTAACATTGTTCAGGAGTCATACGGATCTTTCTGAAAATAGGTGGAATAATAAAACGCCTGAAAGTGTAGTATATAAATAGGACCCTACCATCTAGACTCAATATGCATTGTGAGCGGCATCACGAAAAAGGCAGAGGAATTAAAGGATAGATTACATAGCCCATGATTTACAACACACACCCGAGAAGAACATCGAGTTGTACAACAAAGTTCGAGCCAACTCATCCGCTTGCACTATATAAAACTTAGAAATACGCATCGGCATTCAAAAATCAAAAGTGCTTCCTAATTTATTTTTTCCCGGAGTTCTTCTGCACTGAAGGACTTCTTTCCAACCAAAGGCTAACTCACAAGTCACAAGCTAGTCAGGGAGACATGGCGGGAGCTTGAACCAGTCGGTCCGGCTGATTTCAGAGCGGTTCCTGCGAGAAGCTACAAACTGCTGCCGGTGACGTGGGCTCTATGTCGAGGTTAGCATCCTGGGTTGGGTAAGTCCGTCAACCAGTAGAGCCTCATTCGTCTGTCCCGTCACTGCATGCACGGCGGCTAGACATACATGGTATTCTAGTTCCACGGAAACAACCCAATAAGCGAGTGGTTCGCTCGACGTCCACGGCGGCCAGAAAGTTAATTGCATAGAAGTGTCACAATTGAGGCATTGGAAACAGATTGGTACCAAGTTTGGTAAATTTTACGTGTCAGTACCAACTTTGGAGCGAGGCGTTGTAGAACGGACTAAACGACGTATAAAACACGTATTAACGGGTAAACTGGCAGTGGGCCCGTCTGTCAGGGGCTGAGGTGACATCTTCTTTCATAGAAAAAACCCTTGATTTATATTTAATGACATAAAGGGCCTTGTTTGCAGAAAAAACTGAAAACCAGCAAAATTAAATTACGTGGGCCGAACAGGTTTCGATCCCGCATCGGACAACCGAAGGGAAAGGGGCGGTGACCACTACGCTAAGCCACTCTTTTGGATAAGGTTGATGCTTAAACATTTCCTAAATACTCAATTGTGCAGCTGCACCATATGGACGTCGCGAGCATACGCGCGTGAGTCATCTGATGCATGCATGTGCTGATGCTTTGACTATTTAATACGAAAGTTGATGTCAGTGTGTGAGGACTATGCCAGCGTGCATTTGGATAGCCACCACCGATGCACATGCATGTGCTAACGTCACCTATTTATTCCGTTACAATTTTTTCAAAAAGATAACTTTTGAAGTGGGTGTCGGAATGAAGAACCATTTTCAAGTAGGGTTCCTCGCAACGAGCTTTTCAAAACTAGATCCCATGTGAATATGTTTTCCTAAACTTTTTCAAAAGCAACTTTGATGCTATTTGAGGCAACTTTAGTGCTAAAATCAGGAACTTTGATGCTACAGGAATTGCACCGTGTGTATTAGTGAATTGGCCTTGTAGCCTTCTAATTAGTTGTGTGCACTAGTGTAATAGGTGGTTATCATGGTTCAAAAACTAAGTTGTTGATTTTTTTAGTTGCCTATCATATTGTGAAAGTTGCTTACCATAGAGTGGAAACTTCTCCAACATGGCTTCAGAAACCAAGTTGCCTACGTCGCTATGAAGTTGGCAACGAGTAATCCTCAATTTCCTACAATACTCTGGAAGTTGTCCATAAGGGACCTAAGTTGCCTACGATGTTAAAAGGTTTTTATGGGATCTAAGTCATCTGTCATGATTTCAAATTTTGAAACTATGTGAGGATGGATGGTACAAGATCTCTCTGCTTTCCTTTTCTAGGGGGGAATCTGCTAGACAACACTACTGAGCGCGTGAGTATTGGCTGCCCAGGTTGCGATGAGCTCTTCAAAACTAAACCCCACATGGATATGTAGTGATGTTTTTTTAAAAAAAAAACTTTAATGTCAGATGAGGCAACTTTAGTTCTAAACAGAAGCAACTTGTAGCGACCAGACCTCAAACAGTCTGATCTCTGTGCATCAGTGTCATCCTTGGATTGGTAATGCTGACACGCACAGTACTTGAAGGATTTATAACAGAGTAGCAATCACACACTTATTACATCGAATATCTCAAAGGAGAACTTATTACAATAATATGGCTTAAGGCCATCTAATAACGATAACAGCGGAAGGCTTGGAAGATAAAGTGAGTCCATCAACTCAAACGGCATCACTGGGTGAAAGATCATGACCTAAGGCACCTTACTCGTCGTCTGAAAAGTCTGCAACATGAACGTTGCAGCCCAAAAACGGGTCAGCACATGGAATATGCTGGCAATGTAACACATAGAGTAATGAACGGATAATTGCTATCACTACATGCAATATGGCTGGTGGAAATCTCTATGGTTACAGTTTTACATAAAGCCAATTTTTTCCTACATCAAAGGAATAAATTTATTTAACTATCATGGTGGTTGTTAAACATTGAGAAGGTTCCTTCAACTCAATCCCAATTAAGCATCATCATTAAATCCAATCAATTTATTTAAGTAACATGATGAGATCAAAATGATAATCCAAGAACCAGATACTCAAGATGCCATAACCGGGGACACGGCTAACCATGATTAGTTTGTACACTCTGCAGAGGTTTGCGCACTTTTCCCCACAAGACTCGATCTCCTCCGTTGGATTTCTCGCACGACATGATGTTTGAGAAACGGATGACCGAGACACAGTCTTTCAGAAACAATAACTATTTACTCTGGATGGACAGTTATACCTACTTTCCCCTACATCTGCTAGCCCATCACTGAAAGAGGTCATGCCACATACTCAACTATGCTAGAGCTCATAATAGCTTGTGGCTGCACACGGAAGTTTCTAGCATGAATAATCTTATGATCCCTTTGAGCCTGAGTGGCGGTCCATAGGAGAATCACACGGTACCCCGGGATTTCCAGAAAAACAAACAACACTGGGTTCTCCAGGTGCCTCAATCCATCCAGAAATGTATTAAAGTTGCCACCTTAAGTTAACCATAATTAACAATACTCGCATATGTCATGGAAACACTCACCCAATCCACGTCTACTAGCATAGCATAGCAATATAAGTAGTACGTAGAAGTAAGTCCCAAAGGTTTGATAATAAACAGGTGAATAGGTACTACCTCATCTACTTCTCAAAACCCACATATTAATCAGATCCTAATCATGCAATGTTTGATGGATTGATCTAATGCAATAAAACTGGGTAGTAAAGATGTATGATCAAAGTGTTACTTGCCTTGCTGATGATCCGTGAAACCTAGAGACTCGTAGTAGCACGCTTCGCACTTCGGATACTCTATCGCAAACAAATAAGCATACAATAAGCACTTAACTAGAAGCATGGGTAAAACTCAAATAAGAGATCCAATCAGAAAGTTCAACTTAAGAGCTCCGGTTTGTAAAAAGAATCAAATCAAACAAAGCAACGAAACTCAAACTGCGAAAGAAACAAGATCCGATTACTATTCTGGACTTAACTCAAATTTTACAGTACCAAAATCTTGTTCAACTTGGTTAAACAGAAAGAGGGCTTCGAGATGAAACTCTAGGCGCTTGAATCGCCTGATTCCGATAAATGAGCGAAAAGATAAGCAAAAACTAAGATTCGGGCTGAAATCGCGATCAAAAATAATCACGGAAAAACCCTGGAAAAAGAAAAATTGACAAACAGGCTAACGAACGAACGTTCGCTGTCTGCGGCTAAACGGTGAAAACCGTTCGTTAAAACGAACGGACGAACATGCATTTGCTAAATAACTGAACCAAAAAAAATAAAACCGATCTAAAAAATAAAACCTAGGGTTGTCTAAAAAAACAAACGGTTTTTCCCTCGAAAACCGGGACTACCTCAGGACGCGTGTCGTCGGCGGTGACTCCGGCGAGGGCGATGGCGTCCAGCGGCGGGGTCCGGCGGCGGCGCGGGCGAGGCGGCGACGGCGGCGGCTGCTGGCGGCTGGCGGCTAGGGTTAGGGTTTGGGGCGGCTCGGGCTCGGGTGGGCTAGGGGTCGCGGGGCGGCGGCTTATAAGAGGGGGCCGACCTGGGGAGTCTTGGCCGGTTACGGCCCGGAGTCGGTTGGGATTTTTTAAAATAATTTCACGAACAAAAAACAAATAAAAGAAATACTAAACGGACTCCAAAAATCTTGAAATAAATTTTCCCCGTCCTCTAAAAATAAGATGGACCGGGTGAACATTTGTTTGGGCCTCTAATGCAATTTTGAAAAACACAAAATTTTCCTAATTCAAATAAAATAGCAATAAAACTACGAATAAAATCTTATTTGATTTTAATATTAAATCTCCAATATTTCCTCATTTTGGGGAAGTCATTTTATCCCCTCTCTTTTATTCTCATAGAAGAAATATTCGAAAAGAAAATAATTAATTTCAAACGATTCCTTTTTCAAAACTTGAGAAAACTCAAATATGAAAATAACGAAATCCCCAACGCTCTCCTCGGGTCCTTGAGTTGCGTAGGATTTCTAGGATCGAGCCAAAATGCAATAAAATATAATATGCAATGATGATCTAATGTATAACATGCCAAATTGAAATTTTGGGATGTTACAAACCTACCCCCTTAAGATGAATCTCGCCCTCGAGATTCGGGTTGGCTAGAAAATAGGTGCGGGTCGTCCTTCCGTAGGTCTTCCTCTCGCTCCCAGGTTGCTTCATCTTCGGTATGGTGGCTCCACTGAACTTTGCAGAACTTGATAACTTTGTTGCGTGTGACTCGGCTGGCAAACTCGAGAATCTTCACTGGTTTCTCCTCGTAGGTCAAATCACTATCCTATTGAATTGCCTCCAGTGGCACTGTATCTCTTAAAGGAATATCGTCCATCTCTGCGTGGCACTTCTTCAACTGAGAAACATGGAACACGTCGTGAACTCCTGACAATCCTTCGGGCAGCTCCAACTTGTAAGCAACTTCTCCCATACGTTCCAAAACTTTGTATGCTCCCACAAAACATGGTGCTAATTTTCCCTTAACTCCAAAACGCATAACTCCTCGAAGTGGGGACACCCGAAGATATACTCTGTCTCCGACTTCGTAAACTGTCTCCTTGCGTTTCGAATCTGCATAGCTCTTCTGCCTGGACTGGGCTACTTTGAGTCTATCGTGTATCAACTTAACCTTCTCTTCAGACTCTCTGATCAAATCTGGTCCAAACAACTGATGGTCTCCAACTTCATCCCATAGCAACGGGGTCCTGCACCTCCTTCCGTACAAGGCTTCGAAAGGGGCCATCTTCAAACTGGCTTGCTAACTGTTATTGTAAGAGAACTCTGCATATGGCAGATTGTCGTCCCAACTAGATCCATAGTCTGGCGCACAAGCTCTCAACATGTCTTCCAGAATCTGATTGACTCTCTCGGTCTGTCCATCTGTCTGTGGATGAAAGGCCGTACTAAACTCTAGCCTGGTACCCAAAGTTTCGTGCAATTGATTTCAGAACTTTGAGGTAAAGTGTGTTCCTCTATCTGATACTATGGTCCTCGGAACTCCATGCAGACATACGATCCTGGTCATATATATCTTTGCCAACTTAGCACTGGTGTAAGTGGTCTTCACTGGGATGAAATGAGCTACTTTCGTCAAACGATCGACTACAACCCATATCGAGTCATAGCCTAAACGAGTCCGGGGCAATCCCGTGATAAAATCCATGCCTAACTTATCCCACTTCCATTCAGGTATCGGCAATGGCTGCAGCAATCCCGCTGGCTTCTGATGCTCTGCCTTCACTCTCTGACAAACATCACAAACTGCTAGATACTCCGCAATATCCTTCTTCATACCGGTCCACCAGAAACTGTCCTTCAAATCCAGATACATCTTGGTATTTCTTGGGTGAATCGAGTATGCCGAATCGTGGGCCTCCTGCAGTATCAACTTCCTGATCTCCGGATCATTGGGCACGTATACGCGGTCCTCAAACCATAAGGTATCGTGTTCATCCTCATGAAATCCCTTGGCTTTTCCTTTGCTCATTCTTTCCTTTATCTCGGCAATCTCCTTGTCTGTCTACTCAGCTTCTCTGATCTTAGCCATCAAAGTAGACTGAACTTCCAATGCTGCTTCATAGCCTCTCGGAACTATCTCCAAACATAGCTCACGAAGATCCTCTGCTAACTCCTTGGGTAACTCTTCGGTCATGAGTGTATTGACATGGCTCTTGTGACTCGACGTGTCAGCTACTACATTGGCCTTTTCGGGATGATAATGCAACCTCATATCGTAATCCTTGATGAGCTCCAACCATCTCCTCTGCCTGAGATTCAACTCCTTCTGCGTGAAGATATACTTCAAACTCTTGTGATCCGTGTACACCTCACAGTGATTTCCGATGAGAAAATGTCTCCATGTCTTCTAGGCATGCACTACAACTGCTAATTCCAAATCGTGTGTAGCATAATTCAACTCATGTGGTTTAAGCTGTCGTGAGGCATATGAAACCACTCTTCCATCCTGCATAAGCACTGCTCCAAGTCCTCGACCAGAAGCGTCGCAATACACCTAGAATCAACACTAGAGATGTAACCAAGCGTTTCTTAAACTCCTGAAAACTGGCCTCACATTCCTCAGTCCAAATGAACTTGGTATCCTTCTTCAACAATTATGTCATGGGTTTTGCAATCTTTGAGAAATTCTCAATGAATCTCCTGTAGTATCCTGCGAGTCCAAGAAAACTTCAGATTTCTCCAACTCATGTGGGTGCTTCCCAATTTGTCACGGTGACAACCTTGGTGGGTGAGGGAGTCCTGGATTAAGGGGTCCTCGGACGGCCGGACTATATACTTTGGTCGTACTGTTGGACTATGAAGATACAAGATTGAAGACTCCGTCCCGTGTCCGGATGGGACTCTCCTTTGTGTGGAAGGCAAGCTTGGCGATTCGGATGTGTAGATCTCCTTCTCTGTAACCAACTCTGTGTAACCCTAGCCCCCTTCGGTGTCTATATAAACCAGAGGGCTTAGTCTGTAGGACAAGAACAATCATATCATAGGCTAGCTTCTAGGGTTTAGCCTCTACGATCTCATGGTAGATCAACTCTTGTAATACTCATATCATCAATATCAATCAAGCAGGAAGTAGGGTATTACCTCCATCAAGAGGGCCCGAACCTGGGTAAACATCGTGTCCCCCGCCTCTTGTTACCATTAGTCTTAGACGCACAGTTTGGGACCCCCTACCCGAGATCCGTTGGTTTTGACACCGACATCAATGCTTTCATTGAGAGTTCCACTGTGTCGCCGCGATAAGGCTAGATGGCTCCTTCAATCGTCTTCAACGACGCGGTCCAGGGGGAGGTTTTCCTCCCCGGATAGTTCTTCGTATTTGGCGGCTTCGTACTGCGGGCCAACTCGCTTGGCCATCTGGAGCAGATCGATAGCTACGCCCTTGGCCATCAGGTCAGGTTTGGAATCTTGAACTACACTGCCGACATCCGCCGAGACTTGATCTTCGACGGATTCGACCCCGTGTCAGGCGTGCTGAACAGTTTCGACGAGCATGACTTAGATCTGCCATCGGACAGTATTCGGAGGATCATGCCTGCGGCTGCTCCGGGACTCAATCCAGAGCAGATTGTGCCATCCGAGGACGGGTGGATGGACCCCGTCAGGGAGGCCGCACACTCATTGGCCTTGGATCCGAACATTGATCCCACCTCCTATGAGGCCGGTATCATCGGACCCTCGGACTCGTCTCTGGCTATAGGATCCGAATCGCGTACGCCCGTGCCTATCGAATATGATTGGGCACCGGTCATGGAGTTCACCTCCGTGGATATCTTTCAGCACTCGCCCTTGGGTGATGTGCTAAATTCATTAAGATCTCTCTCCTTATCAGGAGATTCTTGGCCGAACTATGTCCGGCTAGAGTGGGAAGCGGACGACAAGGAATTTCGTTCCCCACCCACCACCCACTTAATAGCCACTGTCGATGACTTAACTGACATGCTTGATTTCGACTCCGAAGACATCGACAGTATGAATGACGATGCTGGAGATGAACAGGAACCACCTTCCACGGGGCGCTGGACAGTCACCTCATCGTACGATGTATATATGGTGGATACACCCAAAGAAAACAACAGCGAGGAAGGGAAGGACACAAAAGAGGATAATCCCCTCAATCATAAACCAAAGCAACAACGTAGGCCCCGCACTAAATCCCTCCACAACAAAAACAGCGATGACAGCGCAAGAAAGAAAAACACCCCGGTCGACTCCAAAGGAAACGACGACCCCACGAACCCAGGGATGGAGCAGGATGAGCCAGGGGAAGATGAACACAGTCCGGAGCCGATGTCCGATAACAGCGATCCCGAGGGTAAAAGTCATCAACCTATCTCCGAAGAGGAGAACAATCCGGACGACGATGCACTCAACATCCCGGAAAAACACTCGGAACAAGAGAACCTCCATCGAAGGCTTATTGCCACCACGAGGAGCTTGAAGAAGCAGAAGCAAAGGCTTAAGACCGTGCAAGATACGCTCAACCAGAGATGGAACAAAGTGCTCGACACTGAAAAAAAATATGGCGACGATCGCCACACAAAGAGCTACCCAAAGCGCAAGGTGCTGCCCGAATTCGACGATGAGGCCATAGAGCCCATTCCGCCAAAAAATAATACGGCCGATCAGCCAGACCGACCAACCCGTGGACGCGACAGGGCGGCTAATGATGCCGCACACAAGTCAGCACACGATTTACGTGAGCTTCTGGACAAAAAAGCCGGTGTGGCCAGGTCCATTTATGGATCTAGAAAACGTGCTCCGGCGCAGGATCACAACCACCAAAACGATCGTACCGATCGATAACAGCTCGGAATCAACACCGAACACAACAACCGTCGACAACATGCCATGACACATCCAAATACAGGGGTGCCGTGCACCCCTTGTGCTTCACCGATGAGGTGTTGGATCATGAATTTCCAGAGGGATTCAAACCCGTAAACATAGAGGCATACGACGGAACGATAGACCCTAGGGTCTGGATTGAGGACTTTATCCTTCATATCCACATGGCTCACGGAGACAATCTCCACGCCATTAAATACCTGCCCCTCAAGTTGAAAGGACCAGCTCGGCATTGGGATAAAAGCCTTCCCGAAAACTCAATTGGAAGTTGGGAGGAACTTGAGGATGCTTTCAGGGCCAATTTTCAAGGGACCTATGTCTGACCTCCGGATGCAGACGATTTAAGTCACATAATCCAACAACCTGGAGAGTCAGCCCATAAGCTTTGGAACAGATTTCTCACCAAGAAGAATCAAATCGTCGACTGTCTGGATGCCGAAGCCTTAGCGGCTTTCAAGCACAGTATCCGAGATGAATGGCTCGCCAGACACCTCGGCCAAGAAAAGCCAAGGACAATGACAGCCCTAACAAGCCTTATGAGCCGCTTTTGCGCGGGCGAGGATAGCTGGTTGGCCCGTAGCGGCATCAGCAACCCAGGCACATCGGAAGTCAGGGATGGCAACGGGAAGCCGCGACGCAATAAAAACAAGCGTCGGAACAATGACGACAGCCCAGATGATACGACAATCAACGTTGGATTCAGGGGCTCTCGACCCGGTCAATGGAAGAAGCCATTTAAAGGCAGTAGAGATGGACCGTCCAGCCTAAATAAGATTCTAGACAAGCTATGTCAGATTCATGGCACCCCCGAAAAACCTGCAAACCACACCCACAGAGAGTGCTGGGTTTTCAAGCAGGCCGGCAAGCTAAATGCCGAACATAAGGGGAGGGAGACACCAAGTGAAGACGAGGATGAGCCTCGCCAGCCGAACATTGGGGGACAGAAAAAATTCCCACCAGAAGTCAAAACAGTGAACATGATTTATGCAACTCACATTCCAAAGAGAAGGCACAAACACGCTCTTCGAGCCGTATATGATGTAGAGCCCGTCGCCCACAAATTCAATCCCTGGTCGGCCTGCCCGATCACTTTTGATCGCAGGGATCATCCGACTAGTATCCGGCACGAAGGATCGTCTGCCTTGTTGCTCGACCCAATAATCGACGGATACCATCTCACCCGAGTCCTTATGGATGGCGGCAATAGTCTTAACCTGAAATACCAGGACACTATCTGCAAAATGGGGATAGACCCGCCAAGAATCATCCAAAGTAATACTACCGTTAAAGGAGTAATACCAGGTGTCGAGGCCCGCTGCATGGGCTCTCTAGTACTAGAGGTTATATTCGGTTCTCCCGACAACTTCAGCAAAGAATTAATCTTCAACATTGCTCCATTCCGAAGCGGCTATCACGCACTACTCGGAAGAGCGGCCTTTGCTTGATTTAACGCAATCCCGCAGTACGCCTACCTTAAACTCAAGATGCCCGGTCCATGTGGCGTCATCACAGTTAGCGGAAATATAGAGCGTTCTACAAGCGGAAGAATATGTGGCGGCTCTAGCAGCCGAACATTGAGCGGGCCCTCCAACCAAAATAAACGGTCGGTCGTCAGGACCACGGACACGGTTAGACGAGTCCAGCGCCCCACCAGATGTAACAGCTCAAATGAACCTGAGTTTAGGTCGATAGATATACCCCCATAGGTGGTGCTAGGGGCTACTCGCAAAAATATAAGAGGCCCATAGTTCGGCTTCACCTTATTAATATAATAATAGATTACATTTTTATGGTTCATTGAGAATAACCGACTCTTCGCACGATTACACCAGATTCTTTTACCTGGGTTTTTCCTCTTTTACAGATGATCATTATGCTACACCCTTCCAGGATACGGCACAACAGAGACACAGGCGCAGACGTGCAACAGGGCCCCGCTCAGAGGTTTCTTTTTAGATTAAGACCCTATGTAAACCTTTTTTACTGTCTTTTGTTGCTTCATACCCTCCGGATACTTAACACAACCGGGAGGGATGCTGGCGTTATTGGCATTTTGGCACGCCAGACCCATGCATGTATCTGGAAATTCAGGGCTCATTATCGAGGGTGTTACTCAGCCCAGTATATGTCGTAAAGTCCGAATACCTTAGGGAGTGTTCGGCATCGCGAGTTTGGCCTTATATGCATCAGCTCCGAATCATGTCTTTGGTCAAATGTTGGGTTTGCCCGGCTCCTGGGTTTTGCTACCTTACGTTCCATTTTATCGGCTAAGGCGGCCAAAGGAGAACTACTGCGATTGTGCCCTGGTTATTCCAGATGAGCACCTCAGTAGAGAAAGCCAAAAACTGCATGTCATGATACAACGAGAGACTGGTCAACCACTCGATGACCTAGCGGAATCTTCGGGATTCCTCCGCCTTAATGAAGGACCGGTTTCCTGGTCATGTACGTACGCGCACCGTATTCGAATGAACGCGGAAGTACCAGGGGCTATATAGTAGCCTCACCGTCAAAATCCTATGGCTAAGTGAAAGTGTTAAAGCGATATAGTCTGATTGCCTAGTTCATTGCGCTATCACCTCCTTAACGGACCAAGACATTGGATAAAGTGTGATTATGCGCCTTTTTCGAACACCCCCGCATTATATGCGTGGGGGCTGAAGCCGACGACTGCAAACTTTCAGGTTATATACATACATAAACGGCCGCACAGGAGGCACTATACTACTTTCGGGAAAAGGTATAAACACAACCTTTATAATCAAAATAGCATTGTTTTTACAACTAAGATACATGACACTCGAACATGGTACTCTTCGAGCACTGAGCCTCTATTAAACGGGCGCCTTCTAGGACATCTTAAAAATAGTGCTCGGGCGGGTCCTGGCCTCCTGCCGGACCCCGGGTTGCAATACTGGTGGTCTCCATACCTGCCCAATATGTTTTGACACGCGCAAGAGCCATCCATGCACCCTCTATGCACGCCGACCTCTTCACAGCGTCAATATGTGACACAGCACCAAGGAATTGTTGTACTAAACCAAAATAATTGTCCGGCCTTGGTCCGTTCGGCCAAAGATGATCCATGACAGACCTCATAGCAAGCCCAGACAACCTATGGAGCTCGGCCAATGCGGTCATCCTTTAATTTAACGACAGCGGACGCATCGGCGAACTGAACTGCGACCAGAACAACCTTTCCACCTCATGATCTTTCTGATCTTTGAAAAACTTGGTTGCATCAGCAGTACTTTTCGCCAGGTCCGCATACGCGTCTGCAGCACTCCACAACTGATCCAGAGGGGCATACTTTGGATCTCTGAACTTCATCCGCAACAAAAAGGGCCTCCCAGCCGTGATATCTCTGGCTTGTCGAAGCTCCTCCCATGCAGCTCTGATTTCAGAGCGTGTTTCCTTGGCTGCCTCCAGGGCCTTCTTCAGTTCAGCCGCTTTCGCCTAGCTTTCCTTTTCAAGCAGCTCATAGCGGTCGGCAGCATCTTTCAGCTCAATAGCCATCTTGGCCATCTTATCTTCGCTTTGGCGATGAGCAACCTGTTCGGCTCTTAACTCCTCGACCACCTTTCAGGCAGCCACATCACTTATCCTGGCTTGTTCCTTGGCTAGGGCAAGTTCCGCCCTAAGGGCCTCCATGGCAGCAGCTCCATCTGCAGCCACAGCATATTATAGATACTAGCATCATGCTCCTCTTAATATTTGCTGACAATACAAAAAAGAGAGAAAGCACATAACATGTGCCTCGTCAAGCCGCTTGTTCACAAGCGCGATGTCGGCATCCACCACATCAAGTTGTCGCCTCAGTTCAGCAAATTCAGCAGTCCGGTCAACCGCCGGACCCTCAGCCGTCTGCACATAATGCAGCGCGATCATCACTTGGGAGTATGATCCTCCGTTTGCCGCCTCGGGCTGGCAACCAGAGTCTCAGGGGCTATTATCCATATGGAGCACACCTAGCATGTGCGGTACAGCCAAAATTTTACATATTACTTTGGTACCTCGAAGCCTTTGAGCAGGCTCGTAAAAGCTTCATTCAACCCGCTTTTGGCGGATGAAATCCTCTCAAACACCGTACCCATTAAAGTATGGTGCACCTCTGAGATAGTCGCTCGCTCCAGAAGGCCCATCAGTGTGTCCGGCTGTGTGTCGGACAACCCCGGACTCTTCTTGTTGCTCTCCTTGGGAGCCGAATGCTCCGGGCTTCGGGCAGCTAAAGCATTAACTTCTGGCCTTAGTGGATCGGGAGAAATCCTCCATGACAACACCTTGGGGTCGTCCGCCCCACGGGGCGGGGAGGCGGGAGGAGGCGTTTCGCTCTCCATCATCTTCGGAAGAAGATCCCCCGAGGACGAACTCTGTTGAGAAGGGCTATGATCCGGACTGCAAGATAGGTCTTGGTTATTATCCTCAGAGACAAAGTAGGATATATTTATCAAAGTACTTCTCATACAATTACAACTCGGTGGAGGGCTGGCTCGTTTGCGGGCGCTGTGCGGTGAGGATGCCCTCCGGGGCAGGGCCCCTGGCAGGAGTTTCTTCCCTTGCTTGGACACCTCCGCTTCCAAGTCTTCGGAGGCGGCCCTTTTCTTCCTGCGGGGGGATGGAATTTTAGATTCACCTCCCTGATTATCCTCCTTCATGGAGATGTTAATTCCCCCGGTCTAGATGTATAAAGTACGAAGCCCGCTCTCGGCTTCTCTATGCCCCCCTTCATCTTCTCTTGATGGCACTTGATAAGGTGTGCGCTCGAGCATCCTGGTTAGCACGGGATCTGGCGAGCCTTCGGGAAGAGGGGTCGGACACCTTATCCTCTCCGCCTTTCTTCGCCAAGCCTGGCCGTGGATAGTTCTCAGAATAATGTTATGATAAAACATGAACAACGTGTTCGATTCCAGAGTTACTTACTTGGGTATCTGGACGATTGCAGTTCAAGCCCGCATCCTCGATGGTGTCCAGGCACTTTATTCGTGATCCGAAGAATAACCTATACATCCCTTCGAGCGTCATGCCGAAGAAGTGCTGAATAGTTCGCGGTCCTTCTGGGTTGAACTCCCACATCCGGAGAGGTCGACGTTTGCACGGCAGGACCCGACGAACTAGCATTACTTGAATTATTTTTATGAGGTTGACATCCCTCTCAAGAAGATCCCGAATATGGCTCTACAATGTCGGTACGCCATTAGCAGGCCCCCAGTCTAGTCCCTTGTTGACCCATGATGCCAGTTGAGGCGGAGGGCCCGAGCGAAAGGTGGGGGCGGTCGCCCAATTTGTGCCTCGAGGAGCGGTGATGTAGAACCACTCTCGTTGCCATAAATCGGACACCTCCGGGAAGGAACCCTTTGGCCATAGGGCGTCGACGCCCTTGCTTATTACAGCACCTCCGCACTCTGCGTGATTCCCATCGATCATATTCAGCGTCACATTGAAGGTCTTAAGCCATAAACCAAAGTGTGGGGTAATGCGGAGGAAGGCTTCACACACGACGATAAACGACGAGATGTGAAGAATGGAGTCTGGAGCTAGATCATGAAAGTCCAGCCCGTAATAGAACATGAGCCCTCTAACAAAGAGATCAAGACTAAAGCCTAACCCTCGGAGGAAGTGGGAAACAAATACGACACTCTCATTGGGATTGGGAGTGGGGATGACCTGCCCTTGAGCAGGCAGCCTATGCAGGATGTTAGCGGTCAGATACCTGGCTCCCCTAAGCTTCTTGATGTCCTCCTCTGTGATGGAGGAGGCCATCCACCGGCCTTGAAGGTTGGATCCGGACATGATTGAAGGTCCAAAGTGCTTAAGCCTGAGCCTTGGCTGTTGGAACTCGAGGTAGGGGAAGAGTAAGGATAGAGCGTGGGAAGATAAGGACAGGCCTTGATCCCTTTATAAAGGCAATGAATATCAAGCCACTACTGGAATCAGCTACTTTGCCATCAACCAGATCTTTGCCGTCAGCTAGCTGACGGCAAAGAAGCTCTTTGACATCAGCTACCATAAAACAGACGGCAAAGAAATGGCGTACGGCAAAGAACCTCTTTGCCATGAGCCGTTTCTTTGCCGTCAGCCAGCTGACGGCAAAGAGGGAGGTGGCCCCCACCCACACCCGTTTTAAAAAAACTTAACACCCCCACCTCTTTGCCGTCCGCTAGCGGATGGCAAAGAGAGACAACGGCGGACGACAAAGTTGCGGACGGCAAAGAGCCGAGTAACTAACGGCCGCCACCCCCCGCCCGTTACTCTCCCTTCTCTTCCTCTTTCCTCCCCGACGCCCCGCCCTAGATAGATCCACCGCCGCCACCGCCCCTGCTGCCCGGCGCCGCCCCCGCCCCCGCACCCTAGCCCCGTCGCGCCACCACCCCTCCGCCCCACCCCACCTGCCGACGCCCCGTCGCCCCACCACCCCTCCGCCACCCGCCGCCCGGCGCCGCCCCTGCCCCCCGCCGCCCGGCGCCGCCCCCGCCCCCCACCGCCCGGCGCCGCCCCCGCCGCCGCACCCTTGGCCCGTCGCCCCACAACCCCTCCGCCCCCACCCCACCCGCTGACGCCCCGTCGCCCCGCCACCCGCCGCCTGGAGCCGCCCCCGCCGCCCGGTGCCCCCCCGTCGATCGTCCCATTGCTCCGGTGAGGGACTACTACTTTTTTTCCAGTTTTTTTCATTTTTTTGCTGTTTAATTGTTAGTGCTAGATTGTGTTAGTGTTAGTGTTAGAAAAGAATTAGAAGAAGTAGAAGTAGTAGATGTAGTAGAAGTAGTAGAAAGATGAAAAAAGAAGAAGAAGAAAAGAAGTAGAAGAATTGGAAGAAGAAGAAAAAAAGAAACGAAAAGAAGTAAAAAAGTAGAAAAAAATGAAAGAAGAAGAAGAAGAAAGGAAAGAAGAAGAAGAAGAAGAGAAAGAAAGAAGAAGTAAGGAAAGGATAGAAGGAAACACCCCGATCGACCCCCTGACCCCCCTGACCCCGACACCCCGACCCCGACACCCCGACCCACTGACCCCTGACCCCGACACCCCGACCCGGACACCACACCCCGACAACGACACGACACCCAGACACCCCAACACCCGACCCCCCGAGGCCGACAGGGTCTTATATTTGTGAATTATTAGTTAGGTCATATATTTTTCGATTTTGTTATGAAAAACATCATATATAATTGTGTTGATCGGGTTGATTTAAATGTGCAGTTGTTTCACCGCTGCGAGGTTTGGTGTTCGACGACCTCGCCGTGCGTTTGACAAGCTCTGCCCCTTCGTTCGTGGGTGAGCACAAATGACATGTCCTCCTCCCCCATTAATTATTTGCTCTGTTCCGGTGTTCGTGCCGATGAAACTTGATAGCTAGCTATATATGTGTCTTGAATCATCAGTATGCGTAACCAATATGTGTCTCCCGTTCGAAAGCGTCATAGTTATAAATATGCATGCATTTGCATATTTATAACCTTGATTCTTTTGAATTGTCCGATGCTATCCATGGACAGCCCAAGTATGTGTAGATTGGGTTCATTTTCCCACATGCTTTTGCTCCGGATCCGACGCATAAATTTCGTCAGTGCCTCCCCTGTTGTTCTCCGGGTACACATCCTCTCTGTTTATTGCAGAGACGTGTATCAGGAGAACAGCGGGGAGGTGCTGCCGAAATTTTGCGTCGGATCCGAAGCATAGCATGGGAAAATGAACCCAATCTACACATACTCGGGTGGGATTAGGACCTATCATTACCTATTAGAGTGTAGGTTGCATGGACGTAATAAAATTGACAAAGTAGATCAACTGATGAATATATACATGGTGAATTATATATATAATTGTTGTGTGTCCAGCAGCTCTGAAAGTCAAGATGAGTGATCATGCGTGGATGTATACCGGTCACACTGGTCAGAACAAATGGAGCGCTGAATGGTTCACAAAAACCAAGGGGTTTGTGCAAGCCGCATTTGCAAATGGCCAGAGGAAAACTTGGTGCCCCTGTTTCCGATGCGGCAATTGGGAAAAGAGGACAGAGGCTGAAATGGGTAAACACCTACAGAAGAATGGTTTTATGCCCGATTATACGGTGTGGACATTTCATGGTGAGTCTGCCCAACGTGACCGAGCTAAGGTGGATCATCGTCGCACCGACGAGCATGGTACCGGGATGGAAAACATGGTGTAAGACTATGATGATGCTCGGGATTTGGACGAGCAGATGGAGGAATCTGCAAAGGCCTTCAATGAAATGTTGGAGTCTTCAAAACGTCTGCTCCACAAGCACACTGAGCTTTGTCAGTTGGATGCCATCTCACAAGTAATGGCTTTGAAGGCTCAGTTCAACTTGGGCAGAGAATGCTATGATGCAATTATGACAGTATTTGGACGCTTTCTACCCAAAGGCCATGTAATGCCTGCAAACTTGTACCAGTCGGACAAAATCCTCCGTGCACTGAAGATGCCCTATGAGAAGATACATGCCTGTGAGAAAGGATGTGCCTTATTTAGGCTTGACTATGCGGACTTGAACTATTGTCCCATTTGCAAGTCTTCCAGGTATATTGTGGTAGACAATGGTATGGGTGAGAAGACACAAACCAAAATCCCTGTTAGTGTTCTTCGGTATATGCCAATCGTACCAAGACTTCAACGTCTTTTCATGGTCGAAGAGACGGCCAGACAGATGACATGGCACAAAACAGGCAAAAGAACCGAACTAGATGTAGATGGGAATCTGATGATGGTACACACATCGGATGGTGTTGCGTGGAAAAAGTTTGATGAATTACATGCTGACAAAGCGGCATATCCGAGGCATCCTCGAGTCGGCATCAGCACCGATGGGTTCAGTGTGCTTGGTATGACGACAGCCCAATACAGTTGTTGGCCTGTATTTGTCTTTCCACTCAATCTCCCCCCCCCCCAGACAGATTATGCAAAGAAAGAACATTTTCCTGACGTTGATAATTCTAGGGCCCAACTATCCATGGAAAAATATGAATGTGTACATGTAGCCGCTTAAGGACGAATTGCAAGAAGCCTGGGATAATGGGTTCAAGACATACGACGCCTATAGCAAACGAAACTTCATAATGCGTGTCTGGTACATGTACTCGACGCATGACTTGCCGGCGTATGCGCTATTCGTTGGCTGGTGTGTGCATGGAAGGTTCCCGTGCCCCACATGCAAGGGGGCTCTTGAGTTTCGTTGGCTTCAGGCCGGTCGCAAGTTTTCTTGCTTCGACATGCATAGACAGTTCCGGGATTATGAAGACTATAACCCAGACACATATGAAGGAGAATTCTTCCAAGAGACACGTATTTCCAAAAAGCGTTTCAAGAACCGATATACTTCACCCCAAAACATTGAAGTAGACAGCAACAGTGAATCCCACATCACCCCAGAGGAGGAACAAGAAGAGCCGGAACAAGAAGAGGTTATTGCTGCGGACGACCTCTCAATGCTTGACCGATTACGTAAAGGTGGCCTTCCACATGTTGATGCCACTGAACCCTATGAGCCCGTCATTGATTATAGTGATGATGATGATGATTATGCATTTATTGATGATACTGATCGAGATTATTAGTAGTGTCAGGTATTCAATTTTTTTATGTTGTACTTGATGATGATACACTTAAGTGATATACATATTATTATTCATGTTGGTATTTTTTTATGTTGTACTAATTTCGTTTACTCTTTGTCATGGCAGGTGTTGAAAGATGGAAGGGGAGCCGACCGAGGCCAAGGACAAACGTGCCCAAATTGAAGGTGGGCCACACCATCAAGGTAGCTCCAGCTTATATCAGTTCGGGCGGAATTGGGTATGTGGTTTGCTTCATGATTTATGCAATTCATTCATCATGCTAGCTTGATCCCTTTAATTACTAATTTACTTTGTTTCTCTCTTTCAAGCATGCTACAATAAGACGGATAAGGTGCCAGAGGGGTACGACCTGTATGCCATGGCCCACACTGCCTCTTACAAGCAAGTCAAGGGGAAGGCGAGGAAAGGGGAGGAGTTTAACCTGAGCCAGATTCCCTACAATCCAGAGCAGGTGATGATATCTAGTGGCGGGAGGTCCCGTGGCTCCATAGCCATTGATCCAGAGATTGCTCCTGAGACCACGGTGAGTTTAATTTGAATGGACGTTACTTGCTAGTCTTAACATTTGAGTGTCATCATGCTAACGAAACATTGGAAATGATCTTTGGTGCAGCGTAACTCCACACAAGCATCACACGATCCTTCTCCAGCTACTGGCATGAGCCAGCCCGCTCCCACACCTCCATGATGAAGGTAAGTTTCTCTAGTTTTTTGCTTAACAAATGCATAAAGACCTAGACTTAGCTTTATTTCATTCAATATGCTTACCTTAATGACCCAGAGTTAGCTTCTTTTCCTGCAAAATGACTTAATAAGCTTACTGACCTCAAAAACCAGCCATTTTACCTAAGTTAGCTCTAAAACAATCTATACTTAGCTTTGTTTCCTCCAAAATGACCTAAGTTAGTTATAATATGCTTAGTTAACTAGGTTTGCTCAATAATGACATGTACTTACCTTACTTATGTAAAAATGGCATAATTAGCTTAGTTAACTCATAAACGATCCATTTTACCTACGTTAGCTCTAAAATGATGCATTTTACCTAAGTTAGCTCATAAATGATCCATTTCACCTAAGTTACCTCACAAACGATGGCGTGCTTCTTCTTCTAGTCTTCTTCTTCTAGTCTTCTTCTTCTAGTCACCTTTTCCTAACTTTCTTATTTGCCATTTTGCAGATTTCATTCACTTCTCGAAAGCTAGCTTGCTATGATGGAGTGCTTGTTTTTTATTTCATTCTCTTCTAGTATTCTTCTAGCTTGCTACGATGGAACTTGCTATCTTGATGAAACTTTGCATTGTAATATGTATGTGCAACTTCCTAATGGTTGCAACTTATGTGTATGTGCAACTTGCTATGTATGAATGGATGGAACTATATATGTATGTACGATGAAACTTATTTGTTGTTAAATAGCCCTGTGAAATATATCTATATATGTCATATATATTTGCTATGAAAATTGTTGGATTAAAAAAACAGAAAAAGAGGCAATATGCAGGATCTTTGCCGTCTGCCACCGATGGCAAAGGGTTCTTTGCCATCAGTAGCGGACGGCAAAGAGGACACGTGGCAGGCAACTGTGCTTCCTGGGAGGCTGACCAATTTGGTCAGTTTGCCTACAGTGGCTGACGGCAAAGAGGAAAAAACTTTGCCTACAGCGGCGGACGGCAAAGGCCTGCCGTGTAGTGACGTCGGCTGACATCATTCGGCGGACGACAAAGGCCTTCCGAAGTTTGCCGTCAGCGGCGGACGGCAAAGGCCTTCCATTAACCACCTAACGGAGTAACAGCGCATTTATTGCCGTCCGCATTCTTTGCTGTCCGCTGCTGATGGCAAAGGCCCCTTTGCCATCAGCCGCCCGAAGCAGACGGCAACATAGCTCTTAGCCGTCTCGTACTTTGCCGTCCATTTTTGCCGTCCGCCGTGGACGGCAAAGACCTTTGCCGTCCGCTATCCATGCCTTTGCCGTCTGCCGTGGCAGATGGCAAAGTAGCTGATTCCTGTAGTGAGTGTCCCCCGCGTGACCGTTTGGAACCTGCCTAAAATCGAGGAGTCATATTAACAAACACGGTTGGGTTACCCACGCCCGTATTGATGAGAATCCCGCAATAAGGGGACATGATCTCTGCTTCGACAAGACGTGCCAAGGAAACCGCTTCGCAATATGTGCAGTAGCTGGTTGTGAAAAAATTGTTTGAATAATAACCGGGTCGTGGCATGATGTCACACTACAAAAAGTTGTCAGCAGGTTAGATTTGTGGAATATTGTTCTCTCTATGATGGTATGTGGAATTTGTTTTGCAGAGCCGGACATGACTCTCGTGTTCAAGATCTTCTATGGAGTATTCGGAGAAGGAACCCGCCTTGCAATGTCGAAGACAATATGTGCACCGGACTCATCATCATTGAAGCCTGGTTCAAAGGCTACTAAGGGAGTCCTGGATTAACGGGTCCTCGGATAGCCGGACTATATACTTTGGCCAGGCTATTGGACTATGAAGATACAAGATTGAAGACTCCGTCCCGTGTCCGGATGGGACTCTCCTTTGCGTGGAAGGCAAGCTTGGCGATTCAAATGTGTAGATCTTCTTCTCTGTAACCGACTCTGTGTAACCCTAGCCCCCTCCGGTGTCTATATAAACTGGAGGGCTTAGTCCGTAGGACAAGAACAATCATATCATAGGCTAGCTTCTAGGGCTTAGCCTCTATGATCTCGTGGTAGATCAACTCTTGTAATACTCATATCATCAAGATCAATCAAGCAGGAAGTAGGGTATTACCTCCATCGAGAGAGCCCGAACCTAGGTAAACATCGTGTCCCCCACCTCCTGTTACCATTAGCGTTAGATGCACAGTTCGGGACCCCCTACCTGAGATCCGCCGGTTTTGACACCGACAGTGGGGTCTACTGCTATTCCTTCTACGGATATAACATGTCCGAGGAATCCAACTTCCTTCAACCAAAATTCACACTTGCTGAACTTGGCATATAGCTGATGTTCTCTGAGCTTTCCAAGTACCAAACCCAAATGATCCTTATGCTCCTCTTCATTCTTCGAGTAGACTAATATGACATCAATGAACACCACGACGAACTTGTCCAAAAACTCCATAAACACCTTGTTCATCATGTTCATGAAATAGGCAGGTGCATTAGTCAGACAAAATGACATAATGGTATACTCATATAGCCCGTACCTTGTGGTAAAAGTTGTCTTAGGTATATCCTGCTCTCGAATCTTCATCTGGTGATATCCTGACCGCAGATCAATCTTGGAAAATACTTTAGCTCCTTGCAACTGGTCAAACAGATCATTGATCATCGGCAATGGGTACTTGTTTTTGATCGTCACTTCATTCAATCCACGATAATCAACAACCATCCTCAACGATCCATCCTTCTTCTCCACTAGAAGCACTGGTGATCCCCAAGGTGACGAACTTGGGCAAATATAGACTTTATCCAGTAACTCCTTAATATGCTTCTTAATTTCCTCCAAATCCTTTGCGGGCATCCTGTATGGTCTCTTAGATATTGGCCCTGTGCCTAGCAAAAGTTAAATCAAACTCAATGTCTCTATCCGGTGGCATGCCTGGCAACTCCTCGGGAAATACGTCAGGGAAATCCTTCACCACTGGTACTTCCTCCTATACAACTCCTGATAAGAAATTCACTTGGGTCCTTTTAGGAATATACCTGGATACATACCTAATCCTTCTTCCTTCTTGGGTGGTGAGCAAAATCGACTTACTGGCGCAATCAAGGTTTTCTCCATACATCGATAGCCAATCCATACCCAAAACCACATCCAATCTTTGCGACTCCAGAATTATTAGATCCAAGGGGAGAACATGCCTACCTATGGTCAATGGCATCTGAAAACATCCTTGACTTGCCATATGTTCCGCTCCTGGTGAGCTTACTAACATAGGTGTTCTAAGAACCTTGGTGGGCAACTTATACTTATCCACAAATCCCCTTGATATGTATGAATGCGATGCACCAGTATCAAAAAGAACAATTGCAATAAATGTCTTAACCAAAAACTTACCTATTACTGCATCTGGTTGTGCTTCAACCTCCTCCACGCTAACATGGTTCACTTGTCCCCTGTTGAAAGGGTTGGGCTTCTTCCCAGAGCTTCCATTGCCATTTCCATTCTTAGCTTCAGGTCACTCCATGGCGTAATGTCCATTCTTCCCGCACTTGTATCAAGTAATGTGACTTAGATCCTTCTTGGCGGGCATTGTTGGGTTGGAACGGTTCTGACCATTGCTTCCTCCATTCCCATTCCCATTCTTGGGGCCACTATGGTTATGTGGAATCCCTCCATTGTGGTTGTGACCTCCATGGTTATGTTGAAGGTGTCCTCCTGAGTTTGGGGTAAAATAGGGTTTCTGATGAGCTCGCGAATTGTACTTCCCTTTTCCATACTTCCTCTTGCACCTGTCTATCTGCTGCTGCTTCCCTTTGATCATGAGCGCTCTATCTACCAACTCCTGGTAGTTGTTGAAGTTTGCCACCATCAACTGCATACTCAGCTCATCATTCAGTCCTTCCAGAAACTTCTCCTGCTTAGCAGCGTCTGTAGCAACGTCATCAGGGGCATAACGTGCTAACTTACTAAAATCATCCACATACTGGCCTACTGTGCGTCCTCCTTGGCACAAGTTGTGAAAATCGCGCTTCTTCATGGCCATAGCTCCTAATGAAACATGGGCAGTGCGAAACGCCTGCTGAAACTGATCCCATGTGACAGTGTCGGTGGGGTAAGTGGCTGTGAAATTCTCCCACCATGATGTTGCGGGTCCATCAAGCTGGTTGGCGGCAAAGCGCACTCTCTCCGCATCTGTGCATCCTGAAGTGGTCAACTCCCTTCCAATCTTGCGGAGCCAATCATCTGCAACAATCAGCTCGGTGCTACTGGAATACACCGGCGGATTCAGCCTTAGGAAACGGGCTAAGTGATCAACAGGTGGTGGTGGTGGTGGGTTGTTGTTGTTGTTCCCCTGGTTCTGATTCTGGACTAGTAGCTGCATCAGGGTATTCTGTTGCTGGATCAACTGGGTGAGCTCCAATGGGAAAGCAAATCCATTGTCACGTCTCGGAGGCATCTAATAGGTTTAGAAAAGATGAGAAAACAAAATAGAATGAGGTCTAGAGGGAAAACACTACCCATATGCTCATGAGACAAACACAATCAATATCACTTCAATCAATTCAAATAAGGGCATACAATTGGTCTAACTATCGTTACAAAAGTTCTCGGACTATACTATATACATGGGGAAAATACTACTACTGATATGATGGTCGACTAGAAAGTTTGATCAGTGGAAGACTCCATGATATCTGCTCTAGCTTCATCAACATAGTCATCATCGCTATCGTCGGGGTCTGAGTCGGTGTCGTCGATGATGATGTAGTTCTCCGAACGAATGGAATCGTCGTCTTCTCCTCCTGGCACGGGGTCTCCCATGAACACTCCTAGTTTCCTTGTCAGATCGTCATTCTTCTCCACGAGTATTGTCATTTCCTCCTCGTATCCATCGCGTGTAGACTTGAGTTCTTCTTCTAGCTCCGTGATCCTAGTCATTGCCTTCTTCAAATCTATCATGCTTGCACACATCTGGTTCTCCTGGCGACAAACGTGCTAGTTTAACTCCTGGATAAAAGCTGCAATGGATCTATCTTTCTTGGTGTTGATCATCTCCCATTGCTCATCTCAGCGCCCACAAATCTGGTAGATAGTATCCTTGAGATCCTTGTGGTAAACTTCTCCAATGCGGCCTATGGTGATGTGGGCTGCCATGCTCTTTCCAAGACTCCAGGTTGGTGCATCAAAGGAAAACTCTACGGGATCAGTGACTGGCATGAACGTCATTCCTGGAACATGAACTTGAATCATCCAATGCTCCTCTTCTGGTAAAGTGGCGATGTAGGTCCCGGTGAAACTTGGTATTCCTATGCTCAAGTACTTAGTGACTTCCTTCAAGTGTCGTCCAAAGGGTGTATCTTCATCCGGTTGCGCGAACTTGTTCCTTGCATCCGCCATCCTATAGAGTAGAAAAGGGAGAGGAGTCAGAAATGAGTAGAGAAGAGTGTACTATGGTCTTTGCTTAGTGGTCGTGTCCTACAGTCAGCGTGTACTCTGATACCATCTTGTAGCGACCAGACCTCAAATAGTCTGATCTCTGTGCATCAGTGTCATCCCTGGATCGATAATGCTGACATGCACAATACTTGAAGGATTTATAACAGAGTAGCAATCACACACTTATTGCATTGAATGTCTCAAAAGAGAACTTATTACAATAATATGGCTTAAGGCCATCTAATAACGATAACAGCGGAAGGCTTGGAAGATAAACTGAGTCCATCAACTCCAACGGCATCACTGAGTGAAAGATCATGACCTAAGGCACCTTACTCGTCGTCTGAAAAGTCTGCAACATGAACGTTGCAGCCCGAAAACGGGTCAGCACATGGAATATGCTGGCAATGTAACACATAGAGTAATGAACAGACAATTGCTATCACTACATGCAATATGGCTGGTGGAAAGCTCTATGGTTACAGTTTTGCATAAAGCCAAATTTTCCCTACATCAAAGGAATAAATTTATTTAACTATCATGGTGGTTGTTAAACATTGAGAAGGTTCCTCCAACTCAATCCCAATTAAGCATCATCATTAAACCCAATCAATTTATTTAAGTAACATGATGAGATCAACATGATAATCCAAGAACCAGATACTCAAGATGTCCATAATCGGGGACACGGCTAACCATGATTAGTTTGTACACTCTGCAGAGGTTTGCGCACTTTTCCCCACAAGACTCGATCTCCTCCATTGGATTTCTTGCACGACATGATGTTTGAAAAACAGATGACCGAGACACAGTCTTTCAGAAACAATAACTCTTTACTCTGGATGGACAGTTACACCTACTTTCCCCTACATCTGCTAGCCCACCAATCAAAGAGGTCATGCAACATACTCAACTATGCTAGAGCCCATAATAGCTTGTGGCTGCACACGGAAGTTTCTAACATGAATAATCTTATGATTCCTTTGAGCCTGGGTTGGCAGTCCATAGGAGAATCACACGGTACCCCGGGATTTCCAGAAAAACAGACAACACTAGGTTCTCTAGGTGCCTCAATCCACCCAGATGTGTATTAAAGTTGCCACCTTAAGTTAACCATAATTAAAAATACTCACATCTTTCATGGAAACACGCACCCAATCCACGTCTACTAGCATAGCATAGCAATATAAGCAGTACGTAGAAGTAACTCCCAAAGGTTTGATAATAAACAGGGTGAATAGATACTAGCTCATCTACTTCCCAAAACCCACATATTATTCAGATCCTAATCATGCAATGTTTGATGGATTGATCTAATGCAATAAAACTGGATAGTAAAGAGGTACGATCAAAGTGTTACTTGCCTTGCTGATGATCCGTGAAACTTAGAGACTCGTAGTAGCACGCTTCGCACTCCGGGTACTCTATCGCGAACAAACAAGCATATAATAAGCACTCAACTAGAAGCACGAGTAAAACTCAAATAAGAGATCCAACCAGAAAGTTCAACTTAAGAACTCCGGTTTGCAAAAAGAATCAAATCAAACGAAGCAACGAAACTCAAACTGCGAAAGAAACAAGATCCGATTACTAATCTGGATTTAAGTCAAATTTTACAGTACTAAAATCTTGTTCAAATTGGTTAAACAAAAAGAGGGTTTCGAGACGAAACTCTAGGCGCTTGAATTGCCTGATTCCAATAAACGAGCGAAAAGATAAACTAAAACTAAGATTCAGGCTGAAATCGCGATCGAAAATATTCGCGGAAAAACCCTGGAAAAAGAAAAACTGACAAACAGGCTAAAGAACGAACGTTCGCTGTCTGTGGCTAAATGGTGAAACCCGTTCGTTAAAACGAACAAACGAACGGGCGTTAAATAACTAAACCGAAAAAAATAAAACCGATCTAAAAAAGAAAACCTAGGGTTTTCTAAAAAACAAACGGTTTTTCTCTCGAAAACCGGGACTACCTAGGGATGCATGTCGGCGGCGACGACTCCGGCGAGGGCGGCGGCGTCCGGCGGCGGGGCGCCGGGGTCCGCCGGCGGCGCGGGCGAGGCGGCGACTGCTGGCGGCTAGGGTTAGGGTTTGGGGCGGCTCAGGCTCGGGTGGGCTGGGGTCGCGGGGCGGCGGCTTGTAAGAGGGGGTCGGCCTGGGGAGTCCTGGCCGGTTACGACCCGGAGTCGGTTGGGATTTTTTTTAAATAATTCCGCAAACAGAAAAACAAATAAAAGAAATATTAAACCGACTCCAAAAATCCTGAAATAAATATTCCCCGTCCTCTAAAAATAAGACGGATCGGGTGAACATTTATTTGGGCCTCTAATGCAATTTTGAAAAATACAAATTTTCCCTAATTCAAATAAAGTAGCAATAAAACTCCAAATAAAATCTTATTTGATTTTAATATTAAATCTCCAATATTTCTTCATTTTGGGGAAGTCATTTTATCTCCTCTCTTTTATTCTCATAGAAGAAATATTCGAAGAGAAAATAATTAAAATCAAACGATCCTCTTTTCAAAACTTGAGAAAACTCAAATATGAAAATAACGAAATCTCCAACTCTATCCTTGAGTCCTTGAGTTGTGTAGGATTTCTAGGATCGAGCCAAAATGCAATAAAATATGATATGCAATGATGATCTAATGTATAACATGCGAAATTGAAAATTTGGGATGTTACACAACTTCACTTCATTAAAAGTAACTAATTACCAACAATAAGCAACATAATAGTAATAGATAACAACTTCAAAACAAACATAGATAACATCACATCACCTTCATAAACAACTTTCTTTCTACTAGAGGCAACTTCTTTACATTTTATGTCCTAGTTAATTTTGTATGACATTCTCCTAGCTTCCTCATCGGTACTTCTAAGTTTTCTATTATTCATGCTCGTTAGTCATTGTTTCTAAATTTCCTATAATATTACAATGTCATCTACCGTTGATACTATTTTGTCTGCTGTTGCTAGTTATGATAGAAAACTTGGTGGTGAATCGAGGCAACTTCAAAGTATTTGTAGGCAACTTAGAAAATAATGATAAACCACTTCACAATATTCTAGGCAACTATTTCTACAAAGTTAGGCAACTGGGCAACGATGATAAGCAACTAATTACCACTATTAGGTAACTGGACATCAATGGTAGGAATTTTTAAGTATTTATAGGCAACTGAACATAAACCATAGGCAACTAACCATCAAACAATAGACAACTGAGTAGCCGTGATAGGCAAGTTGGGATAATGTTAGCAAAATTCACAGATACACATAGTCCAACGAAATTATTTTGTATATAGCACTAAAGGGGTCTGATGTTTTGTGTCTTTTTTCTCATTTTATACAAACCAACCTAATACACAGTCTACTATGATAAAAAGAAGAAGTTGCTTCCAGATAGCACTATAGTTGCCTCCATCGCACCCAAAGTTGCCCCAAAAAAGGTTGACGAAACCAACCCATATGGGATCTAGTTTTGAAGAACTCGTCGTGAGAAACTCAATGATGAAAACGGAACTGGATTTCGACGCTTAAATCAAAAGTTACAACTTTTAAGAATTGTTGACCCCCCAACAAATGCACGTGATGACAAGATCTAGGCTGATTTAACAGGATCGCGTGGGGGAAGATGGTGAAAGGGACCAGGGTGCTTCCTTTTTTGGAAGCGCGTGTGTCAGGACCCCGACTCAATGTCACATCGATCTAGCATGTAACACCTCATATCACTTTGCGGCCTCACGCACGGTATTCCCACGGGTGTCGCCTTACCTTTGCCCGGGACCGTTTGCGTCTTTTGGCACACGTATATGATAGTGTCGCTAGCATCCATATGATAAGGAGCCCGGGCTGACATGGCTAGTCGTAAACCCAAAGTGGCACAGACTTACAGGGACAGGCATCCATGACCCAGCATCGAACGTGTCGGTCATCAGTGAGCGAATCCAGGCTGTAGCACTGGGCTAGCATGACTCCGGTGAACCGGGCTGTAGCAGGCTAATAGGACTCCGGTATTCATCGCGTGACATTTCCCCGAAGGGACAGACACAGGAACAAAGAAGGACACATGCCGGCCAGCCTAAGTGTTCCGGAGCAGCAGCAAGCTACCATGGCTCAGTGGAAACACTAGGAGACATTTCCCGGTAAGAGAGGCTACTAAGGATAAACAACTAGATAGCCAGATCCCACACATACCAAGCATTTCAATAACATACACACAATATGCTCGATATGTGCAAATACAACATGGCATCACAACATGACTCTACGACACAAGTAATTTATTCAATAGGCTCCGAGGAGCGAGATATTACAAACATGGGTCTCACGACCCAACATTCAGAGCATACAAATCAAAGCACAAGCGGAAGCTATCATGTCTGGGTACAGACATCTATAACTGAAAAGGGCTGAGAAGCCTGGCTGTCTATCAGATCCTGTCGAGGGCACAAGACCGTAGCTGAGGTAACAAGCTAAACGTCGAAGTCCAAGCGGAACTACTAGTGAGACTGAAGTCTCTCTGCAAAAACATAAATAGGCAAACGTGAGTACAAATGTACCCAGCAAGACTTACATCAGAACTATCTACATATGCATCATTATCAACAAAGGGGATGGTGGGGTTTAACTGCAGCAAGCCAGCTTTGACTCGGTGGCTATCCTAAACTACGACTGCAAGCGACTCTTTGAGGTGGCGCACACGAGTCCACATATTCACCATATCAATACACCACTATGGATCCACTCCCGTCTCCCTACGAGAATGCCATCCATAGCACTCACGCTTATCTTGCGTATTTTAGAGTATCCACTTTCACTTGTCTATGAACTGATATAAGCAACCCAGAAGTCCTTTTCCGCGGACACGGCTATTCGAATAGATGATGTTAACCCTGCAGGGGTGTACTTCTTCACACACGCTCCCACCACTTACCGCCGTTTACACGACATGTACTCGGCAACCTTCAAGCGGAAGCCCAACGTGGGTGTCGGCCACGGCCTGCCTAAACACTCAAGTCTCTAGTCCAGGTTTATCGCCTATTCGGGTTCCATCCATGAGGAGATCCGGCCGGAGTTTCGCTCACAGCCCCAAACGATGTGTACAGGGTTCCGTGACACCAAACGGGCGCCCGGTTTACCCGGCCACGTGCCTACCGCATCACAGCCCACCCCTACGGTCAGCGCTGCGCACGGCCTCCAGCATACTACAAACACCAGAAACTACTTGCAACTCCTGGACAGAGGACAAGGGTGATCAAGAAGCCGAGAGGGTCCATTGTTTTCGGGCCCAATGCGTGGTAGTAGCTGAATCATGGATCACAAACACAGAACTCAGTTCCTGAGGACGGCTGCAATGAGACAACCCACCATGTACTCCTACATGGCCTCTCACCGCTACCTTTACCAAATCGTGTTCACACACTTAGCTCACACACAGTAGGACAGGTTCACACGCCTCTGATTCATCCCCGATGAATCAGACCCGACTCAACTCTAAGCAGTAGCAGGCATGACAACAACATAAGTGAGTAGGCACATCAGGGCTCAAACAACTCCTACTCATGCTAGTAGGTTTCATCTATTTACTGTGGCAATGACAGGTCATGCAAAGGATAAAGGGGTTCAGCTACCGCAGCAAGTAACAGTTGAATCGTTGTTGTCCTAATGCAGTAAAAGAGAGCAGGAGCGAGAGAGTGGGATTGTATCGGAATGAACAAGGGGGTTTTGCTTGCCTGGCGCTTCTGAAGATAATATAGCTCTTCATCGGTGTCATCGATCACATCGTCGGTATCACGTCTATCGAAAGGGGGCAATCACCGGCAACACAGAAGGGAACACAATCAATGCAATGCACAATATGATGCATGATCATGACATGGCAAAATGAATGTGTTTTGGGCTAATGCAACTAGCAACAGATTAAATGAAGTTGGTTTGAATACAAGATTCAAATTCAAACTCCATATGTGGTTATTTAAATGTCATTCACTTGATTTGTGCTAAACAGCAGCTATAAGTTGTTCTAACATGCATGAAAATGGTACAGATGGATTCCTTGAATTTTTCTGATAATTTTTCATATATAAATTATTTAATTTGGAGTTACGGTTGAATTTCTATGATTTAAAGAAGTTTTAGGCATTTTCTGAAAATATTAAATCATTTAAGATTTATTTAAATTCCAGAAAATACTTATTGCGTCAGCCCCACGTCACAGTGACGTCAGCAGGGTCAACTGGGCTGGTCCGGTCAAACCTGACGTGTGGGGACCACACGTCAGTGACACAGGAACTAAACAGGGTTTAGTTAATTCTTAACTAACATAATTAGAAGGGCTGGGGCCCACAGTCAGCGGGTCAGTGGGTTAGCTAAAATTTAATTAGTACCTAAACCAAATTAGCAGGGCCTCGGGCCCACATGGCAGTGAAACAGTGGCTAAATAAATTAAAATAAACTAAACTAATTAACAGGGGGGCTGGCCCCACCTGTCATCGACCCAGGGGGGGTCAAACCCCTGGTCAGCAGGGCCTAACCTGCCGGCGGCTTGACGCCGGCGAGGCCGAGACGGCGGAGGCCTTCGGGTTTCTTGCTCCGGCGGCCAAAGGGGTGGATGAGGGCGTCTACGTGGAGCTGGGAGTCGCCCGCATCCATCTGTGCAAACGGCAGGGGCTGAGGTGGCCCGAGCTCACCGGAACGGGGCCCGCGGCAGCGACCGGAGTTCGGGCCAGCACGGGCACGGGGCTACGCTTGGCGAGCGAGCGAGCTGAGAGGCTGGGCGGGCTCCTGGGAGATCCACGAGCTCGAGGTCGTGCTCGGACGCGAGTTCGGTGACCTGCAACGATGGCGGTGACAGGCGTGACGGCGGTGAGCTTCCGCCGCGGTGGCCAGGGGGGATAGAGGAGGGATTCGACGGCGGGGAGAGAGGGGTTGGGAGCAGGAGCTCACAGCGGGTGCAGCGGTGGCCTCGGCGAGCTCGGGGAGGCACCGGAGCTCGTGAATCCTCGAAAGTTCGCCGGCGGCCGAAGGTTGGGGGCGAGCTTGAGGGCGACGCTGCAGGGCTTCTGGAGGGCCGTGGATCGGTGCGGAGGAAGAGGGGGTCGGGGCGGAGCTCCCTGGGGCGTCGGTGAGGCGTGGGGTGGCCGGTAGCCACGGTGGCTCTCGTCGGTGGCGGCAGCTCCGTTCGGGTTCGGGCGAGAGAGAGGGAGCAGAGGGGCGGGGCCTCGAGGAAGAGTGAGAGGGGTCCGAGGGGGTGGCGTGGCGCACCTAGCGACGTCCAGGAGCAAGCGGCAAGCATGAGGTGGCCGGCGCGTGCGCGCGCGCGTCGGGCACACGCCCTCCTGCCTACTGGCAGGAGGTTGAAGACGGTGGCGACTGCGGTGGGCTGGGCCGCACAGTGCGGGAGCAGCACAGGAGCTGGGCCGGCTCTGGTGGGCTGCACGGGTGAGGCCAGGTAACTTCCTTCTCTCTCTTTCTTTTATTTTTTTCTGTTCTGTCTTTTATTTCTGGTTTTCTATTTTGTTCTGTTTTGTTTTGGTTTAGTAAAATTCTAAACCATTTTATAAAATCCTGAAAATAATTATGTGGCTAGAACTAAGATATACCAAGCCACATAAAATGTTCCAGAATTATTGGATATATATTAATTATATATAATATATATATCCAATGCAAATAGTTATTAAATTAATTCAAATGGGCAAAATAAATATTTCTGTGACTCCAAGAAATATTGGTTTGAATTTTTACCTCTTACCAATATTTCTATAGAATAACAGGAACATTTTCTTGGACTCATTTGAGAGGATTTAAATGTTGGTTATTTTTTTTTTGAGGTTTCCTGAGGCTTTTGAAAATTCCTCAATTCAAATTTCATTTGAATTTAACCATGATACACACATGAGCTAGCCTAGAGCACTACCAGCAGCTAGGGATGTGACAACTCACCCCCACTAAACAAGAATCTCGTCTCGAGATTCAAGCGTAGGGTAAGGTGAAGGGTAACGCAGACTAGTATAATCTTCACGATCCAGGTTGCACTTTATAGGAACGTTGATTTGATCACCATCATTGTCCTGTCGTCTTGCTCTGAGAACTCCAACTAGCATGACGAGAAGAGGAAAGGAAAACTCTAGAAGAATCTATCTTCTCGAAGATCAATCAATTTAGGATCAGCTCACAAAGTGAGTCCTAGCAACATCACTTGAGCTGAGACACTAAACATACATCCATGGGAATGGAGTGAAGCAGATGACGGAGGTTCACTAGGTAGACACAATTCCACACTTAAGAAGGTGGTAAACGATTGTCAACGTAGCAAGGAGTTGAGTTGCCATGATACCACAGCGAGGCACCTTAGGGATGGTGACTCGTAGAAATATCTCCTTAAGTGGCAAAAAGAATTACCTTTGATTCAGAGATCATTGAAACTCTTTAAACCAGCCTAAGGCAAATCACAGCAATCGATTGGCGGGGTCGGTAGAATGGCATACTTGGACTTGGATGATGTGGATTACCTTGTTGAAAACAACGTAATGGATGAATTTGCTTATCACCGGAGATGGAAGAGACCCATGGTAGAATGACACATTGGCGGTGCAAGCTGGGAACAAAATGCAAATGCTGGGAATGATTCTAGTAACTGGGGAAGAACCCAACAATAGAGAGTGAATTCACTGTTTGAAAAGGTCATAGCATTGCCGAGGAAACTGAGAGGAATCCCAGTTAGTGCCGATGATAACACGTAGCGCTTGTGCGTGCTCTCAAGAACCTGAGCATTTCCATATTCATCAAGATTTTACCAACATCCGTGTCAAGGATCCTGGCAACACAACATACCACCATGATGAACAACGATGGACGATGCAGATGCATAGGAAGATAACATCAACTCAGATTTCACCCTAGCGAGGCCAAGGAAACAAAATCTGGATGATCGACCGAGAGACATTTAGCACTCCGCTTCTAATGTTCTCCTTGACGTGCTAGTGTAACCCATTTATAGATATGGTTTGATAACTAGAACATCAAGTAAAGGTCGGACTTCGGGAGCAATAGAATCCATAAGGAACAGTTATGGAGGTAAATCCTACGAAATCCTTAGGGGGAGGTGGCCAACTTCCTCAAACAAGATACTACAATAATAGGTCTTCCGGCTGGGTGTGTTGGCCACGACATCCACTTTACCGGTTATCGAGGGACCAATATTATAGTTCTTGGGAAATGTTCCAAACCATCATATCTACCTGAGATTCAGATCTGGTTGGTGTCAGGATATTCCGGACTCATCGAGTCTAGGAAGAAAAACGAAAGTTTGCAACACAAATCGACGAGATGACGTTGCGAGATTCTCAGGAAATGAACTATGATAGCAAGCTCCAAAACATGAGCTGGTTCTGCTACAAACATGTGAACATGTTGTCCCAGACAAGCATGACCACATGGTAGTCTTATAATAAAGCACTACCGAGTTCTGGTTGGGAACCATCATCGAGGATATCAAAGTTCTTGATTAAGCCCGGTTTAGCTCTTATGAAGATACTCCTTCTCCTTGAACAAATCAGTCAGTGGCTTGGTGTGCTCGGAACACCTATGGAATGGAGGTTGCAAGTCTCCGAACCACAGAATACTTCGCATGTATGCATGACTGACTTGCGATGATTCCAGAGGAAGCAACATTGACTTTCTCGAGTCCACGGCGGCAACTTGCATCAAATGCACATGAACTAGAGGAAGTCACTTCTTACATCCGAACATATGCTTCATGAACTAGCATGAACAAATGCGTTCAAAAGTGTCCAACACTAGCTTAATGTTCAGCAAAATTATGGAGAAGACAAGGATGTTGTCAATGGGCACAACAACAATTCATCTGGGTTTCCTTTTAAAAGGAATTCCATAGTTAAGTGAACAAGTGATAGCATTGGTCAGACCCAAAAGATATAATGGTGTATGCTCGAGGGATCAATCACGAGTAAGACAACATTACGAATATCGTTGGTTCTGGTCTGATTGGATGATAGCCCATACTCCAATCAAAGGTTAGATAAAAATGATAGGTCCAGCAACTGATCACAGGGACCAATCGATGAAGATATCATCTTTCTTCAACACACTCTACATGGGAATATCCCTTGGAACGAACTAAGTTAGGCAAGCTTTTATCTTCCAATTCTCCAAGTTGTTGTCTAGCTTAACCAACTGGCTCAGGGTATCCAACACGGATTCTCGGAGAAAGGGTGGTTTACAGAAATAAACCAACTTGATCACGAACTCAACATAGCGGTCAGGTGACAACTTGGTAATACTTCTGAGAAGATATTCAGAAAATCACGAACCACCGGTATGTTACTAAGCTCGAGAACAATCTCGCTTTTGAGGGCAAGACGATATGATCAAATGAGTGAGGACTTGACAAGATCCTAACTCATCAATCAAAGGGTGCACCGGAAATAAGGACTAGGTAGCACGATCAGTCTTAGAAGGATGATTCAAAAACCAACATGCTAAGAATGAAATTATTATCCTTTAACTACCAAGCAACGAGGTTGCTGGGAGTATTGATTTCACACACCATGATTCATTTGTCGGCATTCCGGTGACAATAACACAGGAACCGAGGAATGAACAATGATGGCAAGAAGTATCACTGTACCAAGAGTTCATAGGATGGTGTGCAATTCCTATAACAATCTCGATATAAAATATGTAATACTCCAAGGTAGAGCAGAACAAAAGCTGGATTAGCAATTTGTTCTGCGGAGCACAACTTCTTTGACCCAATACTGGATATGGAAGAGGTACTGGAGTTTGTTTCTCCTAGTCATTCTGGAATAGAATGGCTTGATGGACCACAAGAGTAATAGGCATCGATGAACGAATGCACACATAATCTTGACTATCAATTGAGAGACGAGGGTCAGAAGACAACTAAAGAGGGACAACTCAAAGGAACATACGATTTTCTGAGTTGTGGATGCATGGTTTAGCATGTCGAACGAATTCCACATATTTCTTCCGGATAACCCATGCAGAAAGGTAGAACTGGCAGAGTCACAATGTAGAATCGAGAACCCATCGAGAGCACTCTGATTGTGATCTTTCGATCAGCGAGGAACATCTGCCATAAGCGGTTCATAGTATTTGGAAGAAGGAAATACCACGGACCTCGAGGACTATCGCAAAGTTACTAATATCCTGAAGGAACTAGCAAACACTATCAACATGAAGTAAGTAGAGTGAATCTCGGGTTCAAGAACCCAGGAATAGAATACCTACTACTAAGTAGCATCACAGGATGCTTCCGAGAATAAAGGCCAGAATCATCACACTGGGAACACAAATCATGGCTAAATTACTAGATGATCCTCTAAGACACCTAGGGTCATAATAATATCTCCAACATATATGTCAAGGTAACGGAGTACCTCAACTCACTGATTAGTGTGGTTAATCTGGCCCATGGGAACATTGAAACGGGAAGAAAGGATTTGCAAATGCATCAGACTACTTAGAAACCTGGGATGACTCGGACAGCATAACGGCTGTAAATGCTCAGAAAAGATTTGAGACATTCACAAAAATGGTGGCATAACCACTCAGAAGCACAATATCAAGGTTTCGAGATCAACAATTAACATACGGAAGTAGTAGAAACTGAACTCAAGCTTAAATCCAACAATCTTATAAGTCCACTGATTAGTAACACGTGATCCTAATAGAAAGAAGAGATAGCCTAGTTCTTAATCCCCGTAGAAGAGAAGATGATGACTCAGATCAGAAGGCCATGAGGTATAAGGAGTAAAAAGAGCCTTACGTTCCATCCCACAATCAATTCCCTTACATAACTAAAGAATATCTAGACTCAACTTTGACCAGTTTGGCTTGATAATCCTACAGGCAGTCAAGCTCTGATACCAACGCTGTCAGGACCCCGACTCAATGTCACATCGATCTAGCATGTAACACCTCATATCACTTTGCGGCCTCACGCACGGTATTCCCACGGGTGTCGCCTTACCTTTGCCCGGGACCGTTTGCGTCTTTTGGCACACGTATATGATAGTGTCGCTAGCATCCATATGATAAGGAGCCCGGGCTGACATGGCTAGTCGTAAACCCAAAGTGGCACAGACTTACAGGGACAGGCATCCATGACCCAGCATCGAACGTGTCGGTCATCAGCGAGCGAATCCAGGCTATAGCACTGGGCTAGCAGGACTCCGGTGAACCGGGCTGTAGCGGGCTAACAGGACTCCGGTATTCATCGCGTGACATTTCCCCGAAGGGACAGACACAGGAACGAAGAAGGACACATGCCGGCCAGCCTAAGTGTTCCGGAGCAGCAGCAAGCTACCATGGCTCAGTGGAAACACTAGGAGACATTTCCCGGTAAGAGAGGCTACTAAGGATAAACAACTAGATAGCCAGATCCCACACATACCAAGCATTTCAATAACATACACACAATATGCTCGATATGTGCAAATACAACATGGCATCACAACATGACTCTACGACACAAGTAATTTATTCAATAGGCTCCGAGGAGCGAGATATTACAAACATGGGTCTCACGACCCAACATTCAGAGCATACAAATCAAAGCACAAGCGGAAGCTATCATGTCTGGGTACAGACATCTATAACTGAAAAGGCTGAGAAGCCTGGCTGTCTATCAGATCCTGTCGAGGGCACAAGATCGTAGCTGAGGTAACAAGCTAAACGTCGAAGTCCAAGCGGAACTACTAGTGAGACTGAAGTCTCTCTGCAAAAACATAAAATAGGCAAACGTGAGTACAAATGTACCCAGCAAGACTTACATCAGAACTATCTACATATGCATCATTATCAACAAAGGGGATGGTGGGGTTTAACTGCAGCAAGCCAGCTTTGACTCGGTGGCTATCCTAAACTACGACTGCAAGCGACTCTTTGAGGTGGCGCACACGAGTCCACATATTCACCATATCAATACACCACTATGGATCCACTCCCGTCTCCCTACGAGAATGCCATCCATAGCACTCACGCTTATCTTGCGTATTTTAGAGTATCCACTTTCACTTGTCTATGAACTGATATAAGCAACCCAGAAGTCCTTTTCCGCGGACACGGCTATTCGAATAGATGATGTTAACCCTGCAGGGGTGTACTTCTTCACACACGCTCCCACCACTTACCGCCGTTTACACGACATGTACTCGGCAACCTTCAAGCGGAAGCCCAACGTGGGTGTCGGCCACGGCCTGCCTAAACACTCAAGTCTCTAGTCCAGGTTTATCGCCTATTCGGGTTCCATCCATGAGGAGATCCGGCCGGAGTTTCGCTCACAGCCCCAAACGATGTGTACAGGGTTCCGTGACACCAAACGGGCGCCCGGTTTACCCGGCCACGTGCCTACCGCATCACAGCCCACCCCTACGGTCAGCGCTGCGCACGGCCTCCAGCATACTACAAACACCAGAAACTACTTGCAACTCCTGGACAGAGGACAAGGGTGATCAAGAAGCCGAGAGGGTCCATTGTTTTCGGGCCCAATGCGTGGTAGTAGCTGAATCATGGATCACAAACACAGAACTCAGTTCCTGAGGACGGCTGCAATGAGACAACCCACCATGTACTCCTACATGGCCTCTCACCGCTACCTTTACCAAATCGTGTTCACACACTTAGCTCACACACAGTAGGACAGGTTCACACGCCTCTGATTCATCCCCGATGAATCAGACCCGACTCAACTCTAAGCAGTAGCAGGCATGACAACAACATAAGTGAGTAGGCACATCAGGGCTCAAACAACTCCTACTCATGCTAGTGGGTTTCATCTATTTACTGTGGCAATGACAGGTCATGCAAAGGATAAAGGGGTTCAGCTACCGCAGCAAGTAACAGATGAATCGTTGTTGTCCTAATGCAGTAAAAGAGAGCAGGAGCGAGAGAGTGGGATTGTATCGGAATGAACAAGGGGGTTTTGCTTGCCTGGCACTTCTGAAGATAACATTGAGTCTTCATCAGTGTCAACGATCACATCATCGGTATCACGTCTATCGAGAGGGGACAATACCGGCAACACAGAAGGGAACACAATCAATGCAATGCACAATATGATGCATGATCATGACATGGCAAAATGAATGTGTTTTGGGCTAATGCAACTAGCAACAGATTAAATGAAGTTGGTTTGAATACAAGATTCAAATTCAAACTCCATATGTGATTATTTAAATGCCATTTAATTGATTTGTGCTAAACAGCAGCTATAAGTTGTTCTAACATGCATGAAAATGGTACAGATGGATTCCTTGAATTTTTCTGATAATTTTTCATATATAAATTATTTAATTTGGAGTTACGGTTGAATTTCTATGATTTAAAGAAGTTTTAGGCATTTTCTGAAAATATTAAATCATTTAAGATTTATTTAAATTCCAGAAAATACTTATTGCGTCAGCCCCACGTCACAGTGACGTCAGCAGGGTCAACTGGGCTGGTCCGGTCAAACCTGACGTGTGGGGACCACACGTCAGTGACACAGGAACTAAACAGGGTTTAGTTAATTCTTAACTAACGTAATTAGAAGGGCTGGGGCCCACAGTCAGCGGGTCAGTGGGTTAGCTAAAATTTAATTAGTACCTAAACCAAATTAGCAGGGCCTCGGGCCCACATGGCAGTGAAACAGTGGCTAAATAAATTAAAATAAACTAAACTAATTAACAGGGGGGCTGGCCCCACCTGTCATCGACCCAGGGGGGGTCAAACCCCTGGTCAGCAGGGCCTAACCTGCCGGCGGCTTGACGCCGGCGAGGCCGAGACGGCGGAGGCCTTCGGGTTTCTTGCTCCGGCGGCCAAAGGGGTGGATGAGGGCGTCTACGTGGAGCTGGGAGTCGCCCGCATCCATCTGTGCAAACGGTAGGGGCCGAGGTGGCCCGAGCTCACCGGAACGGGGCCCGCGGCGACGACCGGAGTTCGGGCCAGCACGGGCACGGGGCTACGCTTGGCGAGCGAGCGAGCTGAGAGGCTGGGCGGGCTCCTGGGAGATCCACGAGCTCGAGGTCGTGCTCGGGCGCGAGTTCGGTGACCTGCAACGACGGCGGCGACAGGCGTGACGGCGGTGAGCTTCCGCCGCGGTGGCCAGGGGGGATAGAGGAGGGATTCGACGGCGGGGAGAGAGGGGTTGGGAGTAGGAGCTCACAGCGGGTGCAGCGGTGGCCTCGGCGAGCTCGGGGAGGCACCGGAGCTCGCGAATCCTCGAAAGTTCGCCGGCGGCCGAAGGTTGGGGGCGAGCTTGAGGGCGACGCTGCAGGGCTTCCGGAGGGCCGTGGATCGGTGGGGAGGAAGAGGGGGTCGGGGCGGAGCTTCCTGGGGCGTCGGTGAGGCGTGGGGTGGCCGGTAGCCACGGTGGCTCTCGTCGGTGGCGGCAGCTCCGTTCGGGTTCGGGCGAGAGAGAGGGAGCAGAGGGGCGGGGCCTCGAGGAAGAGTGAGAGGGGTCCGAGGGGGTGGCGTGGCGCACCTAGCGACGTCCAGGAGCAAGCGGCAAGCATGAGGTGGCCGGCTCGTGCGCGCGCGCGTCGGGCACACGCCCTCCTGCCTACTGGCAGGAGGTTGAAGACGGTGGCGACTGCGGTGGGCTGGGCCGCACAGTGCTGGAGCAGCACAGGAGCTGGGCCGGCTCTGGTGGGCTGCACGGGTGAGGCCAGGTAACTTCCTTCTCTCTCTTTCTTTTATTTTTTTCTGTTCTGTCTTTTATTTCTGGTTTCTATTTTGTTCTGTTTGTTTTGGTTTAGTAAAATTCTAAACCATTTTATAAAATCCTGAAAATAATTATGTGGCTAGAACTAAGATATACCAAGCCACATAAAATGTTCCAGAATTATTGGATATATATTAATTATATAATATATATATATCCAATGCAAATAGTTATTAAATTAATTTAAATGGGCAAAATAAATATTTCTGTGACTCCAAGAAATATTGGTTTGAATTTTTACCTCTTACCAATATTTCTATAGAATAATAGGAACATTTTCTTGGACTCATTTGAGAGGATTTAAATGTTGGTTATTTTTTTTGAGGTTTCCTGAGGCTTTTGAAAATTCCTCAATTCAAATTTCATTTGAATTTAACCATGATACACACATGAGCTAGCCTAGAGCACTACCAGCAGCTAGGGATGTGACAGCGTGCGAAGGGACCGATTGCATTTTCTATATATGGCAAGAGCGTTGGATCATACGAGCAGGCGCCCGAGCGCTCGTTAGTCACGTCCTAAACATTTTTATACTATACTGTAAAAACCATTTTTGTTGCTGGACAACTGTTTCGATTTTTATTGCGTTTTTTTTGTTTCGTATTTCTTTTATCTTTTAAGACACGTCCCGGCCTACTTCCGGTTTTCCTTTTTTAACCTTTTGCGCATCTCTTTTATATATAGGTTTTGTAATAAATGGTGTACATTATCTCAATACTTTCGACATTTTTAAAACTTACACCGAACTTTGTACTATGCGGCATTTTTCACATATTCTATATTAAAAAAATGCAATGTATATAAGAAAATTGTTCATAGTATATTATACAATATATTCAGTGTGTATTTATACAATAGTATTATAAGCACCTTTTTTTAGTTGTATACGAACATTTTTAAAATATGAACACCTTTTTATACTGAACTATAATATATGAACACCTTTTTTATCGTATATTATACAATAGTATTCAGTGTGTATTTATACTTAAAAATGCAATGTATATAACAAACTTGTTCATCATATATTATACAATAGTATCCAGTATGTATTTATAAAAAAATGCAATGTATATAACAAACTTGTTCATCGTATATTATACAATAGCATTCAGTGTGTATTTATACAATAATATTATAGTATAAATACACACTGAATACTATTGTATAATATACGATGAACAAGTTTGTTATATACATTGCATTTTTTTATAAATACAATATCTGAAAGAATGCCACATAGTAAAAAGTTCGGTGTAAATTTTAAAAATGTCGAAAGTATTGAAATAACGTACACCATTTATTACAAAACTTATATATAAAAAAGATGCGCAAAAGTTTAAAAAAGGAAAACCGGAAGAAGGCCAGGATGTGTCTTAAAAGATAAAAGAAACACGAAACAAAAAACGCATTAAAAAACGAAACAGTTGTCCAGCGACAAAAATGGTTTCTAATGTATAGTATAAAAAAGTTTAAGCATTAACTGTATCAAACGGAGTAGCGTAGCGTAGCGGTCACCACGCCTTTTCCTCGGTAGTGCGTCGCGTATTCGAATCCTCGCGGGCGCGAGTAATTTAGTTTTGAGTTTCGGCCGCTAACGAGGCCCTTTGTGTGATTAAATATAAACCGAGGAGGTTATCTGTGAAAGAAGATGCCACGTCAGCCCTTGACAGGCGGGCCTTGCTGTCAGTTTCCCTGACAATATGTGCTTATACGTCGTTTGGCCTGTTCTGCAACGCCTCGCTCCAAAATAGGTACTGACACGTAAAAATTATCAAACTTGATACCAATCTATTTCTAATGCTTTAATTGTGATACTTCTATGCAATTAACTCGCGGCAAGGTCGCAGGTCACGCTGGACGTGGCAGGCGGGCACACACGGAAGCGACGGCGTAGGTGTAGTTTTTCAAGTTCAATTTCGTCAGTTAGGCCAAGCCAAGCTGCGACTTGGTGTTAGTTTGTTCGCGTGGCCCATCGCTTTAATCGGATCGTGTGATAACACGAACTAAAACGATCATGTCTTGGCCGTGGCCTAATGTTTTGTTTCCAGATAGATCTCTACTCGGCAGAGATGGTTGATCTCGCATGTTGCCTGATGGTGTTCATGGCCAGTGATATTGGAGTCGAAGAAGAGACGCCATCAAGATGCTGCAGCAGCACCACGTCATCCAGCTTCTACATGCTGCACACCTACACCATGAACGACGATACACGCATGCGGGGCATGCAGGACAGGCACGCTGATCATTCTCCCTTGCTGTCGCTCGGTCCCTCGGTGCTGATCGAGCTTTCGCCTCGCCCGTGCATGGAAAAGGGACGGTGTCCACCCTGACTGGTCAGGATCATGAGCGAGCCGAGACATGTGCGGCTCTACAAACTGTTCATCAGTGGCGAGCCTCGGGTCGACAGTCATGATGATGTGTCCTCCGTTGACGCCGTGGCATGCTAAGCGCAGCAGAAGGAGCTGCTCCGCTATACCTGGCCATGGGAAGCCCGGCCCGGCCGCCCGGCCCGACGCTGCCTTTGGGCCGGGCTCGGGCCTAGATTTTGAGCCCGAAGGCCGGGCCGGGCTGGGCCCGGGCCCATTATTTTTGTGCTTTCTTGAAGGTCGGGCCGGGCCGGCCCGAAGCCCGATGGGCTTTTAGGTGTTCGGGCCGGGCTCGGGCCCAAAAAACAGGCCCGTTGGTCGGGCCGGGCCGGGCTCGGGCCTGAGTTTTTTGCGTCGGGCCCGGCTAGGCCCGGCCCGAAGCCCAGCCCGGCCCGAGGTATGGCCAGGTCTATGCTCCGCGTCCCCCTTGTCGAATTCCCACACGTATGGTATTGGTGGCTTTCCAAAAAGAATAGATGTCAGATGTCATTTACAATTCAAACTCATCTTATACCAATAAAGAGAGGACGTCGATAACGTCTACACATGTAGGCGTCAAAGGGTCTGCCCACACAGTTTGTGTGGTATTTAAGAGGATCAGCCCACATGTCTACGTGTGGCCAAAACAAGTAATGCCCACACGTCTTATTTTTTAACTCGCGGTTCTTCTCACATGTCTGCGTGTGGGCAAAATAGATAACGCCCACACACCCGTACGTCAGGCCTCCTACCTTATGGTCCCGCATGCACCGCGTGACAGTCACCAGCGTCCCCGCAGTTGCCATGGTCTGGACCCTCTTCCATGTTCATTTAACTGCAGTTGTCATGTCGCTGAACTACACTTGACATGCCAGACAACTACAATTGCCATGGTTGCTCAATTGCAGTTGCCATGTATGGTCTGGTCTACTGCAGTTGCCATGATTTTAAAACTTTAAGAGTTGCCACCTACTAACACTAGGCAGTTGAGAGAGTTGCCATGTGCTCACAAGCACGCTAAGGCAGTTGCCATGTAGAAGGAAGAGTTGCCATCTGCTTATGTGCACGCTAGGGCAGTTGTCATGTATCATGCAAAAACACATAGCAACTCGGGTAAAAGAGAGTTGTCATCTGCTTACGTGCACACTAGGCAGTTGCCGTGTACCCTGCAAAACACATGGCAACTGACATGTTCGGGTAGAAAAAAAGAGTTGCCATATGCTTACAAGCACGCTAGGGCAGTTGCCATGTACACTGTAAAACACATGGCAACTTGCAGCTTGGGTGTGGGAGGGGAGACGGGCGTGTGGGCGAGATGGCAAATGCCCACACACCGGCCCTTGTGCATGAGTGAAAATTGACGTGTGGGCGAACTGCTAAACGCCCACACACCGGCTCCTCCGTGTGGTGAAACGGACGTGTGGACGACCGAATGAATGCCCACACATCAACCCAGTCCTACATGGCACCATAACATGCCAAAATTTGTGCACCCACAAACAGACGCAGATCCACACGTGTGGGCGAGATGCAAACATCCACACGTGTGAGCGTTAGTGTTTCCGTTCTTTTTTATATGCATCGGGTGTATACATATACTTACGGCTGCTATAGGCAAATCGTGTGCATATGGCCTTCGGCAGAACATACTCGACAATGATATTTTTTGTATATATCAAGAAAACTATGTGTAGATATATTTTAAATCTCAGCCGTTAATTTTTATGGTTAACACACAATCATTGGATATAAAGAGATGATGTATGAAGTACTGTGAAAGCATTCGTTTTTAATATTAGGTATATAGAGATGTTGGTGGGCTTGTATGGTTGTTCAACCAGGACAGTCTTTGGCAAATAAAAAATGGAGTACTCAATTTGGTAGATGTGTCGTACGTGCATGTTGCTTCAAAGCTTATGCTACGTATGAGAATGAACCTTTTTTATGAGTTGGGAGAATGACCTTTCACCTACATTACCAACAGCTACTGACGGTTCCCCCTTGTGATGTGATACACTTATTGGGAACAAGAATGTCGAACCCACTCAGCGTCCACTCCGCCTCCGCCTTCTTGCTGACATAGATCTCGGTGCCGACGTCAAGCGACGACCACCGCCTCTTCGCCGGCGGCGTGCCGGGATCCTGCAGCCATGGAAATCAGCCAGCATTCATTTTCATAGCTGCATCCTAGAAGATCGCGGACGAGAAACAGTCACATGATGGACAGGACAGATACCGCTACCTGGTAGAAATACAGCGCGTGCGACAAGGCCCCGACGTCGAGCTCCCATGCCCTGGGGTCACCGATCCAGCCCTGCCCCTTGGCCGTGGGGTACCCGAACTCGCCCCACACCGGGTGCGGCACGATCTGCAGGATCTCCTGCGGCTGCGGGTTGCTGTAGGGGTCGCAGTACGTCGTCGGCTGCTCGGCGTGCCGCGCGTTCCCCGGCGAGCAGTACACATGGTAGGCGCCGTAGGGGAACCGCGCGGTGTCGTCGCGGTGCACGCGCGTGCCGTTGCGGAACGTGTGCCACGGCGGGCACTGGTCCCTGCGCCCCGGCTGGCACCACGCCGGCGTCTCCGGGTTGATGATCATCTCGCTGTACCGGGTCACGTCCGTGGCGGTGTCGCCGTCGCACGGCGCGCCGTCGTTCTTCCAGCAGCTCCCCATGTCCATCAGGTAGAACTGGCTGTTGGGTCCCCCGCCCTGCTTCACCTCCAGCGTCAGCCTCACCTTGAAATCTGGTGACTCCGGCACCTGACAGGGCGAGAGAGAAAATAAGTTACCACGTCATCAGACAAAATCTGGTGGTAGTAAAAACGGATGACGACTTAACAGAACCACTTACTATCTTTGTCATGCCTCTGGTGTCGTAGTGGTAGCCGCCGGAGAAGCCCCTGGTGGCGTCGGACCGCAGGTACAGCATCAGCCAGGGGTACTTGGCCGACGTCCGCAGCTTGTGGTGGAAGACCCAGCCTGCGCCGTCCGTCCGACCGATCTGCTTCTCCCACACCACCGAGTAGTATGACACGTCGTTGCTCCCGAGATCCGTCGCGTCCAGCTCGTACGTGCCGGACAGCCCGCCGCGGAGCCACCGGCCGGCATCGTCCAGCGCGGTGCGGTTGTGGAACACCAGCGGCTGGTTCATGCACCCCGTGCCGCCGGGGCAGGGGAACCGGGAGGTCTGCGCGAACGGGCGCGCCGGGCGGCCGTTGTCGGGGCAGATGGCCGCGGTCGTGTCCAGGTTGCCGTTCTTGAGCATCACCATCCAGAACTGCCACGGCACCGGGCTGTCCGGCACCTGGCACCGGTCTCCGAGGTAGAGCTCCTTGGCCGCCGCGTAGCGGTCGGTGTCAGTGACGGTGGAGTTCGCCGACGTGCCGGGGAACGGGTCGCCGGCGCGGAGGGCGTTGTCGGCGTCGGTCACGCGGTGCACCACCTTGTACACGGGCTGGCCCTGCGCGTCGTCGGTGGCCTCTGCATAACAATCGACTTTTTTAACAGCAAATAGAGTAGATATCGGCATCGTCTCCATCCAGATCTGCGTAATAATAATGCGCGCGCAAAGAATGTTTCGACGGAATTGCATCATCAGGAAACAATTCTGATTCAGAGCAAGCCAAGGGAATGCGAGCTCTTACGGATGTCGAAGCAGTCGGCGCCGCGCGGGCTGCCCATGCCGGGGGCCTCCTGGCCGACCTCGTTGCAGAAGTTCCAGGCCTCCCAGGCCACGCGGAGGCCGTCGCGCTGCATGCCAGGGTCACCGACCGCCGACACGTAGCCACGGCCGTGCGTCCGGATGGCCACGGCGGCGGAGCAGGACGAGAGGAAGAGGACGAGGAGCAGGGAGTTGGCAGTGGCGGAACCGGCCACCTGCGCAGCCATTGGGGAAAGGGATCGTCGATGAATACAGCTCTGCAGATCCAAGAGTTTAAAAGCACAATCCGGGTGAGGATGGCACCGGTTGGTGGGGCGGTGGGCAGATGAGCACTAGACCAGTGTACGTAAGACAAAAAGGCTGTGTGTGTGTGTGTGTGTGAGAAAAAGGCAGGGCGCAGTGGAGAAGATGCTTTGTCGACGGGAAGTGCCGGTGTGCTGTGCTACGGGCGGCAGCTGCTCTGTCGATCCACTTTGCTATTTCTTTCTCTTCCGCCGCCTGGAGTTGAGAGATGCGCCGCCTTGGGAATGTCACGGGTACTTGTACATGCTTGTCCGTTTCTTTAGGCTTGACTTGGTCTCGATGAGTTGCTGCTATGCTTTGTGCGTTTGTGCATTCACCGGATAACAGTTGAACCACTAGTACATGCGATCCAGATATTGCTTCGAGATGAAATGGTCTTCGTCACTCGATGTGTGGAGCTCTATTGGCGGCAGAGGGGTCGTCAAAATAGCGGGTGAAACAAATATTTTTTTACTATCAGTAAAACTAGAGTCAATTACACCATCGGTGCTTGAACTTGGCGCGAAAAGTCACTTTAGTGCTAAAATTTGTTATGTACATTGAAACGGTGCAACAACTTGTCTGAGGCGTGCAAATACGGTGCAAATTGCTGCTGAATACGTCCACGGGGCTGACTAGGCATGACATCATGGCATGGGGCCCGTTGTCAGCGACTCAAAGTCGGAGACGATGGCGTGTGGCCTGCTTTTTCGCGAAAACACTCTTAATATTTTTTTTCAACAAAAAACCCCCTGGTGTGGGTTAAAATAAATACTAGTTCTCAGCGTCCTACATATATGAGAAATAAAATTGTTAAATGTACGGGGCATGGGCAACTAGCCACTACAGCCTTGGGAATTTATTGTCTCATTTGAATACAAATATTTTATGTTAGTATCGTTAAACAATGTAAATTGAGTTTTTTGATACTGAGTTAAAAAAGATAGATAGGGAGGGAATCCAACTAGCGACCACAAAAAGACCTGCAATCGAACCTGCCACTCCAGTCAAAGACAATTGTTGCCTCCAAACAACAAGTATAATCCCTCCTTTCCTTTTTTTGTGGATATAATCCCTCTTTTCCTAAATATAAGTCTTTTTAAAGATTTTAATTAAGACTACATAAGGAACAAAATCTGTGAATGTATATTACTGTAAAATATGTCTATATACATCCGTATAGTTCTTATTTAAATCTCTAAAAGTACTTATAAATAGGAACGGCTGAAGTACTTTATGTATGTAAACTATAATCATGTGTTATAAATAATGAACATAAACATAAAAGAAAAAACATTCAGAAAATTTTCATGTACTTTCATAAAATATCCACTTATTAATTTTATAAATATACATATAACTAAATTAATAAATATACAAATATCTGTATGAGTCATTTAAAGAAGTTCATATAAATTCAAATAAATGCTCGTATAAGAATACAAATATTTCTTAAACTATAACTCATAAGTATGTCATTTGAGACAATGTTTGTATAATAATTAATATTCATAATTTAGAAAATAACATGTTGATATGAATATTCAATAGTGGTAATACTTAAATTATGTAAAATAAATTGTATATAGGTCACAAGTGAAAATTATTCACAAGTTAATGGTCATAAATATTTTGTAAATGTTTGTATTCAATATTTTGTATATTTTAAATATGAGCCACGAATGTAAAAAATGTTTGTGTATAATACTTTTAGCATGCTATATTTTAATATTATTTTATTACTTACTACATGCGTTTTGCAAATATCTTAAAAAAATTAGCGTATAAGAACCGGCCGCGCTAACTGCAGTCCATGCGTTTTGCAAATATCTCAGTCATCGAATAATAAATCCTGAAAAATTATACAAAGTCAGCGAGAGTATTGGTTAAAAAAAATTCTAATTTTTTTTGCGGGTTGAGTATTGGTTAATTTGCATGTGTGTGTCGAGGACTAGGGGTTTTCGTCAAGTTCCTTTCACTTGTCACTCATGTACATGAAATAAATCATCTGTTTTCTTCTTCTATATATATATGAAAAGACAGTGCTCCTATCGGTTTCTCAAAAATTTCTTTTTATAGAAAGTCCGACCACATGCCTTCTGAAAGTCATTATGATATCTGGGTTTTTGGTATTCATTTTCTTTGTCAATATTGTTTTTCTTTCCAAAAAAAAACTCAAATCTATTAACCAAACCAACAATATAAACACCTTTGAAAAAAATACATTGAATTGTGGTCGACCATCTTCATCATTCTGAATGAGTAGATGACGTCTGATGAGAAGACTTTGTACTCATATTTTCCGAAGTGTAAACTTGATCTCATATATTCTCTATGATTAGCTAATTGCATGTGTGGTGCAACGAACACATACATATTCTAATGTATCAACACTAATTATACCTAACATATGCCTTACATTCGCCATACTCTATATTTTGATAAGATTTAATTTGATTTGAGTATGGGTAGGGACTGCAAGGAAAGATTTGAGTTAGTTAAAGTTTTGATAAGATCTGATTTGATTTGGGTATTCATAGTGGAAGAAAGAAAAGTTTCGATTTAGGTGTGATTTTGGGAAGATTTGCTTCGATTTGATTGAGTTAATGCATGACGTGACTTTGGAAAAGTACTGATTTGGTTTTGATTAGTCGAAGTTACTCTACTTATGTTGATTTAAATTTTGTGCGACATCGGTTGAGAGTGCCAAAAAATCAACAGAAAACCAAGAAGGGAGGGGGTCATGGGGAGGAAAAACAGAGGAAGGAGGGGAGGCGATGAAAACAACACCCTCTTTGATATTAGAGATTATATCACTTCAAATTGCCTGGTGATCATTAATAATTTCAAATATATGCATATCTCCTTATATTAAAGTTTTATTGCACTAGATAATTTCCCGTGCATTGCAATGGAAGTATAAATACATTATTCCGTGATTTACCGACACATATTAATGTAATCATGTAAACAAATATCTATCAAATCATGCCCATGATTTATCTACCTAAATAAACTTTAGGATTTGATTTGGTCATCATTTACTTGATAAGAAGTTATTGGTTTACCAAACAAAAAATAATTCCAGGTCGACCTCGTTGCAGAAGTTCCAAGCCTCCCAGGCCACGCGGAGGCCGTCGCGCTGCATGCCAGGGTCACCGACCGCCGACACGTAGCCACAGCGGCAGAGTAGGACGAGAGGAAGAGGACGAGGATCTGAGGTAAAACATACACCGCACTACCTACCCCCTGTTTCTTTTTCTGAAATATTTGACACTACAACAGAACGTCGATTAACCTCTGAATAATTGGCTTCTTGTAGACAGATTTTGTGCTATTAAATTATTCTTGTTCACATGTTAAAGTACCATTTCTAATTGCATTGTAGATGGACAGAAAAACAAAGATGTTAATTTACGCGGCTGCGGCCCAGTGGTATATCAACATGATAACATTGGTTGTTCAATTCAGAAAAAGAAAAAGAAGAGAAGAAATTATGTATGCCCCAATTGATGAGAGCGATAGGATGAGAAGAGAGTATTTTGAAAACAAAATATGGAAGAATGACACAATTTGTGTGAACATGCTTAGGCTTGGGAGAGAACCTTTATTTAGGTTTTGTCAACTCTTCAGGGATCACAACTTGCTAAAGGACACAATACACTTGATTGTTGAGCAACAAGTAACGATGTTCTTGCACACTGTTCAGGGCAACATTAGAAATAGGGTAATTGGCGCCAATTTTGGTTACGGTGAAGCCATGAGCCGTTACTTCAAAACGGTACTCCATGCCATTGGTGAGCTTCGAGATGACCATATTAGGAAGCCTTCATTGGAGACCCAAACCAAAATAGAAGGAAATTACCGATGGGATCCATACTTTAAGGAATGAGACCAAGTGACAACTATATTTTGTCATTGTAGGCATGAATTTTTTTAGATCCTAATATTTGGGTTTTTGTTTTCACCAAATAAGATTGTATTGGAGCTATTGATGGTACACATGTGCGAGCCTCCCTTACACCGGATATGGAGGCTGCCTTTCGTGGTAGAAAGACTTGTGCTACTCAAAATGTGTTGGCGGCTGTAGTGACCTTCAATTGACATATGTGTTGGCCGGTTGGGAGGGGACAACACATGATGCTCTTCTAGTTTTACGTGATGCTTTAGAACGTGAAAATGGTCTACATGTCCCACAAGGTAACAGATGAACTATATACATTTGTCTTAAGTAACCCAGATGTTTCTCGTTTAGGAAAAATTTATCTAGTTGATGCTGAATATGGAGCCAAACCGGGTTTTTTGCCTCCTTTCCATGGCGTGAGGTACCACCTGAATGAGTGGGGAAACAACCCCATGCAAAATGACAAGGAGCTGTTCAACCTTAGGCATTCTTCTCTTCGTGTGACCGTAGAACGTGCATTTGGGTCATTGAAGAGAAGATTCAAGATACTTGATGGTGCCATCCCATTCTTTCTCTATCCAACATAAGTAGACATTGTTGTGGCTTGTTGCATTAGTCACAATTGGGTTATGAATGATGGGATAGACGAATATATAATACCCGAGGATGAATGGGTGCCAAATATTACTCATGCTTCATCATCAAGTGGTCTAGCACATGAACATGCATACATTGCTAATTTTAGGTAACGACTCGCTGATCAAATGTTGGAAGACCGACAAAACCATTTGCAAGGTCAAAATATGTAGTAACTACTATGTCATTTAGCTTGTTGTGATGAACTATTGTACTTCAGAACTATTGTGTTGGAACTTATTTGTAAGGACATATTATTTTCTGAGATGGCATTTGTAGTGACAATTTAAGTTGCTGAAATTGTTTCGTTATGTCCAATTACTTTGTGAAATTGTTTTGTTATATCCAACTACTTTCTGAAATTAGTTTGTTAATGTCCAAACACTTGCTGAAATTGTAGGGAATGGCTGCTAAGCAAGTTTCATGGACACCTACCATGTCAAAGTTCATGCTGACATGGCTAAGTGATTTAGTCTCTAATGGCAATAGAACAAGTACTGTCTTCAAGCAATCACAGTTCAACGCTTGCGCCATTGCTTTAAATGAGCATTTCCAACTTAACTTGAATGGAGATCAGATCAAAAATCATAATCGGACATGGAAGAGGAAACTTCAGAAAATAGTGAAACTCAAGGAGTTGTGTGGTGCACTATGGGATGAGGACAAGTGTATGATTGTTCTTGATCATGAGCATTACACAAATCATGTTAGGGTAACTATTTTCCTGCCCATGAGTATTTGTTATTATTATTTCTTTACACAAATCATTCTACTTGTTGGAATTGTTTGAAAGTACTTGATTTTTTTTCGAAAAGGGGGTTTGCCCCGGCCTCTGCATCAGAAAGATGCATACATCCATATTATTGATAATCAAAAGGTCCATCAAATGTCTCAAAGTCTCAAACAAAGGAACATGTGCTCAACAAAGAGCACGAAAGCAAAAACAGGACAGCCACAACTGGCAGGTAATAAAACAGATAGGAAACTAAACACCTATCCTATTACATGACCGCCATCCAAACCGGTTAAAGATAGCCCGTGCTACCGTCTCCCATCGGATAGATCCAGTAACCAAATGCTCCCTGGACTCCTTCGGAGTGAGTAGCGACCACATACGGATGAGTGTAGTGGCCCTGAAAACAACCTGCAAGAAATGAATATTTGTTGTTCTGTTAAAAACCAAATCATTTCTGCAGTTCCAAACTGTCCATAGTAAAGCATATACTCCTACACGGATATGTCTTGTTGTTACTGCATCAATCCCATCTAGCCACATCCCAAATAACGTGTTGATGGAATTGGGAGGAGTTATATTAAAAGCTATGTGGACCGACCTCCACAAAATCTTTGCCAAAGGGCAATCAAGAAAGAGGTGTCTGACTGATTCATCACTATCACAAAAACTACATCTTTTAGAACCCGTCCAGTTGTGCTTCGCCAAATTGTCCTTAGTTAAGATGACCTGTTTGTGGACAAACCACATAAACACTTTGATTTTTAAAGGCACTTTGACTTTCCAAACATGTTTTGAACTAGGAATAATGCTAGCGTTGATAATATCCAAAATACATGGATTTAACCGAAAACTCCCCATTCTTAGCTAGTTTCCAGCATAGCTGATCTGGCTGTTGAGAAAGTTGGACATCCATCAATCTTCTCACAAGATGGAGCCAAGATTCCCAACAGTTACCCACTAGCGTCCTCCTGAATTAAACATTAAGAGGATTGGACTGTAGTACTATTGCAACGTAAGCGTCTCTTCGCTGAACAATATTATAGAGAGAAGGATATTGGATTGCAAGGGTGTCTCCCCTAGCCATGTATCTTCCCAGAATCTTATGGAAGTACCATTTCCAAGTACAAATTTTGCCCTATTGAAAAAGATTGATTTCACTTGCATGAGTCCCTTCCAAAAAGGCGAATCAGTCGGTCTTACCGTCACCTGGGACAAAGTTTTAGACTGAAGGTACTTATTACAAAGAATCTGTGCCCAAGTAGCATCCGTCTCTACAGATAACTTATACAAACACTTGTTGAGAAGACATCTGTTCTTTACCTCTTAATTTTTAATGCCTATACCCCCTTGGTATTTCGGCCTACAAATGATATCCCACTTAGCGAGTCTGTATTTTCTTTTTAATTCACTGCTTTGCCAGAAGAAGCACGATCGATAGAAATCTAGCCTTTTCCGTACGCCAACTGGCACTTCGAAAAAAGACAATAAAAACATAGGCATACTTGTGAGAACCGAATTAATCAGAATCAATCCTCCTCTATATGACATAAGCTTGCCCTTCCAGTAGCTCAGTTTTTTCTCAAATCTATCTTCAATGCTCTTCCACTCCTTGTTAGAAAGCTTGCGATGGTGGATTGGTAATACCCAAATACGTGAAGGGTAAAGATCCTAATTCACACCCGAACAATTCTTTCTAAGCTTGTTGTTCTTCTTTAGCTCTTCCAAAGCAGAACAATTCACTTTTGTGGAAGTTAATCTTCAACCCCGATAATTGTTCGAACAAGCACAAAATTAGCTTCATGTTTCTAGCTTTAGCCAAATCATGCTCCATAAAGATGATAGTATCATCTGCGTACTGTAGGATAGACACTCCCCTGTCAACTAAATGCGGGGCGAGGCCACCTACCTGACCATCATACTCGGCCCTCCCTATTAGGATTGTCAACATGTCAATGACTATGCTGAACAGAATCGGCGACATCAGATCTCCTTGTCTCAGAACCTTGTGTGTCTGGAAATAATGACCTATGTCATCATTAACCCTGATTCCAACACTCCCTTTTTGCGTGAAAGAATCTACCTGGTCTCTCCAGGCCTGATCGAATCCTTTCATACGCAAAGCCTGCTGAAGAAATGGCCATTTTACCTTGTCGTACATTTTCTCAAAATCCACTTTGAAAACCACCCCATCTAGTTTTTTCGTGTGGATTTCATGGAGCGTTTCATGCAGAACCACAACCCCTTCTAGGATGTTTCTGTCCGGCATCAAAGCAGTTTGAGACGCCTGCACCACAGAATGCACAATCTGTGTAAGCCTATTAGTCCCAACTTTGGTGAAGATTTTAAAGCTAACATTAAGAAGATAGACCGACCTAAATTGATCAATCCTCACAGCCTTTGTTTTCTTAGGAAGCAAAGAAATAGTATCGAAGTTCAAGTGAAACAACTGTAACTGTCCCAAGAAAAGATCCTGGAACATCGGGAGCAAGTCCCCTGTCGGTGTCAAAACCGGCGGATCTCGGGTAGGGGGTACCGAACTGTGCGTCTAGGCGGATGGTAACAGGAGACAAGGGGCACGATGTTTTACCCAGGTTCGGGCCCTCTTGATGGAGGTAAAACCCTACGTCCTACTTGATTAATATTGATGATGTGTGTTACAAGAGTGGATCTACCACGAGATCAAGGAGGCTAAACCCTAGAAGCTAGCCTATGGTATGATTGTTGTTCGTCCTATGGACTAAGGCCATCCGGTTTATATAGACACCGGAGAGGGCTAGGGTTACACAGAGTCGGTTACAATGGTAGGAGATCTACATATCTGTATCGCCAAGCTTGCCTTCCACGCCAAGGAAAGTCCCATCCGGGCACGGGACGAAGTCTTCAATCTTGTATCTTCATAGTCTTGGAGTCCGGCCGATGATGATAGTTCGGCTATCTAGACACCCCCTAGTCCGGGACTCCCTCAGTAGCCCCCGAACCGGGCTTCAGCGACGACGAGTCCGGCGCGTATATTGTCTTCGGCGTTGCAAGGCGGGTTCTCCTTCAAACTTCATGTTCCTGTCGAATAGTGTCCGGCTTCCTTATAAATGTTGCGCTCCTTGGCTTCTACGCCCAATAATGGCCTTCTTCCACGTGTCATATGAATGCAAAAAGGTAGGGTATTTTTACATTGTACCCCCTAGCCGTGCGAACGAGCCGCCTATAAGAGAGGCGAGGATCTAGATCCAGCTCACACCATCCTCCATCCACAAGTTCTCATCGAAGCGCCTCTGACAAAAATCCATTCCATCATGGATAGTCGACGCGGCTCCTCCTCTCATGCTCCCAGCCCTAAGCCAGGAGATTGGGGGAGATGCTCAGTTCCACACAGCGAGCTAGTGGTGCTCCAAACTGAGGGATATCTTCCCCCAACTTTCATGGTTCCGGTTCGAGCCGGACTGGCCACCTTCAAGGGTGGAAAGCAGGCGGAGAGTGTCCCCAACCCTTCCAAAGGAGAGCGGGTATGCTTTGTCCCTTATCTAATAAGGGGACTCGGATTTCCCATACATCCGTTTCTCCGGGGGCTCCTGGAGTTCTACGGACTCCAACTTCACCACCTCACACCTGCCTCCATTTTGCACATCGCGAGCTTTGTAGCTCTTTGCGAGCTGTTCCTGGGCATCGAGCCCCATTTTGCGCTGTGGAAGAGATTGTTTTGCCTTGTACCCCGTTCTTATGAGGGGTCGATATATCAAGTGGGCGGAGCCGAAATATGGTGCATCGTCGGGACCGGATATCTATCCGGCACCCCGAAGAAGGCGTCCGAAGACTGGCCTTTGGAATGGTTCTACATGGAGGACGCCCCTCTGCCGGATCCAGTTCGGATCGGCCTCCCGCAGTTCAGCAATGCTCCCTTGAAGAAACGCCTGAGTTGGCGCCCGCGGAGCCCTCAACGGGAGGATGATGGGAGCGTCCATTATCTGATGGGCCGGATTAGGTTACTGGCCCACTCTGGATTGACCATGATTGGAATCATGGCCACGTGTATTATGTGAGGGGTGCAGCCACTACAATATAGGGGCCACCCTATGTGGGATTTCGACGAGGAAGACGACGCCACCCGTCATGGCCGCAGAGGGCCGGGCTCGGCAACCGATCTGGCAAAGATCCTGTCCGGCTTGTACAAGGGGGAGGAGGAGGACTTTCTCTGCACGAATCCATTGAACGGATTTTCCATGAACAACCCTCGGAGCTGGGTAAGCGGACGTTTATCTACCCGATCCATACTTCCAAAGTCAAGTATCTTACTTTGTGATTTCGACGCAGGAACTGCGCCGGGACGTGGAGGGCATACGAAGCCTAACTCCACAGCCCGAGGATCCGGAACGATCCCTTGATCCGACCTCCGCAGAGGATCCGGACATAAAGGTGGAGCTGATTGACGGGGTGTTCCACCAACTTAGCATGGACAATGCCCTAGTCTCCATTACGGCTGACTACCCCGGTTTGTTTCCGGCCTCCCAGGTGACTACGACCGAGGTCTTGACGCCATCATTTGATCCGTGCTCAACTCTGACCATCCTATACTGATGGTGCATCGCAGGAGGTGCCTTTAAGGCGGGAAGCCGAACCTGCGGCGGCTGACCAGCAAGGGTCAGTTCAGCCCAGCAGGCGGAAGAGGAGTGCGACACGAATCGAAACGTCGCCGCAACGGTACAGCGCACCGTTGTTTTTAAGGGAAGGATCCCTAGGAGGTATATTAATGCTCATAACTTTTTCCAGGAGAAAGAGCGCTCGCCGGACAGTGTCCAGAGAGGTTGCCAATCAAGCCTCCACCAGCCATGCTCCATCGCGTGGTCCGGAAGTGGAGGCGAACACAAGGCAAGAGCCGGATGCTCCTCCGACAGAGGATGCCGACAGGCTGTCCGCCACCCGGTCTGAGGTGGAGAGCGCCATGAATCACAGGCGTCGCCGAATAGTTCTTCGTGACGCGTGCTTCTCCCCGGAGGCGTTGAATGCCTTTGATGCGGGAAACGCGCACCTCCGTGCTGCTCAAAATGGTTTAACCAGAGCCACGAAGCAGTATGTGAAGGACATACGGGTAAGTAATTTTAATAGTTATATATGCTAGTAGCCCCCGAGACTTAAAATAGTTAAAATAACTGATTTAAGGATCATTTATTATGCAGGATCTTACGGAGAAGAATACCCACCTGTCCCAGGAGCTCCAAGAGTGCAAGGCCCAACTTGAGGCCGCACTAGCCACCACAGGGGGAGCCACAGAGACCCCAGCTGGTAATATGTACTTAGAAAAGATAAGTAGTTAACAAAGTGCGGCGTGTGCGTAAATCTGACAATAATATTGCAGAGGGCGCCGGACTAGATCCGGACAAGCAACAGCTACTGCGTCAGCTAAAGGCCGGTGAGAGGGTGCTTATGAAGGTGCAGCAGGAGAGAAACAAGCTCCAAGATGCCCACACCTAGCTAGGAGAAGAGCTGAAAGGTGTTCGGGCCCAGCTGTCTGGCTCCGTGAAGGAGAATCAGCGGCTTCGTCGCGGCATTTATAGTAAGTGCTTGAGCAAATTCCTTTGAAAAGAATAATTCGGCGAGGAAGTCGATTGGCAGAAATGTGTCTTTAGGTGTGATCACAAGTCGCCCTGCAGAGGAAATGCCTGGTTCAACGGGTGACCAACTTCCCGAGCTGGTGCAACTGCTCGAACGTGTTCGGCAGGAGATGAGTGGCGTCGTTCAGGCTTTATGGCCTTCCGTCTCCCTACCCGAGGGCCTTGGAGGGATTGCTGAGAAGCTTCAGGGAGCACGGCAACGCCTCCGTCTGTGGAAGATATCGGCCTGCCGTCAAGGCGCCAGGGAGGCCTGGGCCATGGTGAAGACGCGGTACCCGAAGGCTGACCCAAACCACATGGCCGAGGTCGGACCTGCGGGGCCTGATGGGAAGGAGATCCCTATGAGCTTGATGTACGGCCAAGTAGAACTGGCCACGAAATATTCCCAACAGGACTGTAAATTAGACAGCCTGTTAGATGGGATTGAAGAGGAGTACAATCAGTCAGTTTGACGATGTAATTTGAAATGACATGTAAAATGCCTTCTAGTCGGATTGTAGATCGTTTGTCTTTGCGGACCTTTTCGCTTCAACCTCGGGACCCAACAGTCCGGAGTGTGTCCGAATACCCTTACGGTTATAGAAGAACCGGGGCATGCGTGGAGACAAGGTGTCGGGGTCATAATTGCTTTATCAGACAAGTGCCCAACTAGCTATGTTATATTACATGGTTAGTAAGAAACATCTTCCAGGGAGAATAGTTCCGTTAAGGGTTCCTTTCCCTGGGAGGCATGCCCTAAAGTGCATGTCCGGACTGCGAAAATAGCAGAAAAAGCATCTGGGGGCAAATAAATAAGTAGGTAATAAATCATATTTCAAGTCACCGACCAAATATTCTCTTAAGAACGCTAGCTTTCGGCTTCACCCAATCTGAGGTACACATCCAGCTGACCCGGCAGTAACAATCGCAGAGGTGCTCCCTTTACCTCCTAGCCGAACAATCGGGAACGTAGGGGTAAGCACAGGAGCTAGGCAACCCAACTTGGCCAAAACTTAAGTCATATCGATGCATAAAATGGTGAATAAAAGGTACATGCGGAAGTATGACACATGTGTTGGGCATGAAGCCCGTATAAGTAAGCTTATGTTAAAGAAGGCCCCAGGTATAATGAGTGCTAGGAGCACATCAAGTGTGTGCGAACAATGCACAAATCAGCCTATCAAAGGTATTGAAAAAAAAGTGGGAAGAAGGAGGGGGACAAGAGACAGTGAAAATGTAAAAAGGTGGACGGAGGAGTGAGACGAACTCTGAGTCCGGCGTTAGGCGTAGAATCTTCGGAGACGGGCTGCGTTCCATGGGTTCGGCTCGAGTCGGTTGTCAGATGCGTTATGTAGACGGTATGCTCCGCCTGTCAGGACTTGGTCGATGATGAAGGGACCTTCCCAATTGGGCTTAAGTTTGTCCTTTTTCTTGTCCGGCAGGCGTAGAACAAGTTCGCCAACATTGTAAGCTTTGGCCCGTACTTCTCTGCTTTGATATCTTCGAGCCTGCTGTTGATAAAATGCGGAACAAGCTTTTGCCACGTCCCGCTCCTCCTCTAAGGCGTCCAAACTGTCCTGCCAATCCATCTCGGCTTCTCTTTCTTCGTACATGCGCACGCGAGGTGAGTCATGAATTATATCGCAGGGCAGAACTGCCTCTGCGCCGTACACCATAAAAATGGTGTGAATCAGGTAGTTCGGTTTGGCGTGGTCTGCAGCCCCCAGAGTACGGAGTCGAGCTCCTCTACCCAGTGCGTGTTAGATTCCTTGAGGGACCGCACTAGTCTGGGTTTGATGCCGCTCATGATTAGACCATTTGCTCGCTCGACTTGACCGTTAGTTTGGGGGTGATAGACTGAAGCGTAGTCGAGCTTGATGCCCATGTTTTTGCACCAGAGTTTAACCTCGTCGGCCGTGAAATTCGTGCTGTTATCAGTGATGATGCTGTGGGGGACGCTAAAACGGTGTACTACCCCGGATATGAAGTCTATCACAGGTCCGGATTCTACCGTTTTAACCGGCTTGGCTTCAATCCATTTAGTGAATTTGTCCACCATGACCAATAAGTATTTGTGCTTGTGGGTTCCCCCTTTAAGGGGTCCAACCATGTCAAGCCCCCAGACCGCGAGCGGCCAGGTGATGGCTATAGTTTTGAGGGCGGTGGGTGGCATGTGGCTCTGATTAGCGAAGAGATGGCAACCGACGCATCGTTGGACTAAGTCCTGAGCATCTGCCCGGGCTGTTGGCCAATAAAATCCTGTACGGAAGGCCTTGCCTACAAGGGCCCGGGCTGCGGCGTGGTGCCCGCCGAGTCCGGCATGAATTTCAGCCAGGAGATTTCGCCCCTCCTCTTCGGAGATACACCTTTGAAGGACTCCGGTTGTGCTTTTCTTATAAAGTTCTCCCTCATGGACCTTGTAGGCTTTAGATCGCTGAACTATGCAGCGGGCCTCGTTTTGGTCTTCGGGAAGTTCCTGCCTAATTAAGTAGGCTAGGAATGGTTCCATCCACGGGGCAATTACTGCCATTATTTCATGGGCTGAAGGTGTTATTTCATTGGCCGAGCCGCCGATTGTGTCAGAATTGTCTGAGTTAGGTGATGCAGCTGGCTCCGGATTGTTATTTCCGGACTCCTCTTCCCATAATACGGATGGCTTAAAGAGCTGTTCCAGGAAGATGTTTGGAGGGATGGCGTTGCGTTTTGCGCCGATGCGTGCTAACACGTCTGCTGCCTGGTTATTATCCCGGGCTACATGGTGGAATTCGAGTCCTTCGAACCGAGCCGACATTTTTAGGACGGCGTTGCGGTAAGCTGCCATTTTTGGATCTTTGGCATCAAAGTCTCCATTTACTTGGGATATTGCGAGGTTTGAATCCCCGCGCACCTCTAGGCATTGAATGCCCATGGAGATTGCCATTTGGAGGCCGTGTAGAAGGGCCTCGTATTCGGCTGCGTTGTTGGAGTCCATGTACATTATTTGAAGTACGTATTGGACTGTGTCTCCAGTTGGGGACGTCAAGACGATGCCAGCCCCCAAGCCAGCCAACATTTTGGATCCGTCGAAATGCATGATCCAATTGGAGTACGCGTCATACTCTTTAGGGAGTTCGGCTTCGGTCCATTCGGCGACGAAGTCAGCCAGGACTTGCGACTTTATAGCTCGCCGTGGTTTGTAGGTTATGTCAAATGGTAATAGCTCAATGGCCCATTTTGCAATCCTGTCCGCTGCGTCGCGATTGTTTATAATATCGTTGAGAGGTACTTCGGAGGCCACCATTATGGAACACTCTTGAAAGTAGTGTTGCAGCTTCCGGGATGCCATGAACACCGCATACGCTATCTTTTGATAATGTGGGTACCGGGACTTGCATGGAGTTAAGACAGTGGATACGTAGTACACTGGTTTTTGAAGAGGGAATCTGTGCCCTTCTGTTTCTCGTTCGACGACGAGTACCGCGCTGACAACTTGATGTGTTGCTGCGATATATAATAACATAGGTTCGCCCAGGTTGGGCGCGGCCAGGACCGGATTTGTTGCCAGTATGGCCTTGATTTCTTCGAGTCCGGTCGTGGCGGCATCCGTCCATTCGAAGTATTCGGTGCGCCGGAGGAGGCGATAGAGGGGCAGAGCCATTTCTCCCAAATGGGATATGAAGCGGCTTAGAGCCGCTATGCACCTAGTTAGTTTTTGTATTTGCTTGAGGTCTTTTTGGATATCCAATTGTGACAGAGCTCGGATCTTGGCTGGGTTTGCTTCAATTCCTCTACCGGATACAATGAAGCCCAAAAGCTTTCCGGCTGGTACTCCGAAGACACATTTTTCCGGGTTGAGCTTAATGTCATATGCTCGGAGGTTGTCAAATGTCACCCTCAAGTCGTCTACTAGAGTTTCGACGTGTTTGGTCTTGACGACCACATCATCTACGTATGCCTCTACTGTTTTGCCTATCTGGGTAGCCAGACATGTCTGAATCATGCGCTGATATGTTGCGCCGGCGTTTTTGAGTCCGAAGGGCATTGTGTTGAAGCAGAATGGCCCATATGGAGTAATGAATGCCGTTGCGGCCTGGTCTTTTTCCGCCATCTTGATTTGATGGTATCCGGAGTATGCATCGAGGAAGCACAATGAGTCATGCCCTGCGGTAGCATCGATGATTTGGTCTATGCGAGGGAGAGGGAAACGGTCCTTCGGACATGCCTTGTTAAGGTCTTTGAAATCGACGCAGAGGCGCCAGGATTTGTCCTTTTTTGGTACCATTACCAGGTTGGCTAGCCAGTCCGGATGTTTGATATCTCTGATGAATCCGGCTTCTAAGAGTTTGGCTAGCTCCTCTCCCATTGCCTGTCTTTTGGGTTCGGAAAATCGCCGAAGAGCTTGTTTGACTGGCTTGAATCCTTTTAGGATATTTAGGCTGTGCTCTGCCAGCCTGCGTGGGATTCCTGGCATGTCTTAAGGGTGCCAGGCAAAAATGTCCCAATTTTCCCGAAGGAATTCTCGTAGTGCGGCTTCTACATCAGGATTTAATTGTGCCCCAATGGATGCCGTCTTTGTGGGGTCTGTTGGATGGACCTGAAATTTGACTCTTTCGTCTGCTGGTTTAAAAGAGGTGGACTTGGACCTCTTATCGAGTATCACATCGTCCCTATCCACCGTGGAGCGCAGCGCAGTTAATTCCTCTGCCGCTAGGGCTTAGGATAATGCCTCTAGGGCCAGTGCGGCTGTCTTATTTTCAGCACGGAGTGCTGTATCTGGATCACTGGCGAGAGTGATTATTCCATTGGGTCCGGGCATTTTGAGCTTCATGTACCCGTAATGGGGTATAGCTTGGAAGATTGTGAATGCCTCTCGCCCTAACAAGGCGTGATATCTGCTGCCGAATGGGCCACTTGGAACGTGACCTCTTCGGACGTGTAATTGTCCGGCGAGCCAAACACTACATCTAGTGTGATTTTTCCTGTGCAGCGTACTTCTCGACTAGGGATTATTCCCCTGAAGGTTGTGCTGCTCCGCTCGATGCGGCTCCAATCAATTTCCATTTTTTGAAGGGTTTCTTCGTAGATGAGGTTTAATCCGCTGCCGCCATCCATGAGTACCTTTGTAAGACGAAAGCCGTCCACTATCGGACTGAGGACCAATGCGGCTGGTGCTCTAGCTGTTCGGAATTTAGGTTCGTCGCTAGCATTGAAGGTGATAGCCGTGTCACTCCATGGATTTGTTGTTGCTACTTGGTAGACTTCGGCGAGGCTACGGATTGTTCGTTTCCGCATGTTATTTGATGCGAAAGTCTTGAAGACTGTTAATACCGTACTGGTGCTGCTGGGCTGATTGCCCGGGGCTAAAAAGCCTTCGCCACTTTTGGCCGTCTGCCGTAATATCCAACATGCTCGAAGGCTATGTGTTGGAGTGGCGCCCTCCGTACTGTGGATTTTGCAGGGTCCGTTGAGCCATCCCTCCAGTACGGTTCCGTACCCTTTAGGGGGTTTTTGCTTTTTGGTTTTTAACCCAGGTGCTTGAGTATGTCGCACCCTTTTATTTCGGACTGGGGTTGTATTCAGGGCCGAATTGTCCCAAAACCTAGTTTCGATTTTCCAGGCACTCTCCATCGCGCAGTATTTTTGTACAATGGTCGCTAGGTCGGCGAAGCGTGTAACTTCGCGACGACTGATGGCGTTTATGATTCCCTTGTCCGTGCAATTGTTGAAGAAGATTGAAATCACGCTTTCTTCACGGCAGTCCTTTATCCTGTTCATAACTAGGAGGAATGTGGCCCAGTAATGATGTACTGTTTCATCGGGCTCTTGCCATATTTGAGATAGATCGCTTATGTTTGGGTGGGCGGGTGGAATCAAGTTCGGAACCCCGCCCGATCTGAGGCTCAAAGGCCAAGAAGCTTCCGGATTCGGAAGCTTGGTTTGCTGGACGCTTTCCAACAAATCTGGTCCGATGCCTGACTTTAGGTTCAGTATTTGATTAGCGTCCGTCCCTCCGCGGGAATCCAGCATGGAGGGATCGGGAATCCGGACATAGTTGGTTTTTAACATAGAAGAAGAGTCGCCGCATTGTTCCTCTACCACAACAATGTGGTGGGTAACCTGGGGAGAGTTAATTTCTCTCAGATCGGTTTTAAAGCCCAATCTGATCGTAGTCGGTAGCGACTCCTAGGGCAGCGATGTGATCCAAGAGCTCGTTTACGGAGGAGAGCTCAATCGGATCTAGCTGCTCGGCGAATTCCGAGATGACGTGAAGATCGCTTATAATGACCTGAGAGGTCATTGTCGGAGCGGTGGCCGAACAGGCGGTCATAAGAAAACCGCCTAGCCGGATAGTTTGGCCGGCGGCCAAAGCTCCCTTGACGACGGTGCCGTCTTTAAAGATGGGAAAAGGCATCCTTCCTGATGGTGATGACACAGAGGAACCCTCAATGAAAGCACCAATGTCGGTGTCAAAACCGGCGGATCTCGGGTAGGGGGTCCCGAACTGTGGGTCTAGGCGGATGGTAACAGGAGACAAGGGGCACGATGTTTTACCCAGGTTCGGGCCCTCTTGATGGAGGTAAAACCCTACGTCCTGCTTGATTAATATTGATGATGTGTGTTAGAAGAGTGGATCTACCACGAGATCAAGGAGGCTAAACCCTAGAAGCTAGCCTATGGTATGATTGTTGTTCGTCCTATGGACTAAGGCCATCCGGTTTATATAGACACCAGAGAGGGCTAGGGTTACACAGAGTCAGTTACAATGGTAGGAGATCTACATATCCGTATCGCCAAGCTTGCCTTCCACGCCAAGGAAAGTCCCATCCGGACACGGGACAAAGTCTTCAATCTTGTATCTTCATAGTCTTGGAGTCCGGCCGATGATGATAGTTCGGCTATCCGGACACCCCCTAGTCCGGGACTCCCTCACCCCCCTTAATGATGTGCCAGCACTTTTTATAAAACTCTGTCGAAAAACCATCTGGTCCTGGAGCTTTTTTTTCATTTGGGAAATTGCTTCAAACACCTCTTTCTCCAAAAATGGGGCTGTCAAAATATCGCTCTCATCAACTATGAGTTGAGGAACATCCTCAACCCTCGACTCATTCAATGATACAAAATTGTCCTCAGGAGGCCCAAACCACTACATGTAGTAATTGGTGATATATGCCTTTAGGTTCTCCTGCCCTAAAATCGTTCCTTCATCTTGCTCAAGCTTAAAGATTCTCTTCTTTCAATGCTTGCCATTCGCAATCATGTGGAAGAATTATGTGTTATCATCCCCTTGGACGATTTTGCGAACTTTAGCTCGCAGTGCCCACTTCAATTCCTCCTCACGGAGCAGTTCTTCAGTCTTAATTCCGCCTCCACTTTAGTTTCCAGCTCTCTGGTATCTAAGATGGAGGACTCAACTTTTAAATATAGAGATTGAATAAGTAAAAGGAGCCTCTCCTTCTCAGCCTTATATATCCCACACAGATGTTTAGCCCAACCCCGTAAGAATTGCCTCAAATGCCTGATCTTATTCTGCCATCTCTCAACATTCGTTCTCCCTCCTGAATCTTTATCCCATTATCTTGCTATTAGATCCAGAAACCCTTCTCTTTCAAACCATGCTGATTCGAAAGAAAACATACTCTTGTTCCCCACATGCATTGCCTCTCCTGAGTTAACCAACAATGGGGTATGATCGGAGATTGCACGAGAGAGCGGTTGGACCGTCACTAGGGGAAACTTCTGTTCCCATTCGACGCTCGCTAGGACCCGGTCCAACTTCTCAAAGGTCGGGACTGGTAATGTGTTGGCCCAAGTGAACCTTCTACCAGAAAGCTCAATCTCTCGAAGGTCTAAGCTTTCAATAATTGTATTAAACATAAACGACATCTGCCGTCAAAGTTATCATTGTTTTTTCCTCTCGTCTACGGATAATGATAAAATCACCCCCGATCACGATTAGGAGCTGCTTGTTACCGCAAATACGGACTAAATCCACCAAAAGCTATGGTTCGAGTTCAGGTTGCGCAGCACCATATACCGCCACCAAAGCCCAATTAAACCCATGAGCCTTTGACTGAACCCGAACCTTAACCGCAAAGTCTCCCATTACCACATTCTACACTTCCAACGAATCGCATTTAACCCCAAATAAAATCCCACCGGATCTTCCTCTTGGAGGTAGACAATGCCAATCAAAGTCAACCCCTCCCAACAGAGTACTAAGGAACTGGGGGGGGGGGAATTGTCCCTTCCAGTTTCGGACAGGGCAATAAAATCCAATTTGTGTTCTATAGAAGCTTCCACTAGAAACCTTTTTTTAGCCAAGTCCTTAAGACCTCTGCTATTCCAAAAAATTCCTTTCATATTTCATCATGAATTTTTTTAGTGGTTCAGATCCTAGCACTTCTACGCACGGCCGAAGCCGGATAAATCCTACGATTCCACTTGCGTTTAGGATTGTTTTGGTCCTCTACCCGGTCCTTGCGACCGAGCTCAGTGGACATATCCACCTGGGAATCAACAATAATGGAATCCCTTGGGGAAGTAGAGTAGTCATCCTCCTCATTCTCAGGAAGAGAGGGTGCCAAATCAGCACAAAAGCTATCAAGCATATTGGACCCCCAAGCATCTACATCAGAATCGTTCATAGGTTTGACAACCGCTAGGTTTCTAATCATCTCTAAAGCGCGCTCCGCTTCAAGATCCAAGAGATCATTGACGGACTTAGAAACTTCAAAGCCGTTACTACCCAGAGAAACTCCCAACTGATTTGCATTATGAATAATCTCATTATTAGAAAAATACAGAAGTGTTGACTGACATACCAGTAGTGACCTCAATATCACGAAGCTTGGCTGCCCGCATGGCGCGCCGTAGCTGCATGTCATCAACATCTGGCTGATCCTGGAGACGACAACTCATCCGTCGACCATCAGATACAGGGTTCGGAATCCCTCCAAAAGCGATGATGTCGTCCCGAGTGACCCCGTTCGAGGTAAGGCCTCCTGCCCGACCCCAACAGGGCTCAACTGAGCTGAACCAGCCGAAGAGCTGCCTTGCATCGTCGGCAGAACCGGCGAAGCTTCCCCAACCATCACCGCCACAGGGCTCGGTACGACCGGTGATCTTGGTCCTAGACCGCCACCCGGGACCCAAGCAGGGGCCGCCCCCTCCAGGGACGGCCGAGGAGAGGTAGGGGCGAAGGCCATCTTCCCGCGCCGTCCTCCCAATTCGGCACCTCCTCCGGCGTGTGGTGCGCCCACCAAGGGAGAGGTAGGAGCGGGGGCCTCCTGCCCACACCCCCTCTCGATCCATCACCTCCAAGTGCGTGAAGTACGTCCGCAGCATCGCATGGCATCGCCGGACTCCTCATCCGCAGAGAAGCACCATTCAGATCAAGGGCAGCGGGGGATCGGAGGGCCTCCTTCCCATGATCCTCCCCGCCCTCGAAGTGAAGCTCTGTAGTCTGACCAAGCTCCGTCCCTGGACATAGTATCTTCCTGGAGTCCGTCCCTGGGGAAGCAAGTATCTTCGGTGACACACTGCCAGTAACCAACACCGGCGGTAACTCAAGTTCCTCCGGATCATCCATCTCCACTCGGATACTCCATAGCCAACTAGGTGCGGAATGCACATCAAAAGACCCAAATCGAAGTGAGTTCATGAGAGTCGAGGAGCCAGATGGCCCCGTAGCAGACTTATCCGCCTTATCAGACAGCGAATCCGGCCCCTTAGCCGTCTCCCGTGATGTGCTCTCTGGCTCCTTACTCTGATCTCTAGGGGCCCCATCCCCCTCAGTTGTATCCATATCCTGGATGTCATCCTCCTCGCCCTCCTGAGGTATCGGAGTATCCTCAATCTCAAGCTCTAGCACGTATGTGACACCGGCATGTGTCCACTTGACCACATCCGGAACAAACTCCAAGCTGACAGCACTGACAAGTAATCTTGCTGCTCCATGTGACCGAGTGAAAGGCATGTCCAGCTGTTCCATCTTCCCAATGATAGAGCCCATGCTCCAAGCTACCAAGAAGTGATTAATATATTTGCGTGGTGCATCATGGAACGAACCCAAACCTTCTCCAAAGGTGTACCCTCAGGCTCCTTCTCCTTCCACTCATCAAAAGTAAGGACAATACTCGTACTCTGAACTCTACACATGCCCCATTTGAAGATATGTAGCTTGTCCTCCTTAGTGGGAAAATCAACCTTGGAAGTTTGGGTCTCCAACTTGACAAGGTTCCACTTGTGATTACCTGGTACAAGATCCTGTAGCTGTCGCACAATTCGTGCCTCTATCAAACTCCCATTAGTAACCTTGACGACCGCGGGAAAAGGACTCTCTTGGACATGCATCATAGGTGCCACATTAGGTGACTCAAAAACATAAGTTCCTGACAACAAACTCCATAAATGTTGACCACCAGCTTGGGGCCAGACAGAAGTGGGCAGTCACCGGTCTTATGTTGCGATCTACAGTAGTAATCACACAATTCTTTGGTACACTCTGCCACAAAATGTCCTGGCTCTCCACATATATAGCACGGTAACTTTTTATTCTTAATAGCCCACTTAGATTGCTTTTCACCATCACGTTTATCCGGAACCTTTTCAAAATGTAATGGGTTTCTTAAGTTAAATACTTGTTGTACTTCTTTGTTTATGCTCAAATACTTGCTAAAAGCAGTATCTATAAGTGAAAATATGTGCTGAGATCAGTATATACAAGTCCAAACACTTGTTGGAATTGTTTCTTTATGTCCAAACAATTGCTGTAGTTGTTTCTCTATGTCCAAACACTTACTGAAATTACCTATATCTATTGTAATTGTTTCTTCATGTCCAAACAATTGCTGGAATTGTTTCTTTATGTCCAAACACTTGATGTACATGTTTCTTTTATGCTGAAATACTTGCTGGAATGTTTCTTTATGCCCAAACACTTGCTGGAATTGTTTCTTTAGGTCCAAACACTTGTTGTACATCTTTGTTTTATGCTCAAATACTTGCTGGAATAATTTCTATATGCTCAAATACTTGCTGAATTGTTTCTTTATGTCAAAATACTTACTGAAATTACTTATTTTGATTCTACATGGCTCACCCACAGGATGAACAATACCTTAACAAGACTATTACTCATTATAAGGAGATGGTGAATATAGTTGGAGGGAGCATGGCTGATAACCCACAAGTGTAGCGGATTGCAACAGCTTTCGAGGGTAGAGTATTCAACCCAAATTTTTTGATTCGACACAAGGGGAGCCAAAGAATATGCTTAAGTATTAGCAGTTGAGTTGTCAATTCAACCACACCTGGATAACTTAGTATCTGCAGCAAAGTATTTAGTAGCAAAGTAGTATGGTAGTAATGGTAACAGTGGCAAAAGTAAAGATAGCAGTATTGTAGTGATTGTAACAGTAATAACGGAAAAGTAAATAAGCGAAGCACAATATGTGAAAATCTCGTAGGCAATGGATCAGTGATGGATAATTATGTCGGATACGATTCCTCATGTAATAGTTATAACATATGGTGACACAGAACTAGCTCCAATTCATCAATGTAATGTAGGCATGTATTCCGAATATAGTCACACGTGCTTATGGAAAAGAACTTGCATGACATGTTTTGTCCTACCCTCCCGTGGCAGCGGGGTCCTAATGGAAAATATGGGATATTAAGGCCTCCTTTTAATAGAGAACCGGACCAAAGCATTAGCACATAGTGAATACATGAACACAAACTACGGTCATCACCGAGAAGTATCCCGATTATTGTCACTTCGGGGTTGTCGGATCATAACACATAATAGGTGACTATAGACTTGCAACATAGGATCAAGAACTCACATATATTCATGAAAACATAATAGGTTCAGATTTGAAATCATGGCACTCGGGCCCTAGTAACAAGCATTAAGCATAGCAAAGTCATAGCAACATCAATCTCAGAACATAGTGGATACTAGGGATCAAACCCTAACAAAACTAACTTGATTACATGGTAAATCTCATCCAACCCATCACCATCCAGCAAGCCTATGATGGAATTACTCACGCACGGCGGTGAGCATCATGAAATTGGTGATGGAGGATGGTTGATGATGACGACGGTGACGAATCCCCCTCTCCGGAGCCCCAAACGGACTCCAGATCAGCCCTCCCGCGAGGTTTTAGGGCTTGGCGGCGGCTCCGTATCGTAAAATGCGATGAAACTTCCTCTCTGATTTTTTTCTCTGTGAAACGGAATATATGGAGTTGGAGTTGAGGTCGGTGGAGCAGCAGGGGGCCCATGAGACAGGGGGGCATTCCCTATAGGTGGGGGGCACCCTTGTGGACAGGGTGTGGGCCCCCTGGCCTTCATCTTTTTCTAGTATTTTTTATATTTTCCAAAACTTGTCTCCGAGAATTTTTAGGTCATTCCAAGAACTTTTGTTTCTGCACAAAAATAACACTATGGCAGTTCTGCTGAAAACAGCGTCAGTCCGGGTTAGTTTCATTCAAATCATGCAAGTTAGGGTCCAAAACAAGGGCAAAAGTGTTTGGAGAAGTAGATACGTTGGAGACGTATCAACTCCCCCAAGCTTAAACCTTTGTTTGTCCTCAAGCAATTCAGTTAACAAACTGAAAGTGATAAAGAAATTTTTTTACAAAATCTATTTGCTCTTGTTGTTGTAAATATGTAAAGCCAGCATTCAAGTTTTCGGCAAAGGTTATGAACTAACCATATTCACAATAACACTCATGTCTCATGTTTACTCATATCAATGGCATAATCAACTAGCGACAATAATAAAACTCGGATGACAACACTTTCTCAAAACAATCATAATATGATATAACAAAATGGTATCTCGCTAGCCCTTTCTGAGACCGCAAAACATAAATGCAGAGCACCTTTAAAGATCAATGACTGACTAAACATTGTAATTCATGGAAAAAGAGATCCAGTCAAGTCATACCCAATATAAATTAATAGTAATGCATACAAATGACAGTGTGCTCTCCAGCGGGTGCTTTTTAATAAGAAGGTGATGACTCAACATGAAAGTAAATGGATAGGCCCTTCGCAGAGGGAAGCAGGGATTCATAGAGGTGCCAGAGCTCAATTTTAAAATAGAGAGATAAATAACATTTTGAGCGGCATACTTTCACTGTCAACGCAACAACTATGAGATGGCGATATCTTCCATACTACATGCATTATAGGCAGTTCCCAAACAGAATGGTAAAGTTTATACTCCCCCACCACCAACAAGCATCAATCCATGGCTTGCTCAAAACAACGAGTGCCTCCAACTAACAACAACCCTGGGGGATTTTTGTTTAATTATTTTGGTTTGCTTTGATCTTTTTGATCATGGGACTCGGCATCCCGGTTACCAGCCATTTTCTCGTGAATGAGGAGCGGAGTCCACTCCTCTTTAGAATAACCCACCTAGCATGGAAGATACAGACAACCCTAGTTGGAGCATGAGCTGCTCGAGCATACAAAACAGAATATCATTTGAAGGTTTGGAGTTTGGCACATACAAATTTACTTGGAATGGTAGGTAGATACCGCATATAGGAAGGTATGGTGGACTCATATGGAATAACTTTGGGGTTTATGGAGTTTGTATGCACACGCAGTATTCCCGCTTAGTACAGGTGAAGGCTAGCAAAAGACTGGGAAGCGACCAACTGAGAGAGCGACAACAGTCATGAACATGCATTAAAATCAATTTACACTAAGTGCAAGCATAAGTAGGATATAATCCACCATGAACATAAATATCGTGAAAGCTATGTTGATTTTGTTTCAACTACGTGCGTGAACATGTGCCAAGTCGAGTTACTCAATTCATTCAAAGGAGGATACCATCTCATCATACCACATCACAATCATTTTAATAGCATGTTGGCACGCAAGGTAAACCATTACAACTCATAGCTAATTAAGCATGGCATACACAGCTATAATCGCTAAATGTCATTGCAAACATGTTTATTCATAATAAGCCGAATCAGGAATGATGAACTCATCATATTTACAAAAACAAAAGAGGTCGAGTTCATACCAGCTTCTCTCATCTCAATCAGCCCATCATATATCGTCATTATTGCCTTTCACTTGCACGACTAAACGATGTGTATAATAATAAGAGTGCACGTGCATTGGACTAAGCTAGAATCTACAAGCATTCATTTCAAGAGAGAAGACAAAGTAATATGGGCTCTAAATTAAATCAACCATCATGCATATGAGAGCCACTATACATTTTCAATATGGTCTTTTACTCTTGACCCCCAAAGAAAGGAAGAAGAAATAAAACTATTTACACGGGAAAGCTCCCAACAAGTAAAAGAAGAACGAGAAATCTTTTTGGGTTTTCTTTTTAATTATTTCTACTACAGGCATGAAAATTAAACTAACTATTTTTTTGGTTTTTTATAAGGTTTATCAAACACACAAGAAGAAAACTAGAAAAGAATTTAAACTAGCATGGATAGTACAATGAAAGAGTATGAGCACCGACGACTAGAATATTGTGTGAACATGAATGTAAAGTCGGTGGGAAATACGTACTCCCCCAAGCTTAGGCTTTTGGCCTAAATTGGTTTATGGCCATGGATAGCCTGACTGATATCCATAGTTGTAACTGGGGTCGTACTAAGATGCAGCAGTCATTGCCTCCTCAGCAGCTGCCTGACGGCGGGCTGCTTCCGTCCTCCTCTCGTGTTCATTTGCCTCCTCCCTGGTGACAACATATCTTCATTTTTCCTGATAATCAAAAAGGGTAGGAGCAGGGAGAGTAATATGGACATCACAACGTTTGTCAAAGATTAGTCGATATTGGAAGAATTGGTCATTCCTTTCAAGGAATTGACGACTAATCATAACATTATGATCTAAATAAGCAGGACGCAAGTCCGTATCATTTTCATGTATAGGTATCTCAAGCTAATTAGCCACACGGGTTGCATAAATACCTCCGAAAAAGTTTCCAGCTAAACCATTATGATGCAACCTATGTGCAACAATTGCCCCTAAATTGTATTGTTTATCACCTAATACAACACTCTTGAGAACACAAAGACCAGGGACACACATGTGACATGCTTCATCTTTACCATTAATACATCTACCAATAAAGAGAGCAAAATAATGTATAGAAGGAAAATGAATGCTCCCTAAGGTAGCTTGTGCTATGTCCCTAGATTCTCCCACAGTGATATTAGCAAGAAAATCTTTATATTCAGATTTACTAGGTACATTAATACTTCCCCACTGTGGGAGTTTGCAAGCAGTAGTAAAATCTTCCAGGTCCATGGTATATGATTTATCATAAATATCAAACAGGACACTTTGAGAATTGCGCGAAGATGTAAATTTAAACCTTCTCACAAATGAATCAGTTAAGTATCGGTACTGCGGGCACTTATCTTGCATGAATGCCTCAAGGTCGGCATTACGCACATATGCATCAAATTCATCCTTGATACTAGCTGCAACCATAAATGGCTCTGATGACCATTCACAAGGCCGTACATTAGCTTCCCTTGGTAATTTGTCGTCGAGCTCACGTATTGCAAGTCGGGGTCCTTTCTTCCTTGAAGAACCACCTTGGTACATTTTCCTGAAAATATTTCCTTCTCTGCAATATTTCTCAAAAAAATTAGTAACTTCAAAATAAAAGTAAATAAAACTGAACAAGATTGATAGCAACTACTCCTACAAGTGCCTAGAGCCTATATCATGCATTGAAATCACTTGGGACCTCATAAATTTGACATGCAAGCCCAAGAACAAGGTCACCTAGGCAACAATAATTTGCAATGAATAAAGCACTAGAACAAAAACTAATTGGATCAATGGAGGAGTCACATACCAAGCAACAATCTCCCAAAGCAGTTTTGTGAATGGGGCTTTGAGCTAGGAGATCGAAAATCGCAGCAAAATGAGCTGGAACTCGTGCTTGAGCTAGATGATGATTTTTTTGGGAGGAAGAAGAAGTGTGTGGGTGCAGGAATAAGTGGAGGGGGTCCACCATGGGCCCAGGAGACAGGGGGCGCGCCCTATAGGGGGGGCGCCCTCCACCCTCGTGGCCAGGTGGTTGACCCCCCTGCAGTGTTCTCAGTGCCTAAAATCCTCAAATATTCCATAAAAAATCATACTAAATTTGCAGGGCATTTGGACCACTTTTATTTTTGGGATATTTTTTATTGCATGGATAATTCAGAAAAGAGACAAAATATTTCATTTCTACTTTATTTATTCTAAGTAACAGAAAGTAAAGAGAGGGTACAAAAGGTTGTGCCTTCTAGTTTCATCCATCTCATGATCATCAAAAGGAATCCACTAACAAGGTTGATCAAGTCTTGTTAATAAACTCATTCCGAATCACATAAAACCGGAGAAGTTTCGAAGTGACACTAGGTTACCTCAACGGGGATATGAACATCCCCAATAACAAGAATATCATACTTTTTCTTTGTAGTAGGAAGAGGAAATTCAAAACCTCCAAATATAATTGATGGAATTTTCCCAATAGAATTTATGCTGTGAACTTGAGGTTGTTTCCTCGGAAAATGTACCGTATGCTCATTTCCATTAACATGAAAGGTGACATTGCCTTTGTTGCAATCAATAACAGCACCTACAGTATTTAAAAAGGGTCTACCAAGGATAATCGACATACTGTCGTCCTCAGGAATATCAAGAATGACAAAGTCTGTTAAGATAGTAACGTTCACAACAACAACATGCACATCCTCACAAATGCTGACAGGTATAGCAGTTGATTTATCAGCCATTTGCAAGGATATCTCGGTGGGTGTCAACTTACTTAATTCAAGTCTACGGTACAAAGAAAGAGGCATAACACTAACACCGGCTCCTAAATCACATAAGGCATTTTTAACATAATTTCTTTTGATGGAGCATGGTATAGTGGGTATTCCGGGATCACCAAGTTTCTTAGGAATTCCACCCTTAAAGGTATAATTGGCAAGCATGGTGGAGATTTCAGCTTCAGGTATTTTTCTTTTATTAGTGATGATATCTTTCATATATTTAGCATAAGGGTTTAATTTAAGCATATCAGTTAAGCGCATGCGTAAGAAAATAGGTCTAATCATTTCAGCAAAGTGCTCAAAGTCCTCATCATCCTTTGTCTTGGATGGTTTAGGAGGAAAAGGCATGGGTTTCTGAACCCATGGTTCTCTTTCTCTACCATGCTTCCTAGCAACAAAATCTCTCTTATCATAACGTTGATTTCTTGATTGTGGGTTATCAAGATCAACAACAGGTTCAATTTCTATGTCATTGTTATTACTAGGTTGAGCATCTACATGAACATCATTATTAGCATTATCATTAGGTTCATGTTCATCTCCGGATTGTGTTTCAGCATCAGAGATAGAAGTATTATTAGGATTCTCAAGTGTTTCTACATTAGGTTCACTAGAAGCATGCAAAGTACTATCATTTTTCTTTTTCTTCTTCTTCTTAGAAGAACTAGGAGCATCTAGATTATTATTCTAAGAATCTTGTTCAATCCTCTTAGGGTGGCCTTCAGGATACAAAGGTTCCTGAGTCATTTTACCAGTTCTAGTAGCCACTCTAACAGCAAAATCAGTTTTATTATTTAATTCATCTAGCAATTCATTCTGAGCCTTAAGTACTTGCTCAGCTTGAGTGGTGACCATAGAGACATGTTTACTAGTGAGTTTAAGTTCACCCTTAACTCTAGACATATAATCACTCAAGCGTCCAATCATATAAGCATTATTTTTCAACTGTCTACTAACATAATCATTGAAATTTGCTTGTTTATCCGTAAAGTCATCAAACTCATCTAAGCATTGGCTATGAAACTTAGTAGACGGAATTTCAACTTTATCATATCTATAGAGAGAATTTACCTTCACTACCTGTGTCGGGTAATCAAGACGATGTGTTTCTTCAGGTGGTATATTAAGACCATGTATCTCTTCAATAGGAGGTAAATTCTTAATGTCTTCAGATTTAATACATTTTTCTTTCATTGATTTCTTTGCCTCTTGCATATCTTCAGGACTAAGAAATAGAACACCTCTCTTCTTTGGAGTAGGTTTAGGAAAAGGCTCAGGAGTTGGCTCAATTGGTTCAGGAATTGTCTCAGGAATTGGCTCAGGAAGAGTCCAATTATTTTCATTTGTCAACATATTATTCAATAACAATTCAGCTTGGTCGACTGTTCTTTCCCTGAAAACACAACCAGCACAACTATCCAAGTGGTCCTTGGAAGCATCGGTTAGTCCTTTATAGAAGATATCAAGTATTTCATTTTTCTTAAGAGGATGATCAGGCAAAGCATTAAGTAATCGGAGAAGCCTCCCCCAAGCTTGTGGGAGACTCTCTTCTTTGATTTGCACAAAATTATATATTTCCCGCAAGGCAGCTTGTTTCTTATGAGCAGGGAAATATTTAGCAGAGAAGTAATAAATCATATCCTGGGGACTATGCACACAACCAGGATCAAGAGAATTAAACCAAGTTTTAGCATCACCCTTTAATGAGAATGGAAATATCTTAAGAATATAATAATAGTGAGACTTCTCATCATTAGTAAATAGGGTAGCTATATCATTTAACTTGGTAAGATGTGCCACTACAGTTTCAGATTCAGTGCCATAAAAAGGATCGGATTCAACTAAAGTAATAATCTCAGGATCAACAGAGAATTCATAGTCCTTATCAGTAACAAAGATAGGTGAAGTAGCAAAAGCAGGGTCATGTTTCATTCTAGCATTCATAGTCTTTCATTTCAGCTTAGATAATAATTTCTTAAGATCTGATCTATCATTGCAAGCAAGAAAATCTCTAGCAGTTTCTTCATCCATAACATAACCCTCAGGAACAACAGGCAATTCATAATTAGGGGGAGAACCTTCATCATCGCTTTCATCAATAATTTCATTTCCAATAATTTCATTCTCCCTAGCCCTAGTAAGTTGTTCATCAAGAAATTCACCTAATGGCATAGTAGTATCAAGCACAGAAGTAGTTTCATCATAAGTATCATGCATAGCAGAAGTGGCATCATCAATAACATGCGACATATCAGAATTCTTAGCAGTAGCAGGTTTAGGTGTCGCATGCTTACTCATAACAGAAGGAGAATCTAGTGCAGAGCTAGATGGCAGTTCCTTACCTCCCCTCGTAGTTGAGGGATAAATTTTAGTTCTTTGCTCTTTCAAGTTCTTCATAGTGATCCACAAATATAAATCCCAAGTGACTCAATGAATAGAGCTATGCTCCCCGGCAATGGCGCCAAAAATTAGTCTTGATAACCCACAAGTGTAGGGGATCGCAACAGCTTTCAAGGGTAGAGCATTCAACCCAAATTTATTGATTCAACACAAGGGGAGCCGAAGAATATTTTTAAGTATTAGTAGTTGAGTTGTCAATTCAACCACACCTGGATAACTTAGTATCTGCAGCAAAATATTTAGTAGCAAAGTAGTATGATAGTAATGGTAACAGTGGCAAAAGTGAAGATAGCAGTATTGTAGTGATTGTAACAATAGCAACGGAAAAGTAAATAAGCGAAGCACAATATGTGAAAAGCTCGTAGGCAATGGATCAGTGATGGATAATTATGTCGGATGCGATTCCTCATGTAATAGTTATAACATAGGGTGACACAGAACTAGCTCGAATTCATCAATGTAATGTAGGCATGTATTCCGAATATAGTCACATGTGCTTATGGAAAAGAACTTGCATGACATCTTTTGTCCTACCCTCCCGTGGCAGCGGGTACTAATGGAAACTAAGGGATATTAAGGCCTCCTTTTAATAGAGAACCGGACCAAAGCATTAGGACATAGTGAATACATGAACTCCTCAAACTACGGTCATCACTGAGAAGTATCCCGATTATTGTCACTTCGTGGTTGTCGGATCATAACACATAATAGGTGACTATAGACTTGCAACATAGGATCAAGAACTCACATATATTCATGAAAACATAATAGGTTCAGATCTGAAATCATGGCACTCAGGCCCTAGTGACAAGCATTAAGCATATCAAAGTCATAGCAACATCAATCTCAGAACATAGTGGATACTAGGGATCAAACCCTAACAAAACTAACTTGATTACATGGTAAATCTCATCCAACCCATCACCGTCCAGCAAGCCTACTATGGAATTACTCATGCACGGTGGTGAGCATCATGAAATTGGTGATGGAGGATGGTTGATGATAACGACGGCGACGAATCCCCCTCTCCGGAGCCCCGAACGGACTCGAGATCAGCCCTCCCGAGAGGTTTTAGGGCTTGGCGACAACTCCGTATCGTAAAACACGATGAAACTTCCTCTCTGATTTTTTCTCCGTGAAATGGAATATCTGGAGTTGGAGTTGAGGTCGGTGGAGCAGCAGGGGGCCCACGAGACAGGGGGCGCGCCCTATAGGGGGCGGGGTGCCCCCACCCTCGTGGACAGGGTGTGGGCCCCCTGGCCTTAATCTTTTGCGAGTATTTTTTATATTTCAAAACTTGTCTCCGAGGATTTTCAGGTCATTCCGAGAACTATTGTTTCTGCACAAAAATAACACTATGGCAGTTCTGCTGAAAACAACGTCAGGCCTGGTTAGTTTCATTCAAATCATGCAAGTTAGAGTCCAAAACAAGGGCAAAAGTGTTTGGAAAATTAGATACGTTGGAGACGTATCAATGGCTACAGGGAAATATGCGAAAGGCTCTAATACGTCTGCAATGTATATATAATTTATGAAGTATTCATGCCATGTATACAACAATCTTATGTGGTTTTGGTATGATTTGCATGGAACTAACCTGGATTGACGCTGTTTTCAGCAGAACTACCATGGTGTTGTTTTTTGTGCAAAAATGGAAGTTCTCCGAATGAGCTGAAACTTTTTGATGTTTTTTTGGAACAAAAGAGATCCCCCGAAGCTTTGTGGGAGGGCCACAAGAGCCACGAGGAGGGCACAACCCACCACGGTGCACTAGAGGGGCTTGGCTTGCCCCGACGGGTTGTGCTCACCTCAAGGCCCATCTTCGCGTGAGACCGACGCCAAAAAATCCTATAAACATAGAAACCATCAGAAATAACCTAGATCAGAAGTTCTGACGCTGCAAGCCTCTGTAGCCACGAAAACCCGATCTAGACCCCATTCTGGCACTCTACCGGAGGGGGAAATCATCACCGGTGGCCATCTTCATCATCCCGGCGGCCACCATGATGAGGAGGGAGTAGTCCACCCTCGGGGTTGAGGGTTTGTTCCAGTAGTTATTTGTTTAATCTCTCTCTCGCTCTCTCCCTCTCTCTCTCCCTCGTGTTCTTGAGATGTCACGATCTTGATGTACCACGAGCTTTGTTAATATAGTTGGATCATATGGTGTTTTCCCCTCTCTATCTTGTTGTAACAAATTGAGTTTTCTCTTTGAGATTTTGTTGTTATCGGATTGAATACTTTTATGGATTTGGGAGCACTTGATATATGTCTTGCATATGAATACCCGTGGTGACAATGGGGGTATTATATTGATTCACTTGAGATATGTTTTGGAACTCAACTCGCGGATTCCCTAGGTGACATTGGGATACTCTATGCATAGGGGTTGATGCACGTTCTTCTTTTGTTTCTCCGGTAGAAATCTTGGGGCACTCTTTGAGGTTCTTTGTGTTGGATTGAGTATTATGAATCTGAATTTGCTTTGGTGTTATTTTAGTACGAACGCTTGATACATCAATAAGAAAGAATAACTTGGTGTTATTTAGTACGAACTCTTGCTAGATCAATTGGAAAGAATAACTTGGTGTTATTTTAGTACGAACTCTTGGATAGATCGATCGGAAAGAATGGCTACAAACAATTTCTTCTTGTGTTCTATGCTAGATAAGAACTTTGGAGTGATTCTTCATCGCACTTTAAGGGAATATGATCCAATTAGATTAGCATTGTTGAGAGATTGCACTAGCGAAAGTACAGACCCTAGGCCTCATTTTCAAGCATTGCAATACCGTTTGTGCTCACTTTTTTTACTTGCTACCTTGTTGTTTTTATTTATCCAGATTATAAAAATATATTTCTACCATCCATATTACACTGTTATGACCATCTCTTCGCCGAACTAGTGCACCTATACAATTTGTCGTTGTATTGGGTGTGTTGGGGAGACAAGAGATTTCTTGTATTTGGTTGCAGGGTTGTTTGAGAGAGACTATCTTCATCCTACGCCTCCCACGGATTGATAAACCTTAGGTCATCCACTTGAGGGAAAATTGCTACTGTCCTACAGAACTCTGTGCTTGGAGGCCCAACACGAGTCTATAAGAACAAGTTGTGTAGTAGACATCAAGCTCTTTTCTGGCGCCGTTGCCAGGGATGTGAGTGCTTGAAGGTATATCTTCTGATCTTGCAATTGAATCTTTTTGTTTCATGTTTTATCACTAGTTTGGTTTATGAAATAAAACTACAAAAAAATGGAATTGAGGTGGCATCACAGTATTCATCTTTATAATGTCTTTCTTGAAAATGATGGATCGGAAAATTATGCTCAATTGATAGAAGAAGAATTCAATAAAAATGTTTGGCATAAATTCCGTGAATGATGAGCATGATTGAAATGTTGTTAGTATGAATTCTATAAATATCCAAAATGTTAATGACGATTGCACTAGTCATGAAAAAATGTTTCTTATAAGCATGTCAATTTTTGTGGAGTGGAAAGACTTTGTGAAGACATTATACTAGTGGGTGGAGGAGCAAAGGGCAGCAGGTAGAGCGGTCGCGTGGAGGAGGGGCGAGGCCGGGTGCGGTGGCCGGGCCGGCCGGCAGAGGCGTGTGGTAGCGGGGAGGGCGGCCGCGGGCAGCGAGCGGAGGGTCCAGGTGGGTCACGGCCGGGGAGGTGCAGGGCGGAGCCGGAGAGGATCTGCGGCGGCCGGAGCGGGTGAGTTTGGGCGGAGGGGAGCGATAGCAGTGGGTGAGGCATGACGGATGGCCGCGGAGAAATGGCTGGGCGGGAGCCGCGGCGAGGCAAGTGCTAGGGAGGCACAGCGGCAGCAGCAACAACCACGGTTGGCCAAGGCGGGCAGAGAGCAGCGGGAGGAGCGGCGCGGTGCAGGGCGGCTGCGGCGCAGTCAGAGTTTCCGCGGGGGCGATGGCAAGGGGCGGTGGCAGCAACAGTATGCAGAGTAGCAACGGCAGCACAAGCAAGCGGCGACGATGCAAGCAAGAGTGGCAACATCAAGCAGTGGGAGGCGAGCAGGCTGTGGGCGCGCACGCAACAAGCAGCATGAAGCACGACGAGGCGACGGGCTGGCACGTGGCCATGGGCGATAGTAGCCGCGGCAACTTCAGCTACAGAAACAGCAAGCAGCGACACGGCGCAGGGAGCGAGGCAAGCGAGCTTCAGAATCCACTGTCCGACAACTAACTGGCGCGCTAAGGCTACCAATCGAATGAGCGTGAAGAGGAGTAGCCAATCATGGCCGTAGTTCATCCATCAGCGGCCGGAAACGGCACCGGCAATGACGTCCAGCGGCAACCGGAGCAATAGCAAAGACAACGGCTGGTGGCGGCACATAATTGATGTGAGGAGAGGGGATTCATGCAGATGCTTACCGCGAGGCACAAGGAAGGCCGGTGGAAGCTTAGGAGCTGTAGGGGTGGTGGATCGTCGAGGTTGACGGTGGCGACCAAAGGTAGGGGACAAGCTCGACCCCGACGGTGGAGGGGCTCCACGCTCGAACTTGCGGACGGAGAGAAAGTAGCAGACGCTGGCAGTGCGCGCGAACAAGGTCCTAGGGCACGGGGAGGTTGGAGAGCGCGTCGTCGAGGGCATCCATGGCGACGACGGCGGCAGTTGCGTGCTGTGGGGAGGAGAGGGACGAGAGGAGGGGGGGCAGAGAGGGAGAGGGAGGGGCGCGCTAGGGTTTGGGGGCGAGGCCGGCCTTATAAGCGATGGGAGGTGGCAGATGGGAGTCATGGCGACGCTCTTGGCCGTGGCGGCCATCCCCGGTGTCCATGATCAGGTGAACAGGGAAGATGGGGGGAGCGGGGGAGCTGGGCCAGTCCAGCTCGGCCAGTGAGGTCAGCTGGGCCATTTGGCCCAAGGGGAGGGGGCTTTTCTGTTTCTCTTAACTTTTCTGTTTTATTTATTTAATTTAATTTTCACATTATCTTAGTTTATTAAAATAGAAAACTAGCACCTAAATTAATTTTTTAGTTTAACCCTCTGCCACGAAAAGTTCTACTCCCAAATAAAATAGTTTGCTATTTTATAATTTAGAAAAGGCATTTAATTAATTATGAATGCCACAGTTTTAATTATTTTAAGGCATTTAAACCTTTAAAAAAAATATGGTTTCTTTACTAATAATATTCATGAATTATTTTCCATAGTTCGCACATTTTAGTTTTGTCATTTGAAAACTTTTATTTTTGACTTAAATTTTAAATTTGAGTTTGAACCGTTTTGAATCTAAATGAGATTAGCAATAGTAACAGTGGTGACATGGACTCATTAGCAAAGGATTACTGTAGCTTAATTATTCATGCATTACAATTCTCCTCCGCTACAAGAAATCTCGTCCCGAGATTTAGGAGGTAGAAGGAAATGAGGTATTCATCAGGAAGACGATCCTCGCGTTCCCAAGTGGCTTTGCCTTCAGAAGGATTTGACCACTGAACTTTAAGCAATATGATAGCCCTCTGATGGTTCTGACGTTCAACTTGATTGAGAACGCGGACCGAATAGATACTTCAGATTTTGATGTAGCATTTTCAATTCTCACAAAAGGAGAAGCATTTCACGCATTCAAGGAATAAATTCATGCTTCGGCATTTCGAACAAGATGAGCATGGTAGCTCACTATCTCACTTGATGATATAGTAGATGGACGATTTTAGTGGCGCAAATGATGTAAGCGGTATGTGTTCTCAACCATTCCATTCCCAGAATGAGGTCGATATTGGACGACTTTAAAACAATGGGGGAAACATGGAATTCCAGCCCTTCAATTTCGACGGGGACATTGAGACTAACCATGGCAGTTCGGCATTGGCCCGCAGGGGGTGTGTACCACTAGCTGGTTGTTCATTTTTTCGAATTTAAGGCCATGCATGGATGCAAAATCTTCTGATATGAAAGAATGCGATGCTCCTACTCAAATAAAACAAACGCTGGTATCGATTTAACAAGAAGAGTACCCAACATAGTAGTAGGCTGGTCTTGAGCTTCATTCAGATCAATGTGCTTGGCTTGACCATGACCATAAGGCCTGGCATTGTTGTTGCGGGGCTGATTGTTACCACGACCAGTTGGAGGAAGTGCAAGCTGGTACTGGTTCTGAGAGCAGTCCCTGGCACGGTGTCCTGGTTGACCACACTTGAAGCATAGCCCATCATTGGGAGCTTGAAGTCTCAGCTACCTAGGTGGTGGAGGAGGCAGACGAGGTGCAACATGGGTCTGTCTTCGTGCACGGGCTAGCTGGTTGATACATGTTGTGGGGTTTATAGTATTCGAGTTTCATATGATACTCCCCTATTATGAATGAGAATAAAATTGCTTATGTGGAGAGTAATAACAATACTATGTTTGTGGATCATGAAATGAACACTTTGTGTGATAGTTATATTGATGAATCCATTCATGATGCTACCAAAAATTATTGTGAGAGAGGAACTTGTGATTCATGATGCTCTCTTTGTGTTTCAACTCTTTATCTTTTATGTGAGCATCATTGAAATCATCATGCCTAGCTAAAAAGGCATTAAAGAAAAATGCTTGTTGGGAGACAACCCAACACTTTTACCTATAGTTTATATGTGTTCACATGATTAGGCTACTATAGTAATCATGTTTTATTGCTTTTATTTTAATAAAGTGGCAATTAAAGCCTTTGGGATAACGTGGATGATAGTTGACTTAATTTTGTGCAAAAACAGAAATTTTTGCACTCGGTACAGGAATTTTAGAAATTCGTTGAAACGTGATTTTGATCTGATTTTTTTTACAGATTATTGATATACAAATTCCCTACGTTGTCCTAATTTTGAAGAATTTTTGTAGTAGAAGTTTGGTTAGAGTCCAGATTACTACAGACTGTTCTGTTTTTGACAGATTCTGTTTTCAATGCATAGTTTGCTTGTTTTAGTGTTTCGATAGCTTATATTAAGTGATATAAATTGTGGAAATGACAAAGTACAATAGGCATTGTGTAAGAACAATTATGAATCTTGTCTTTGAAATTCCCAAAGTGAGTGGTTTGCTCTATCATACTAATCTATCTCACGAAGTTCCGTTAAGTTTTGTGTGATTGAAGCTTTCAAGTTTTGGGTGAGATATCGATATGAGGAGAATAAGGAGTGACAAGACCCTAAGCTTGGGGATTACCAAGGCACCCACAAGGTAATATTCAAGGAATATCCAATCAACTAAGCTTGGGGATGCCCCGGAAGGCATCCCCTCTTTCGTCTCCATCGGTAACCTCACTTGGAGCTATATTTTCACTCGTCGCATGATATGTGTTTTTATTGGAGCATCATTTTATTTTGTTAGGATTTTCTTGCTGTTATTTAGAATAATATTTTGCATTTCTTACTTCAATAAAAATGTCAAGTATAGCCTTTACCATGCTTATTTTGCAAGTCTATTGTCGCTGTTTGAATACAAAAAATTGCATGCTAGTGCATGAATTCTTGAAAAAGTTAGAATGTGATAAAATGTTGATTTTTTCTGAAAAATAAGACATGATAAATTTTCTACAGTGTGGTAATGTTTTAGATTTTTTAAGTGAAATAAGTATGGATCTTGCTTCATCCTTTAGAGATTGTCCTGTTTAGACATATTGATGTTATGTTTGCATATGTTTGCTTGTTTAATGATTCTATTTGAGGATAGGAGTATTAAATATGAAGATGCATTTAGTATGCAATGTTGAATAATAATTTTAGTGATTTCTACAGTAGAGAATGATAAAGTTATTGCATTGATTTATACTAACTTATCTCACGAGTTTTTGTAGAGTTTTGTGTGGACGAAGTTTTAAAATTTACGGAAACCGTGATATAAAAGGAATTAAGGAGGCACAAAAGCTCAAGCTTGGGGATGCGCAAGGCATCCCAAGATAATATTTCAACATGTCTCAAGCATCTAAGCTTGGGGATGCCCCGGTATGCATCCCACCTTTCTTCATCAACAATTATCAGTTATCCTCGGTTGAGCCTAAGTTTTTGCTTCTTCACATGATGTGTGCTATTCTTGGATTGTAATTTTATTTTGGTTTGCTTGTTGTTTTAATAAGATACTTAGATCTGGAAGTTTTTAATTAAAATATAGTCCTCAAATAACTACCCATCTACATAACTACTCGCTTCATCTTCACTTATATCTTTTAGGAGTAGTTTGTCATTTACTCTTGTGCTTCACTTATATCCTAATTGAGTATCATGAGGTTGAAATTATATGTTTGTATTATGCCTAGTAGTAGCTTCACATTGGGTTTAGAAAGTGAAACCTTTTGAAGCTTGACAATAACAATATTGGTTATACAAGCAATTCATGAATGATTAGTATAAGGAAGAGAACTTTCACATACAAATATATTATCTTGGACATCTTCTATGATTGTGAATACCCATTAATAATTTTCAAACTTGAGAAAATTAGTTGAAGTTGGACAAGGAAGACAACGTAATGAGTTATGTTGTGTATATTTGCATAGAAGTTATGTTGTTATGGATCCTCCAACATGTGGTGTTTGCTTAGGATCTTTTGCTAGCAAAAAATTCATACTAAGTAGAGATACTACTTGTGCATCCAAAAACCCTTAAACCCAGTTTCCTGCCATGAGTGTCCACCATACCTAACTATGGATTGAATAAGATCCTTCAAGTAAGTTGTCATCGGTGCAAAAAGGCAATAAAAATTGCCCCTAAATATGTTTGATCTTTTATTGTAAGGGAAAATTGAGCATTGTACGAACTTGTGATGGAAAAGTAATAAAAGCGACGAACTGCATAATAAAGGTTTCTATCATATGGGGCAATATAACATGACGTTCCTTTGCATTAAGAGTTTGGGCATCCAAAAATAAAAAGCGCATGACAACCTCTCCTTCCATCTGCAGAGGGCCCATTGAGGGAGTCCTTGATTAAGGGGTCCTCGGACAGCCGGACTGTTGATGTGGACCGGACTGATGGGCTATGAAGATACAAGACAAAAGAATTCATCCCATGTCCGGATGGGACTCTCCTTGGCGTGGACGGCAAGCTTGGCGACCAGATATGAAGATTCCTTTCTCTGTAACCGACTTTGTACAACCCTAGTTCCCTCCGGTGCCTATATAAACCGGAGGGCTTAGTCCGTAGAGGCAGATGGACAATCATAATCATACATGCTAGACTTCTAGGATTTAGTCCTTACGATCTCGTGGTAGATCATCTCCTATAATACTCATATTCATCAAGATCAATCAAGCAGGAAGTAGGCTATTACCTCCATAGAGAGGGCCCGAACCTGGGTAAAAATCCTGTCCCCAGTCTCCTGTTACCATCGACCTTAGACGCACAGTTCGGGACCCCCTACCCGAGATCCTCCGGTTTTGACACCGACATTGGTGCTTTCATTGAGAGTTCCGCTGCATCGTCACCAGAAGGTTTTGATTGCTTCATCAATCATCTACAACAACGCAGTCCAGGGTGAGGTTTTCCCCCTGGATAGATCTTCCTATTCGGTGGCTTCGCACTGCGCGCCAACTCGCTTGGCCATCTAGAGCAGACCGACAGCTATGCCCCTGGCCATCAGGTCAGGTTTGGAAGCCGGAATTACATCGCCAACATCTGCGGAGACTTGATCTTCGACGGATTCGATCCCATGACAGCTGCTCCCTGCCACCATGATGAACATGACTTAAATCTGTCATCGGACCGTGCTCAGGAGATAGCGCCTGTAACTGCTCTGGTCCTAGATCCAGAGCAGACTACGCCATCCGAGGACGGGAAGCTCAACCCCGCCACGGAAGCCGTAGACTCAGCGGTGTTGGAGCCAAACACAGATCCGACCTCGTACGAGGCCTGTGTCACCGGAACCTCGGACTCGTCTCCGGCCATAGGTTCCGAACCGCGTGCATCCGCGCCCGTCGATCAGGCGCAAATCGTTGAGTTCAGCTCCGCGGACATCTTTCGGCACTCGCCTTTCAGCGATGTGCTAAACTCATTAAAAACCCTCTCCTTATCGGAGACTATCAGCCGAACTGTATCCGGCTCAAATTGGAAGCAGATGACAAAAAATTTCGCTTCCCACCCACCACCCACTTCATAGCCACTGTCAAAGATTTAACCAATCTACTTGACTACGCCTTCGAAGACTTCGAAGGGATGGACCTCGAAGCCGGAGAAAATCTAGACCAAAACCCATCCGTAACAGGGTGGTGGACGGCTACGTCTTCATACGAAATATATATGGTGGACACACTTCAAGAGAAGAAGGCCGACGGTGACAATGAAAAGCCCGTCGATGAACCTCCGAAATGACAGCGTCAGAAGCGCCGATCTTGATACGACAAGGGAAGAAATAGCAACATTGTCACTGACGACGGTGATAATCCGGACCAAGATGAAGATCTCGCAGACACAACAATGGAGCTGGACAAGCAAGAGGATGGCATGCACAGTTCGAGGCCGTGGTCCAAACACAGTGACACCGAAGACAACAGTTATCAACCTGTTTCCGAAGAGGAGATCAGCATGGGCGACGATGAATTCGTCATCCCAGAAGAACCCTTATAACAAGAGCGCCTCCATCGGAGGCTCATCGCCACCGCAAGGAGCCTGAAAAAGCAGAAGCAATGGCTTAAAGCCGCATAGGATACGCTCAATGATAAATGGAACGAGGTGCTAGATGCCGAGGAAAAATATGGCTGTAATCGCCAAACAAATGGCTATCCTAAGCGTAAATTGCTGCCCGAATTCAACGACGAGGCTATTGCGCACATACCACCGAAGAACAATACCGCCAATAAGCCGGACCGACCACCTCATGGACGAGACAGAGCGGCTAGCTATGGCATACACAAGTCCGCACCCCCTCCCCGTAAAGGAAGAGAGGTCGTGACTCAGGTCCAGAAACACGAATTACGTGAAGACCTGAACGAAAAAGCTGGCAAAGCCAGATCTATCTACAGATCTAGGGACCGTGCCCCCATGCGGGATGATATGTCCATTTTGCATCATGCTTTTATATTGATATTTATTGCATTATGGGCTGTTATGATATATCACAATACTTATGCCTATTCTCTCTTATTTTACAAGGTTTACATGAAGAGGGAGAATGCCGGCAGCTGGGATTCTCGGCTGGAAAAGGAGCAAATATTAGAGACCTATTCTGCACATCTCCAAAAGTCCTGAAACTCCACGAAAGTCATTTTTGGAATTAAAAAAAATATTGGTGAAAGAATCAGCGTCAGGGGGATCACACCCTGTCCACGAGGGCGGGGGCGCCCCCCATAGGGCGCGTCCCCTGCCTCATGGGCCCCCTGACAGCCTTCCGGTGGCCATCTTCTGCTATATGAAGTCTTTTACCCTGGAAAAAAAATCATAAGCAAGCTTACGGGATGAAACTCCGCCGCCACGAGGCGGAACCTTGGAGGAACCAATCTAGGGCTCCGGCAGAGCTCTTCTACCGGGGAAACTTCCCTCCGGGAGGGGGAAATCATCACCATCGTCATCACCAACGATCCTCTCATCGGGAGGGGGTCAATCTCCATCAATATCTTCACCAGCACCATCTCCTCTCAAACCCTAGTTCATCTCTTGTATCCAATCTTTGTATCAAAACCTCAGATGGGTACCTGTGGGTTGCTAGTAGTATTGATTACTCCTTGTAGTTGATGCTAGTTGGTTTATTTGGTGGAAGATCATATGTTCAGATCCTTAATGCATATCAATACCCCTTTGATTATGAACATGAATATGATTTGTGAGTAGTACGTTTGTTCCTGAGGACATGGGAGAATTCTTGCTATAAGTAGTCATGTGAATTTGGTATTCGTTCGATATTTTGATAAGATGTATGTTGTCTATCCTCTAGTGGTGTTATGTGAACGTCGACTACATGACACTTCACCATTGTTTGGGCCTAGAGGAAGGCATTGGGAAGTAATAAGTAGATGATGGGTTGCTAGAGTGACAGAAGCTTAAACCCTAGTTTATGCGTTGCTTCGTAAGGGGCTGATTTGGATCCACATGTTTCATGCTATGGTTAGGTTTACCTTAATACTTATTTTGTAGTTGCGGATGCTTGCAATAGGGGTTAATCATAAGTGTGATGCTTGTCCAAGAAAGGGCAGTACCCAAGCACTGGTCCACCCACATATCAAATTATCAAAGTAACGAAGGCGAATCATATGAGCGTGATGAAAACTAGCTTGACAATAATTCACATGTGTCGTCGGGAGTACTTTTCTTATATAAGAACTTGTCCAGGCTTGTCCTTTGCTACAAAAAGGATTGGGCTACCTTGCTGCACCTTATTTACTTTCATTGCTTGTTACCCGTTACAAATTATCTTATCACAAAACTATCTGTTACCTACAATTTCAGTGCTTGCAGAGAATACCTTACTAAAAACCGCTTGTCATTTCCTTCTGCTCCTTGTTAGGTTCGACAATCTTACTTATCGAAAGGACTACGATAGATCTCCTACACTTGTGGGTCATCAAGACTCTTTTCTGGCGCCGTTGCCGGGGAGTGAAGCGCCTTTGGTAAGTGGAACGTGGTAAGGAAAAATTTATATAGTGTGCTGAAATTTACTGTCACTTGTTACTATGGAAACTAAACCTTTGAGGGGCTTGTTCGGGGTATCTTCACCCCGACCAGTAGAACAAAGAGTTGCTCCTCAACCTACTGAACCTACTGAAAATGTTTACTTTGAAATTCCTTCGGGTATGGTAGAGAAACTGCTAGGTAATCCTTTTACAGGAGATGTAAAATTACATCCCGACTTGCACCTAATCTATGTAGATGAAGTTTGTGGATTATTTAAGCTTGCAGGTATGCCTGAGGATGTTATCAAGAAGAAGGTCTTCCCTTTATCTTTGAAGGGAGACGCATTGACATGGTATAGGCTATTTGATGATATGGGATCCTGAGACTATAAACGATTTAAATTGGAATTTCACCAGAAGTTTTATCCTATGCATCTTGTTCATCATAATCGTAATTACATATATAATTTTTGGCCTCGCGAAGGAGAAAGCATTGCTCAAACTTGGGGGAGGCTTAAGTCAATGTTATATTCATGCCCCAATCATGAGCTCTCAAGAGAAACGATTATTCAAAAAAAATTATGATCGGCTTTCTCTCAACAACCGCACCATGCTTGATACTTCTTGTGATGGGTCTTTTATGATGAAGACTATTGAATTCAAGTGGGATTTATTGGAAAGAATTAAACGCAACACTAAAGATTCAGATTCCAATGATGGTAAGGAGTCAGTTATGACACCTAATTTGATTGTGTTAAATCTTTTATGGACACCTATGCTTTTTGTGGATTTAGCACTAAATATGGACTTGACTCTGAGATAGTAGCTTCTTTCTATGAATCATTTGCTACTCATGTTGATCTCTCTAAGGAGAAGTGGTTTAAATATAATCCTCCCACTAAAGTAAAAGTAGTTGCACCTATTAAAGTTGAAGAAAATACTATCACTTATAATGATCCTATTATCCCTACTACTTATATTGAGAAACCTCCTTTCCCTATTAGGACAAAAGATCATGCTAAAGCTTAAACTGTGGTTCGTAATAGTAATACTAAAACACCTACACCACCTGAGCAAATTAAAGTTGAACCTAATATTGCTGTGGTTAAAGATCTCTTGGCTGATAATATTGATGGGCATGTTATTTATTTCTCTGATGAAGCTACTAGAATTGCTAGACCCGATGCTAAGAAACATAGACCTATAGTAGGCATGCATGTTATTTCTATTAAAATAGGAGATCATTGTTATCATGGCTTATGTGATATGGGTGCTAGTGCCAGTGCAATACCTTATTCGTTATATCAAGAAATTATGCATGATATTGCACCTGCTGAGGTAGAAGAGATTGATGTTACAATCAAGCTTTCCAATAGAGATACTATTGCACCAATTGGGATTGTTAGAGATGTTGAAGTCTTGTGTGGGAAAGTTAAATACCCTGCTGATTTTCTTGTTCTTGGTTCCCCACAAGATAGATTTTGTCCTATTATATTTGGTAGACCCTTCTTGAATACTGTTAATGCTAGAATTGATTGCGAAAAAGATGTTGTTACGATTGGTTTGGATGATATGACTCATGAGTTTTGCTAAATTTCGTAGACAACCCCATGATAAAGAATTGCCTAGTAAGGATGAAATTATTGGTCTTGCTTCTATTGCTGTACGTCCTAATGATCCTTTAGAACAATATTTGCTAAACCATGAAAATGATATGTTTACGAATGAAAGAAGGGAAATAGATGAAGTATTCTTTAAACAGGGTCCTATTTTGAAACACAACTTACCTGTTGAAATCCCAGGGGATCCTCCCCCACCTAAGGGTGATCCCGTGTTTGAGCTTAAACCATTACCTGATACACTTAAATATGCTTAACTTGATGAAAAGAAGATATATCCTGTTATTAGTAGTGCTAACCTTTCAAAGTAGGAAGAGGAAAGATTATTGAAAACTCTGAAGAAGCACCGCGCTGCTATTGGATATATTCTTGATGATCTTAAGGGCATTAGTCCCACTCTATGCCAACACAAAATAAAGTTGGAAGAAGATGCCAAACCAGTTATTGATCACCAACGAAGGTTAAATCCTAAGATGAAGGAAGTGGTAAGAAAGGAAATGCTAAAACTCCTTGAGGCAGGTATAATTTATCCCGTTGCTGATAGTCAGTGGGTAAGTCCTGTCCATTGTGTCCCTAAGAAGGGAGGTATTACTGTTGTTCCTAATGATAAAGATAAATTGATCCCGTGAAGAATTATTACAGGTTATAGGATGGTAATTGATTTCCACAAATTAAATAAAGCTACTAAAAAGGATCATTACCCTTTACCTTTTATTGATCAAATGCTAGAAAGACTATCCAAACATACACATTTTTGCTTTCTAGATGGTTACTCTGGTTTCTCTCAAATACCTGTGTTAGTGGAGGATCAAGAAAAGACAACTTTTACTTTCCCTTTCGGTACTTCTGCTTATAGATGTATGCCTTTTGGTTTATGTAATGCACCTGCTACTTTTCAAAGATGCATGATGGCCATATTCTCTGACTTTTGTGAAAAGATTTGTGAGGTATTCATGGATGATTTCTCCGTTTATGGATCCTCTTTTGATGATTGCTTGAGGAACCATGAATGAGTTTTGCAGAGATGCGAAGATACTGTCTTGTTTTGAATTGGGAGAAGTGCCACTTTATGGTTAATGAAGGCATTGTCTTGGGGCACAAAATTTCTTAAAAGGGTATTGAAGTTGATAAAGCAAAAGTTGATGCAATTGAAAAGATGCCGTGTCCCAAGGACATCAAAGGTATAAGAAGTTTCCTTGGTCATGCCGGTTTTATAGGAGGTTCATTAAGGACTTTTCTAAAATTTCTAGGCCTCTGACTAATCTATTACAAATAGATATTCCTTTTGTCTTCGATGATGATTGTATAGAAGCATTTGAAATACTTAAGAAAGCTTTTATTTATGCACCTATTGTTCAGCCACCTGATTGGAATTTACCCTTTGAAATTGTGTGTGATGCTAGTGATTATGCTGTAGGTCTTGTTCTAGGACAAAGAGTTGATAAGAAACTAAATGTTATTCAATATGCTAGTAAAACTCTAGACAGTGCCCAGAGAAATTATGCTACTACTGAAAAAGAATTTTTAGCAGTTGTATTTGCTTGTGATAAGTTCAGACCTTATATTGTTGACTCCAAAGTAACTATTCACACTGATCATGCTGCTATTAAATATCTTATGGAAAAGAAAGATGCTAAACCTAGACTTATTAGATGGGTTCTCTTGCTACAAGAATTTGATTTACATATTATTGATAGAAAGGGAGCTGAGAACCCCGTTGCAGACAACTTGTCTAGGTTAGAGAATATTCTTGATGACCCACTACCTATTGATGATAGCTTTCCTGATGAACAATTAGCTGTCATAAATGCTTCTCGTACTGCTCCATGGTATGCTGATTATGCTAATTACATTGTTGCTAAATTCATACCACCTAGTTTTACATACCAGCAAAAGAAAAAGTTTTTCTATGATTTAAGACATTACTTCTGGGATGACCCACACCTTTATAAAGGAGTAGATGGTGTTATTAGACGTTGTGTACCTGAGCATGAACAGGAACAGATCCTACGCAAGTGTCACTCCGAGGCATATGGAGGACACCACGCTGGAGATAGAACTGCACATAAGGTATTGCAATCCGGTTTTTATTGGCCTACTCTCTTCAAAGATGCCCGTAAGTTTGTCTTGTCTTGTGATGAATGTCAAAGAATTGGTAATATTAGTAGACGTCAAGAAATGCCTATGAACTATTCTCTTGTTATTGAGCCATTTGATGTTTGGGGCTTTGATTATATAGGACCTTTTCCTGCCTCTAATGGGTATACACATATTTTAGTTGTTGTTGATTATGTTACTAAGTGGGTAGAAGCTATTCCAACTACTAGTGCTGATCATAACACCTCTATTAAGATGCTTAAAGAAGTTATTTTTCCAAGGTTTGGAGTCCCTAGATACTTAATGACGGATGGTGGTTCACATTTTATTCATGGTGCTTTTTGTAAAATGCTTGCTAAGTATGATGTTAACCATAGAATTGCATCTCATTATCACCCGCAGTCTAGTGGCCATGTAGAGCTGAGTAACAGAGAGCTTAAATTAATTTTGCAAAAGACTGTTAATAGATCTAGAAAGAATTGGTCCAAGAAACTTGATGATGCATTATGGGCTCACAGAACTGCATATGAAAATCCTATGGGTATGTTTCCATATAAAATGGTTTACGGAAAAGCATGTCATTTACCTCTTGAACTAGAACATAAGGCGTATTGGGCTATTAAAGAGCTCAATTATATTTCAAACTTTCCGGTGAGAAGAGGTTATTTGACATTAGATCACTTGATGAATGGAGAACCCAAGCTTATGAAAATGCCAAACTGTTTAAGGAAAAAGTTAAAAGATGGCATGACAAAAGGATACAAAAGTGTGAGTTTAATGTAGGTGACAATGTGTTGCTTTTGAACTCTCGTTTAAGATTTTTTGCGGGAAAACTTCTCTCTAAAAGGAAAGCCCCTTACATTATTGAGGAAGTCTATCGTTCCGGTGCCATAAAAATCAACAACTTCGCAGGCACAAATCCGAAGGTGGTGAACGGTCAAAGAATCAAACATTATATCTCAGGTAACCCAATAAATGTTGAAACTAATGTTATTGAAATCGTAACCCCGGAGGAATACATAAGGGACACTTTCCAGAATGTTCCAGACTCCGAAAAGGAATAGGTACGTGGTACGGTAAGTAAACCGACTCCAAATCAATTCTAACAGCAGTATTTCTCCATCTTGGAATATTTACGAAAATAGGAAAATAAGAATAGTCCGGGAAGGACATGAGGCATCCACGAGGGTGGAGGGCGCGCCCTACCCCTGGGTGCGCCCCCTGCCTCGTGGGCACCCTGTGTGCTCTTTGGACTCCATTTTCTTGCAGGATACTTCTCTTTGTTGGTGAAAATTCATTATATAATCTCCCAGAGAATTTGACCACCGTATCACGCAAATATCCTCTGTCTTTGTTTCGAGTTGTTTTCTGTCAGATTTGTCAAGGCCAGGCATCATGTCGTCACCCTCCTCCAACAATGAAGGCAACGATGCTTGGCTGATGAAGATGGAGCTAAAGAGAAAAGAACCCGGGGAGATCGACAAGGAGGATAGGATCAAGAAGGCTACGGAGGATAAAGCTCCGGCGGGAGAAGAAGAAAACATCTAACCTCTTCCCGACCTCTTTACCCCAACTTAGATTGAAGGTTTCAAGATGATTGAGTTAGCTCGCATACAGAACAAGTATCTCACATGTGAAAATATTTTGTTGAAGGATCATATCATCGCACTCAAGGGCATTATCCGCAAGTTGGAAGAGCTCCTACGCTCTATGTGCGACTATCCATCACCACCTTCTACATGAGCAAAGGAGAAATAATCACATGGGTATGGGCACTCCCCTTGGCAAATCCAAGCTTGGGGGAGGTGCCCCGGTATCGTATCATCATCACACTCCTATCTTTACCGTTTTACTTAGTTCGATCCTTTTAGTAATATCTCGATCTAGTAGAATAAAGTTTTGGTATGATTTAGTTTTGAGTTTTGCCTTATGGTCCCTTTATGTAATCGAGTCCGTGAGTCAAGGGCTTTGCTGTTTTGCCATGATCTAGAAATAACAAAAAGAAATAAAGAGATCATATTGATCTTATGAAGAGTAATGACTTCACATATAAAGAGTATGATGAATACAAGTTGTTGAGAGTTGGCAAACATAGTTTTGGTCATTGTTGCAATTAATAGGAAGTAAAAAAGAAAGAGAGGTTCTCACAAGAAAATTTACTATCTTGGACATCTTTTGTGATTGTGAGCACTCATTAAAATATAACATGATAACGGAGTTGAGGTTGGACAAGGAAGACAATGTAATGGGCTATGTTCTCTTATACCTGAGATAAAAGTATATTGTCATGGATCATCCAACATGTTGAGCTTGCCTTTCCCTCCCATGCTAGCCAAATTCCTTGCACCAAATAAAAATTACTTGTGCTTCCGAAATACCCTTAAATTAGTTTTGCCATTAGAGTCCACCATATCTACCTATGGATTGAGTAAGATCCTTCAAGTAAGTTGTCATGTCATATGCAATAAAAATTGCTCTCTAAATATGTATGACTTATTAGTGTGGAGAAAATAAGCTTTATACGATCTTGTGATATAGAAGTAATAAAAGCGACGGACTGCATAATAAAGATCTTTATCACAAGTGGCAATATAAAGTGACGTTCTTTTGCATTAAGATTTCATACATCCAACCATAAAATCACATGACAACCTCTGCTTCCCTTTGCGAAGGGCCTATCTTTTATTTCTGTCTTATACATTATGCAAGAGTCATGGTGATCTTCACCTTTCCTTTTTATATTTTATCCTTTGGCAAGCGCCTCGTGTTGGAAAGATCCTGATATATATATCCAATTGGATGTAAGTTAGCATGAACTATTATTGTTGACATTACCCTTGAGGTAAAAGGTTGGGAGGCGACACTATAAGCCCCTATCTTTCTCTGTGTCCGATTAAAACTCCAAACCCATAAGTATTGCGTGAGTGTTAGCAATTGTAAAAGACTAAATGATGGTTGAGTATGTGGACTTCTGAAAAGCTCTTAAATTGACTCTTTCCGACGTCATGATAAATTGCAATTCTTCAATGACCAAGATTGTAGTTGTTAGTTATCAATGAAGTTTTGAGTCATACTTGACATTGTGAATAGATTGTTACTTAAGCATAAGAAATCATATGAAAAATATATATATATGTTGATGTTCTAAGAATCATCATGATGCCCTCATGTCTGTATTTTCTTTTATCGACACCTCTATCTCTAAACATGTGGACATATTTTTCGATATCGGCTTCCGCTTGAGGACAAGCGAGGTCTAAGCTTGGAGGAGTTGATATGTCCATTTTGCATCATGCTTTTATATTGATATTTATTGCATTATGGGATGTTATTACATGATATATCACAATAGTTATCCCTACTCTCTCTTATTTTAGAAGGTTTACATGGAGAGGGAGAATGCCGACAGCTGGGATTCTGGGCTGGAAAAGGAGCAAATATTAGAGACCTATTCTGCACAGCTCCAAAAGTCCTGAAACTCCACGAAAGTCATTTTTGGAATTAATAAAAAATATTGGCGAAAGAATCAGCGTCAGGGGGCCCACACCCTGTTCACGATGGTGGGGGGCGCGCCCCCTGCCTCGTGGGCCCCCTAACAGCCTTCCGGTGGCCATCTTCTTCTATATGACGTCTTTTACCCTGGAAAAAAAATTAGAAGCAAGCTTACAGGACCAAACTCCGCCGCCACGAGGCGGAACCTTGGCAGAACAAATCTAGGGCTCCGGCGGAGCTGTTCTGCCGGGGAAACTTCCCTCCGGGAGGGGGAAATCATCACCATCGTCATCACCAACGATCCTCTCATCAGGAGGGGGTCAATCTCCATCAACATATTCACCAACACCATCTCTTCTCAAACCCTAGTTCATCTCTTGTATCCAATCTTTGTATCAAAACCTTAGATTGGTACCCGTGGGTTGCTAGTAGTGTTGATTACTCCTTGTAGTTGATGCTAGTTGGTTTATTTGGTGGAAGATCATATGTTCAGATCCTTAATGCATATCAATACCCCTCTAATTATGAACATGAATATGATTTATGAGTAGTACGTTTGTTCCTGAGGACATGGGAGAATTCTTGCTATAAGTAGTCATGTGAATTTGGTATTCGTTCAATATTTTGATAAGATGTATGTTGTCTATCCTCTAGTGGTGTTATGTGAACATCGACTACTTGACACTTCACCATTGTTTGGGCCTAGAGGAAGGCATTGGGAAGTAATAAGTAGATGATGGGTTGCTAGAGTGACATAAGCTTAAACCCTAGTTTATGCGTTGCTTCGTAAGGGGCTGATTTGGATCCACATGTTTCATGCTATGGTTAGGTTTACCTTAATACTTATTTTGTAGTTGCAGATGCTTGAAATAGGGGTTAATCATAAGTGGGATGCTTGACCAAGAAAGGGTAGTACCCAAGCACGGGTCCACCCACATATCAAATTATCAAAGTAACGAACGCAAATCATATGAGCGTGATGAAAACTAGCTTGACGATAATTCCCATGTGTCCTCGGGAGCGCTTTTCTTATATAAGAACTTATCCAGGCTTGTCCTTTGCTATAAACAGGATTGGGCCACCTTGCTGCACCTTATTTACTTTCATTGCTTGTTACCCGTTACAAATTATCTTATCACAAAACTATCTGTTACCTACAATTTCAGTGCTTGCAGAGAATACCTTACTAGAAACCGCTTATCATTTCCTCTGCTCCTCGTTGGGTTCGACACTCTTACTTATCGAAAGGACTATGATAGATCCCCTACACTTGTGGGTCATCACGGGACTGTGGTTATCAAGCCAAAAATGCCGACTATATACAAGTTCGGAACCAATACCGAACATTACAACCGTCGGTCCCACGCCACGACACAGTCAAATACAGGGGTGCCGCGCACCCCATGTGCTTCACCGATGAGGTGCTGCATCACAAATTTCTAGAAGGGTTTAAACCCGTAAATCGAGGCATACGATGGAACGATGGATCCTACTGTTTGTATAGAAGACTTTATTCTTCACATTCACATGGCTCGCGGAGATGATGTCCACGCCATCAAATATTTACCCCTCAAGCTGAAAGGACCAGCTCGACATTGGCTGAAAAGCCTCCCAGAAAACTCCATTGGAAGTTGGGAAGAACTTGAGGATGCTTTTAGGGCCAACTTTCAAGGGACCTATGTCCTGCCCTCGGATGCTGACGATCTAAGTCACGTAATCCAATAGCTCGGGGAATCAGCCCGAAAGCTATGGACTCAGTTTCTCACTAAGAAGAACCAAATCGTCGATTGCATGGATGCCGAAGCCTTATCAGCCTTCAAGCATAGTGTCCGAGACGAATGGCTAGCTAGACACCTCGGCCAGAAAAAGCCAAGGACAATGGAAGCTTTAACTACACTCATGACCCATTTTTGCACGGGTGAGGACAGTTGGTTAGCTCGTAGCAGCACCAGCGATCCTGGCGCATCTGAAGTCAGGGATGGCAATGGAAAGCCATGATGCAATAAAAACAAACGTCGAAACAATGAAGGATGACCAGATGATATAGCGGTAAACGCCGGATTCAGTGGCCCTAGACTGGGTCAACGGAAGAAGCTATTTAAAAGCAATAAAGATGGTCCATCTAGCCTAGACAAAACTTTAGATAGGCCCTGTCAGATCCATGGCACCCCTCTAAACCTGCGAACCATACCAACCGTAGTTGCTGGGTCTTCAAACAGGCCGGCAAGCTTACCGCCGAACACAAGGGGAAGGGACCTCAGAGAAAAGACGAGGATGAACCTCGCCAGCCGAACACGGGGGGGGGGGGGGAGGGCAGAAGAAATTTCTGCCAAAGATCAAAACAGTGAACATGATCTATGTCACTCATATCCCAAAGAGGGAGCGCAAATGCGCACTCCGAGATGTATATGCTGTTGAGCTAGTTGCCCCCAAATTCAACCCATGGTTGGCCTGTCCGATCACCTTTGGTCGCCGAGATCATCCGACTAGCATCCATCACGGGGGTTCGGCTGCCCTAGTGCTCGATCCAATAATTGAGGATACCACCTGACTCGAGTCCTTATGGATGGCGACAACAGTCTCAATTTGATATATCAGGACACTGTCCGCAAAATGGGGATAGACCCGACAAGAATCAAGCCAAGCAACATGACCTTTAAAGGAGTCATACCGGACATAGAAGCCCGCTACATGGGCTTTTTAACATTAGAGGTCGTATTTGGCTCTCCCGATAACTTTCAAAGCGAAGAGCTCATCTTCGAATAGCTCCGTTCCGAAGTGGCTACCACGCACTACTCGGAAGAACAACCTTCGCCCGCTTCAATGCAGTCCCGCATTACGCTTATTTAAAGCTCAAAATGCTTGGACCACGTGGCGTAATCACAGGCAATGGAAATATGGAGTGCTCTCTTTGCACGGAGGAGTATACTGTGGCCCTAGCAGCCGAACTCCAAAACGGCCTATTTAAGCTGAATAGCTCATCGGTCGTTAAGACCGCGGACATAGCTAAACATGTCCGGCGGCCCGCCTCAGCGCGGCAGCTCAGATAAATCCGAGCTCAATTATCAGTTACGCCCCCATCGACTGCCCCATAAGGCAATATCATATGTGCCTCGTGTACACGAGTATATCCTTAAAATTCCTTGGGCGGTGCTAGGGGCACACTGCATAACAACAGTCCATAATTCAGCTTGACCCTATTCGGACTCTAGAAATTATCTTTCAAGGTTCATCAAACAAACGAGCTCTGTTTACGGACACACTGGATTCCTTTTACAGGTTTTTCCTTTTTCTACAGATGGCCATCACATCCCCCCCCTTCAAGGACACATCACAAAGGAGAAAACAGCGCAGACGTGCAGCAGGGCCCCACGCTAAGGTTTCTTTTCAGATTAAGACCCTATGTAAACCTTTTATCTCTTTTTGTTTCATACTTTTTTGGCACTTAAAATGTCCAAGGAAGTTATCGACACTATCTGTAAGTATACGGTTCGCTGTACCGGAAGGGGATATTATAGAAGCAGCTTGGTTCATATTGTACTTGGAGTTTTAATCTCTCACCATCTGTGTTCTCCTCGTGTCAGATTGTCGCCTATGCCTTGACACCAGGGTCCATTACCAGGGGCTGTATTCAGCCCGGTATATATTGAGAAGTCCAAACACCTATAGGGAGTGTTCGGCGTCACGAGTTTGGCCTTATATGCATCAGCTCCGAATCATGTATTTGGTCAATAGTTCGGTTGCCCGGCTCCTATGCTTACTACCTTACGTTCTGCTCTATCGACTAGGGTAGTAAAGGGAGAACTACTGTGATTGTGTCCTGGTTCGTCCGGATGAGCACCTCAGTAGAGAAAGCCGAAAACTGATTGTCATGATGCGGCGAGAGCTGGTCAACCACTCAAGGACTCACCAGAATCTACGAGATTCCTTCCGTATTACACGAAGGACCATTCTTTTGGTCACGTATGAAAATGTGACGTATTCGGATAACTGTGTACATACCAAGGGCTATATCGTAGCCCCACTGTCAAACTCCTATGGCTAAGTGAAGGTGTTAAAGCCCTATAGTTCGATTGCCTGGTTTGCTGCATTGACACCTCCTTAATGTACCAAGACGTTGGGTCAAGAGTGATCAAGTGCTTTTTCCGAACACCCCCGCATTATATGCGAGGGGGCTAAAGCCGACGACTGGCAAACTTTCAGATTATATATGTATGTAAAAACGGCCGCACAGGAGGCAATAAAAACTTTTTAGGCAAAAGTATAAATAGCCCTAATATATCATAGCATTGTTTTTACAATTTTGATACATTTTACTCGAACATAACATCTTTCGAGCACTGACCCTCTATCAATCAGGCACCCTCTAAGACATCTTCAAAGTAATGCTCTGGCGTGTCCTTGCCCTCGGGTGGACTCTTTGTTGCAATATCGGTGGCCTTCATCTTCGCCCAGTACGTCTTGACGCAGGCAAAGGCCATCTGTGCACCTTCTATGCACGTTGACCGCTTGACAGCGTCGATATGTGACGCCGCATGAACAAGTCATTGCACCAAACCAAAATAACTATTCAGAATTGGATCTCTAGGCCACAGCCGGACCATGACGGCCTTCATGGCAAGTCCGGATATCCTGTGGAGTGATACGTCTCCAGTGTATCTATAATTTTTGATTGTTCCATGCTATTATATTACCTGTTTTGGATGTTTATGGGCTTTACTTTACACTTTTATATCATTCTTGGGACTAACCTACTAACCGGAGGCCCAACCCGAATTGCTGTTTTTTTTGCCTATTTCAATGTTTCGAAGAAAAGGAATATCAAACGGAGTACAAATGGGATGAAACCTTCGAGAATGATCTTTTTGGAACAAACGCCAACCTAGAGACTTGGAGTGGATGTCAAGGAACAGGCGAGGCGGCCACGAGGGTGCCCGGCGCGCCCTCTACAGGTGGGCGTGCCCCCTACCCTCATGGGCCCCTCGATCATCCACCAACGTACTTCTTCCTCCTATATATACACCCGTACCCTGAAACCATCAGAAGCGACCATGAAAACCTAATTCCACCGCCGGATCCTTCTATATCCGCGAGATCCCATCTTGGAGCCGTAGCCGGTGTTCCACCGGAGGGGTAATCCACCATGGAGGGCCTCTACATCAACACCAAGGCCTCTTTGATGAGTTGTGAGTAGCTTACCATAGACCTTTGGGTCCATAGTTATTAGCTAGATGGCTTCTTCTCTCTCTTTGATTCTCAATACAAAGTTCTCCTTCCTCTTCTTGGAGATCTATTCGATGTAACTCTTTTTGCGGTGTGTTTGTCGAGATCCAATGAATTGTGGGTTTATGATCAAGTTTATCTATGAGAAATATTTGAATCTCCTCTGAATTCTTTTATGTGTGATTAAGTTATCTTTGCAAGTCTCTTCGAATTATCAGTTTGGTTTGTCCTACTAGATTGATCTTTCTTGCAATGGGAGAAGTGCTTAGCTTTGGGTTCAATCTTGTGGTGTCCTTTCCCAGTTACAGCAAGGGCAGCAAGGCACGTATTGTATTGTTGCCATCGAGGATAAAAAGATGGGGTTTATATCATATTGCATGAGTTTATCCCTCTACATCATGTCATCTTTCTTAATGCGTTACTCTGTTCTTCATGAACTTAATACTCTAGATGCAGGCAGGAGTTGGTCGATGTGTGGAGTAATAGTAGTAGATGTAGAATTGTTTCGATCTACTTGTCACGGACGTGATGCCTATATACATGATCATGCCTAGATAATCTCATAACTATGCGTGTCAGATTTTGGGTTCCGGTAGACCCTTAAGGTTCGAACTCTGGGGTGCGCGCGGAGATCACTCCCCCTACCTACTCGCGTCTCGCCGCCTCGCAAGGAGCTATACTACACAAAGAACAACACAAGGGACACGAGGTTTATACTAGTTCGGGCCACCATTGTGGTGTAATACCCTACTCTAGTTTGTGGTGTGGTGGATTGCCTCAGGGCTGATGATGAACAATACAAAGGAAGAACTGTCTCGCGAGGGGAGGAGTTCTTGTGTTGGTGGTTTTGGCTAAGGTTCGACTGGTCTCTTCCAGATTAGGATCTGATGCCTCTATGCTATGGTGGCTAGCCCTATTTATAGAGCGAGGCCCTGGTCCTCTTCCCAAACATTGAGCGGGAAGGGCGCCAACAATTGGCCATTTTGAAGGGGAACATCTAGTACACTTATCCTGACTAAAGTTGGTCCTCGCCTGCCAAAGACTCTGACAATCACGCCTTCCTGGGATCCACGATGACCTCTATCCTGCCGTTCTGCTGGTCTTGGTATTGTTGCACCGAAATGGTTGTCTTTGCTCGATACCGTTGCCTGCGCTTGCCCCCTTTGCACCAAAGAGGAAACAAGGACTCCGCGCAGGCCGGCGCCCGCCTGGCTTTGGTCGTCATGGCTTGCGTCATGGGCACCTCGTGAGGTACCCCGCCTTGATCTCTCCACCTCCTCGCGAGCCAGCCTGACAAGGCTGCACCTGAGGAAGCTTCTTGTCGTCCGCCCCATGAGGCTTGGCCCCTCACGAGGGTCTTGAGCTTGTGTTGACGAAGAAGGGCCGTACTGGGCCATTCCTTGAGCCACGCCGCAGGCCGCAGGCAGTCAAGTCTGGGTACCCCCGTTCCCAGAACATCGATAGTAGCCCCCGGGCCCAAGGCGCGCCCGGACTTGGCTTAGCGAAGAAGCGAAGGGGCAAGTGCAAAGCGCCGCAGGCCCCAACAGACTGCGGCCTTGGGCACCACGTGGTGGTTGATTGGATGTGGGCGTCTCCGATTCCCCACGACGCCTCAGCAACTGCATGACTTGACAAGTCCATGCATGCAAAACGGGTCATGATTACCTGTGATCGTGGAGGCCGATGGTTGGCCTCCTTTGGCTATACGTACGGAACGGCGCGAGCCCTTCCAGTCCATCCCTTCCTGCTACTCTCCTTCTTCTTCTCCTTCGCCCTTCCTCCACCTTACGCCAATGGCACCAATCTGCCGGTTTCTGCTGAAGAGAAAGGGAAGGCCCCTCGAGAGGGTCCTGTTCCGCTTCCGCCGAAGAAATGGCCCGTCCCCTGCCGCGGAGAAGGGGGTGCTTGGCAGGAGGTGTCGAGGCCATGGTTCGAGCGGCCGCCGCCCGGATTCCCATTGCCCTTGTACGCCCGGATCGAGGGCCCTAAAGACGCAGGCACCGAGCGACATCGCCAGAGGCACCGTCGTCACCGGCGGATTACGGCGGTGCGCGTCGTTCCTCCTGAGTTCATGCCGAGGGCTCCTCTCGCGAGCTTGTGCTTCACGTCGCCATGCCTCCTCGATCTTGGATTCGCTTTTCTCCCTCCTTCGCCTTCGAGATCCCGCCAAGGGGGCCTCTTGAGCTCTGGCTGCAGCACGCCGACTGCAGTACTCCTGTGACTGAAGCGGAGGTCGAGGTCGTTGCCCCGGGCAAGGTCTACATGACCTGGGGTTGGGGCGAGATCGCCCGAGTCTACCGATCGGAGGGGACCCTCGTGATCCACCTGGATTACGATGGCGCCTCCCTGATGCTCTTCAAGGTCTTTGACGAAGATGGACGCCGGCTGGACTGCTGCCCCAGAGGCAGCGGCCGGAGGTCTGGAGCGGCGAGGACCAGTCCTGCCGCCCGCCCTTCCAGCAGCTTCTATAGTGGCAGCGGGCGTACCGGAGGGTCCAGCGACTCTTCCGGACTCTTCCTGACTCCGGCAATGAGCGACGACAGCTACGAGCCTCCGAGCTTGCACCGTGCCCGAAGCAGGGCCGACGCGTCCGGCGGTCAACGCGACTGATCTGGATGAGGTTGGCGCTGGCCTAGCGCGGCCCGCTGTTGATGATGGCGTCTGCCGTCATGGTTCCTGTAGTTAAGACTCCTTAGGATTCGCGTCTTTTGTCCCTGCGAGGAACCAAGAACACACCCCGCGGGGGCTTGTAAGGTGCCTATAGTTTCCTTTGTTAATATGATCCTTATTGTGAAGTAGTGTGAGATGCTCGTCCCGTCTTAGCTTAGTTCTTCCTTTCGAACCTCGCGAGGACTTGATGCTCTGCACCAACAGGTCTCGGTCCCAAGGCAAGATTCAGCCGTCGCTGGTATGCCAGGTCGCAATGCCGTGGTCAAGGCCAGGAGGTGAGCGGCCCGAGGTCCAGTAAGAGCCCCTGAGTCACGATGCTCAGGAGGTCCCCCTTAGCGCTCAAGCAGCCATCGTTCGGTGAGAAAGGAGCGCAATGTTGCCAACACGGGGTTGCATTAGGTGCAAGGTTGGTGTTGCGATAGCTAGTAGCTCTGGAGGATGACTTATCTCGAGAGTCTGAAGCCACCCCTTAGCGCGGAGCCAGGCCCGCGCGTCGGCAGCTGAGGAGTTGCCTGGCGAGGTCCTCGCGAGCCTCTTCCCTCTTGCCTTTACTCCCCTTCGTGCTCTACGTCCTCGGGTCCCAGCCCTCGAGCAAGCTCAGCCGTCGCTGGTATGCCAGGTCGCGATGCCGTGGACAAGGCCAGGAGGTGAGGGCTGGAGAGGCAGTAAGAGCCCATGAGTCGCGATGCTCAGGCGCCCCCCTTTAACGTGCAAGCGGTTCGCGCGGACAAGAGGGAAGGAGGCGTTGCGAAGGCCTCGCCCGACGTTGCTCCTTAAAGATATCCTGCGAGCTCATCACAAGAAAAATGAGTGTTGCCCTTACAATTGCTAGCCAGCTACTGGTTGCTCTTGGAGGGGTGACGAGGCACTGAGGGCCTGGTGAGGTGGCGCCTTGCGGGGTTGCCGCGGCCAGAGCTCAGCCACTCAGGTTCGTCGATGTTGCAGGGACGGACCCATGCGCAAGCGTCGTGCCATTAGGGAGCAGCTCCATAAGCTGGTGTCAATCGAGCAGGCGATTAAGTCAAGCACGTTAAGCATGAAGGAGCAAATCCATTTAGATAGATGTAGAAAAAGGCAAACACCGCTGGGTCAGGCCCGAGCGGCTTGGGGATGATGAAGCCCGAGGGGCGCCCCCAACAAAATAACCTAAAGACATGAACAAAGGGGATACATGCCACAGGGACGGACCCACGCGGCCTGGGAATGATGCAACCCTGGGGGCGCTCCCAGCTGGAAATGAAACTCGAAGGATGTCACCTGATGATGTTGGAGATGAAGGAATGCTGAAGTAGCTGACGACTCGCGCTGTGCAAGCCGATCTTTACGAGCTCCCCGGGACCAGGAGCCTTGGGGGGCTCCGGAGGCGCTGGCGGCTCCTCGAGGACCTTCTCCATCTCCGCCAGGACTGCGGAATACCTGACCTCCTGAGCCTCCAAAATGCTTCGCATGAGGCGCTGATGCGCAGCAGCCGCGTTCGGCAGGTCGAAAGGCATGCGAACATAGCTGTGGGGTGGACCTTCGCAGCGTCCCACGCGTGAGGGCCAGAAGCGCTCCTGAGAGGCGGCTCGGTTGAGCCCTGGTACGTCGATGCAGACACGCAGCCCACCATCCTCGCCTGGATGGGGAGCTACGGCGGGTAAGCGGCGACTGCCACTCATGACTCTTGACTCCTGGAGCTCCTGAATGATCTCGCTGATGAACTCCCGAGGGTTTGGACCTCCTTTCCTTGCTCCTTCCTGAGAGAAACGTGCTTTGAAGCACGCCTCCAAGTGGTGCCCGAGCGCCTCCCTCGTGATCTTGGCAAAGTCGGTGGCCCTCCATGGAATAGCCCCCGAGCCTTGCCCGAGGAGGGCACCGAGCGCGCCTTCCTATGCGACAGAAGGAGGTACCCCTTGAACGGGCGCGGATCCTGAGGGGCCTGCCTCCCGAGGGTTCGGACCAGGCGATGTCTTCTTCTTCTTAGGGACTGCCTCGAGAAGTCTTCCGCTCTTGTGATCTGGGTCTTCGATTGCCGCGGCTTGGAAAGCTCACTCAACGGAACACACTGCATCCCTCTCCTCACAAGGCACTGTGATGACTCCACCGCTTCCTGGCATCTTGAGGACATTGTAGCCATGATGAGTTACTGCCATGAACTTGGCCATGAACTTGGCGTTAGGCTCTGCCATGAACTTGGCCAGGGCTGGGTACCCGAGGAGAGTTACTGCCTCACGAGGTGCCCCCCGTCATGGCCTGTCGTCCGCCCCGCGAGGCTTGGCCCCTCGCGAGGGTCTTGAGCTTGTGTTAACAAAGATGGGCCGTACTGGGCCATTCCTTGAGCCACGCCACAGGCCGCAGACAGGCAACTCTGGGTACCCCCGTTCCCAGAACGCCGACAATGCGCTTTTCTATCAATTGCTCGACACTAATTTGTTCACCCACCGTAATAATTATGCTATCTTGAGAGAAGCCACTAGTGAAACCTATGGCCCCCGGGTCTATCTCTTATCATATAAGCTTTCAATCTACTTTTATTTGCATCTTTACTTTTCCAATCTATATCATAAAATACCAAAAATATATTTATATTATCATATTATTTCTATCAGATCTCACTGTCGCAAGTGGCCGTGAAGAGATTGACAATCCCTTTATTGCGTTGGTTGCAAGTTCTTGTTTGTTTGTGTAGGTGTGTGGGACTTGTGAGGAGCCTCCTACTGGATTGATACCTTGGTTCTCAAAAATTGAGGGAAATACTTACGCTACTATTGCTGCATCACCCTTTCCTCTTCAAGGAAAACCAACGCAAGCTCAAGGCGTAGCAAGAAGGATTTCTGGCGCCGTTGCCGGGGAGGTCTTCGCTCAAGTCAAGACATACCAAGTACCCATCACAAACTCATCTCCCTCGCATTTACATTATTTGCCATTTCCCTCTCGTTTTCCTCTCCCCCACTTTACCCTTGCTGTTTTATTCGCCCTCTCTTTCCCAATCTCCTCTCTCTTTCGCTTGTCTTCTTGTGTGCCTATTTGCTCTTATGGCTTTGCCTAAAAACACCAACCTTCATCTTAGAAGGTTGGAAGAGATTGAATCAAACATTAGAAGTTTTATGACTTTGCAATTTGAGCATAATAATTTTTTCATAAAGGAGCTTAAAGAACAAAAAAGTTTTATGGGGTATATGAACAAAGAGCTTGATGATATGTCTAAAGAATTTTATGGTTCGAACTCTCAAATCACTCTTCTCGAAAAATCTATATCCCAAATTTCTGATAAGCAAGCTATCTTAGTCAATAAGATGGCTGCCAAACCAGAAAAGTTGGAAGAAAATAATGATGAAGATCTAAAAGTTGTTGATGTGTCCCCTATCAAATCTTTGTTTTGCAATATGAATCTTAATGATGATGGGGCTGGAGATGAGTCAACTTTAGTTAAAAGGTGTCCCAATGATTCAGAGTTTTTAGATCTTGATGCTAAATTTGGTAAAAGTGGGATTGGAGAGGTCAAAACTTTACATAGTGATGAACCCACTACTTTGGATTTCAAGGAATTTAATTATGATAATTGTTCTTTAATAGATTGTATTTCCTTGTTGCAATCCGTGTTGCATTCTCCTCATGCTTATAGTCAAAATAAATCCTTTACCAAACATATTGTTGACGCCTTGATGCAATCTTACGATGAAAAACTTAATTTCGAAGTTTCTATACCTAGGAAACTTAATGATGAGTGGGAATCTACTATAAAGATTAAAATTAAAGATCATGAGTGTTATGCTTTGTGTGATTTGGGTGCTAGTGTTTCCACAATTCCGAAAACTTTATGTGATATTCTAGGTTTCCATGATCTTGATGATTGCTCTTTAAATTTGCACCTTGCGGATTCCACTATTAAAAAGCCTATGGGAAGGATCAATGATGTTCTTATTGTTGCAAATAGGAACTATGTGCCCATAGATTTTATCATTCTTGACATAGATTGCAATCTTTCAGGTCCTATTATTCTTGGTAGACCTTTCCTTAGAACGCTTGGTGCGATTATTGATATGAAGGAAGGGAATATTGGATTCCAATTTCAATTAAGGAAAGGCATGGAGCACTTTCCAAGAAAGAAAGTCAAATTACCTTATGAATCTATCATGCGAGCTACTTATGAATCAAGTGGCAAAGATGGCACCACTTAGATCTATCCTCGCTTTTATGCCTAGCTTGGGGCGTTAAACAATAGCGCTAGTTGGGAGGCAACCCAATTTTATTTTAGTTTTTTTGTTTTTGCTTCTGTTTAGTAATAAATTTTGCATCTACTTTCTGTTTAGATGTGTTTTCTTGTTTTAATTAGTGTTTGTGCCAAGTAGAACCTATAGGATAACCTATGGTAATAGTTAATTTGATTCTGCTGAAAAACAGAAACTTTGCACTCACGACAAAAAATTCAATAAATCACAGAATCCTGCTTTGCCGTTGATTCATTTTGCTGTAGATCAATAGACAAATTGCCTAGGACTTCCTATTTTGGTAGGAGTTTTGGAGTTCCATAAGAATTTTAAAGTTACAGATTGCTACAGAATGTTCTGGTTTTGACAGATTCTGCCTTTAGTGTGTTGTTTGCTTATTTTGATGCATCTATGACTAGTATGTAGGGGTATGAACCATAGAGAAGTTGGAATACAGTAGGTTTACCACCAATATAAATAAAGAATTAGTTCATTACAGTACCTTATGTGGTGGGTTTTATTTCTTGCACTAACAGAGCTTATAAGATTTCTTGTTGAGTTTTGTGTTGTGAAGTTTTCAAGTTTTGGGTAAAGATTTGATGGACTATGGAATAAAGGGTGGAAAAATCCTAAGCTTAGGGATGCCCATGGCACCCCAAGATATTCAAGTATAACCAAAAGCCTAAGCTTGGGGATGCCCCGGAAGGCATCCCTTCTTTCGTCTTCGTTCATCGGTAACTTTACTTGGAGCTATATTTTTATTTGCCACATGATATGCGTTTTGCTTGGAGCGTCGTGTATGATATTAGTTTTTGCTTTTTAGTTTACCACAATTATCCTTTCTATACACACCTTTTGGGAGAGAAACACATGATTTGAAATTTATTAGAATACTCTATGTGCTTCACTTATATCTTTTGAGCTAGATAGTTTTGCTCTATGTGCTTCACTTATATTTTCTAGAGCACGGAGGTGGATTAATTTTGAAGAAATTGTTGATCTCTCATGCTTCACTTATATTATTTTGATAGTATCTTAGAACAACATTGTATTTGCTATGGTTATAAAATTGGTCCTAGAATGATGGGCATCCAAGTTGGGTATAAGAAAAACTATCATAGAATGTGAATTGGATGCTATGATCAATTTGATACTTGATAATTGTTTTGAGATATAGAGGTGGTGATATTAGAGTCATGCTAGTTGGATAATTGTGAATTTAAAGAATACTTGTGTTGAAGTTTGTGATTCCCGTAGCATGCATGTATGGTGAACCGCTTTGTGATGAAGTTGGAGCACAATTTTATTTATTGATTGTCTTACTTATGAGTGGCGGCCGGGGACGAGCGATGGTCTTTTCCTACCAATCTATCCCCCTAGGAGCATGCTGCTACATCTTGAGCTTGCATTGGTTTTCTTTGAAGAGGAAAGGGTGATGCAATATAGTAGCGTAAGTATTTCCCTCAGTTTTTGAGAACCAAGGTATCAATCCAGTAGGAGGCTCCTCACAAGTCCCATGAACCTACACAAACAAACAAAGAACTCGCAACCAACGCGATAAAGGGGTTGTCAATACCTTCACGGCCACTTGCGGAAGTGAGATCTGATAGAGATAATATGATAAGATAAACATTTTTTGGTATTTTATAATATAGATGCAGAAAATAAAGATGCAAATAAAATTAGATTGTAAACTTATATGATAAAAGATAGACCCGGGGGCCATAGGTTTCACTAGAGGCTTCTCTCAAGATAGCATAAGTATTACGGTGGGTGAACAAATTACTGTCGAGCAATTGATAGAAAAGCGAATAATTATGAGATTATCTAGGCATGATCATGTATATAGGCATCACGTCCGCAACAAGTAGACCGACTCCTGCCTGCATCTACTACTATTACTCCACACATCGTCCACTATCCAGCATGCATCTAGAGTATTAAGTTCATGAAGAACAGAGTAACGCATTAAGAAAGATGACATGATGTAGAGGGATAAACTCAAGCAATATGATATAAACCCCATCTTTTTATCCTCGATGGCAACAATACAATACGTCTCTTGCAACCCTTTATGTCACTGGGTAAGAACACCGCAAGATTGAACCCAAAGCTAAGCACTTCTCCCATGGCAAGAAAGATCAGTCTAGTAGGCCAAACCAAACCAATAATTCAAAGAGACTTGCAAAGATAACTCAATCATACATAAAAGAATTCAAAGAAGATTCAAATATTATTCATAGATAAACTTGATCATAAACCCACAATTCATCGGATCTCGACAAACACACCGCAAAAAGAGATTACATCAAATAGATCTCCAAAATAGAGGGGGAGAACATTGTATTGATATCCAAAAAGAGAGAAGAAGCCATCTAGCTAATTACTATGGACCTGAAGGTCTGTGGTAAACTACTCACAACTCATCGTAGGGGCTATGGTGTTGATGTAGAAGCCCTCCATGGTGGATTCCCCCTCTGGCAGAACGCCGGCGATGGCTCCAAGATGGGATCTCACGGATACAGAAGGTTACGGTGGTGGAAATATTTCTTTGGTGGCTCCCTGGATGTTTTCGGGGTATTTAGGCTTATATAGGAGGAAGAAGTACGTCTGTGGCCGCCCGAGGGGCCCACGAGACAGGGGGCGCGCCCTGTAGGGGTGGGTGCCCCCCACCCTCGTGGCTGCCTCGGCTGCTTCTTGACTTGCACTCCAAGTCTTCCAGATCACGTTCATTCCAAAAATCACACTCCCAAAGGTTTTATTCCGTTTGGACTCCATTTGATATTCCTTTTCTTCGAAATACTGAAATAGCAAAAAAAACAGCAATACGGGCTGGGCCTCCGGTTAGTAGGTTAGTCCCAAAAATGATATAAATGTGTAAAATAAAGCCCATAGACATCCAAAACAGGTAATATAATAGCATGGAACAATCAAAAATTGTAGATACGTTGGAGACTTATCAAGCATCCCCAAGCTTAATTCCTGCTCATCCTCGAGTAGGTAAATGATAAAAACAGAATTTTTGATGTGGAATGCTACTTAGCATAATTCTCAATGTAATTTCTCTTTATTGTGGCATGAATGTTCAGATCCAAGTGATTCAAAATAAAAGTTCATATTGATAAAAGAAATAGCAATACTTCAAGCATACTAATAAAAGCAATCATGTCTTCTCAAAATAACATGGCTAAAGAAAGTTCATCCCTACAAAAACATATAGTTAGGCTATGCTTCATTTTTGTCACACAAAGATGTTCCCAACTTCTATACCCTTGATGACAAACCAAGCAATTGTTTCGTACTTAAATAATCTCAAACTCTTTCAACCTTCACGCAATACATGAGTGCGAGCCATGGACATAGCACTATGGGTGGAATAGAAAAATGATTGGGGATTGTGTGGAGAATACAAAAAAGGAGAAAGTCTCACATTGACGAGGATAATCAACGAGCTATGGGAATGCCCATCAATTGATGTCAACATGAGGAGTAGGGATTGCCATGCAACGGATGCACTAGAGCTATAAATGAATGAAATCTCAACAAAAGAAAACTAGTGGGTGTGCATCCAACTTGCTTGCTCACGAAGACCTAGGGATTTTGAGGAAGCCCATCGTAGGAATATACAAGCCAAGTTCTATAATGAAAAATTCCCACTAGTATATGAAAGTGACAACCTATGAGACTCTCTACATGAAAACATGGTGCTACTTTGAAGCACAGTATATGAGACTCACTACATGAAGAACAAGGTGCTACTTTGAAACACAAGTGTGGAAAAAGAGATAGTAGCATTGCCCCTTTATTTATTTTCTTTTTTTCTTTTTCTTTTTCTTTTTTTCTTTTTCTTTTTTTCTTTTTCTTTTTTTTCTTTGGTGTTTCTTTTTTTTTCTTTTGGCCTTTCCTTTTTTTTCTTTTTGGGCAATGCTCTAATAATGATGATCATCACACTTTTATTGATTACAACACATGAATTACAACTCGAAACTAGAACAAGATATGACTCTATATGAATGCCTCCGGCGGTGTACCGGGATGGTGCAATGAATCAAGAGTGACATGTATAAAAATTATGCATGGTGGCTTTGCCACAAATACGATGTCAACTACATGATCATGCAATGACAATATGACAAAATTAATGTATGTCATGATGATGATGAACGGAACGGTGGAAAGTTGCATGGCAATATATCTCGGAATGGCTATGGAAATGCCATAAATAGGTAGGTATGGTGGCTATTTTGAGGAAGATATAAGGAGGTTTATGTGTGATAGAGCGTATCATATCACGGGGTTTGGATGCACCGGCGAAGTTTGCACCAACTCTCAAGGTGAGAAAGGGCAATGCACGGTACCGAAGAGGCTAGCAATGATGGAAAGGTAAAAGTGCGTATAATCCATGGACTCAACAGTCATAAGAACTCATATACTTATTGAAAAAATTTATAAGTCATCAAAAACCAAGCACTACGTGCATGCTCCTAGGGGGATAGATTGGTAGGAAAAGACCATCGCTCGTCCCCGACCGCCACTCATAAGGATGCACAAGCCAGGTACACTTCATGCTTCAAATTTGTTACACAACTTTAACCATACGTGCATGCTACGGGACTTGCTAACTTCAACACAAGCATTCTTTAAATTCATAATCACCCAACTATCATGACTTTAATATCACTACCTTCCTATCTCAAAACAATTATCAAGTATCAAGTTGATCATAGCATCCAATTCACTTCTTATGATAGTTTTTATTATACCCAATTTGGATGCTCATCATTCTAGGACCAATTTATAATAATAGCAAATACCATGCTGTTATAAAAGACTCTCAAAATAATATAAGTGAAGCATGAGAGATCAATAATTTCTTCAAAATTAATCCACCGCCGTGCTCTAAAAGATATAAGTGAAGCACTAGAGCAAAACTTAGCTAGCTTAAAAGTTATAAGTGAAGCACATAGAGTATTCTAATAAATTTCAAGAAAGTAGGCTTCTCCCAAAAGGTGTGTTACATCAAGGATGATTGTGGTAAACTAAAAATCAAATACTAATATAATAAACGACACTCCAAGCAAAACACATATCATGTAGCAAATAAAAATATAGCTCCAAGTAAAGTTACCAATGAACAAAGACGAAAGAGGGGATGCCTTCCGGGAGCATCCCCAAGCTTAGGCTTTTGGCTATTCTTGAATATCTTGGGGTGCCTTGGGAATCCCCAACCTTAGGCTTTTGCCACCCTTTATTCCATAGTCCATCAAATCTTTACCCAAAACTTGAAAACTTCACAACACAAAACTCAACAGGAAATCTCATAAGCTCCGTTAGTGAAAGAAAACAAAACCACTACATAAGGTACTGTAATGAATTCATTCTTTATTTATATTGGTGTTAAACCTACTGTATTCCATGTTCTCTATGGTTCATACCCTTACATACTAGCCATAGATGCATCAAAATAAGCAAACAACACAGGAAAAACAGAATCTGTCAAAAACAGAACAGTCTGTAGCAATCTATAACTAACGCAAACTTATGGAACTTTAAAAATCCTACAAAAATAGGAAGTCCTAAGCAATTTGTTTATTGAACAGCATCAAAAATAATCAATGCAAAACCTCGTTTATGTGTTTTATTGATTTTTTTCTCGTGAGCACAAAGTTTCTGTTCTTCAGCAGAATCAAATCAACTCATATCATAGGTTATCCTATAGGTTCTACTTGGCACAAACACTAAATAAAACATGAAAACACATCTAAACAGAATGTGGAAACAAAATTTATTACTAAAAAGGAATAAAACAAGAAACACAAAGAAAATTGGGTTGCCTCTCAACTAGCGCTATCGTTTAACGCCCCTAGCTAGGCATAAAAGCGAAGATAGATCTAAGTAGTGCCATCTTTGATTTTCAGTTTTTTAGCGGAGTCATGCTCGGATCCGGGAGGTTCTTTAAGTTTCCCTTCATACTCAGAAATTTTTAGATATAAAGAATCCAACCACTTATAGCAAAGGGTAATCAACATATTCATGCGGTGAAGATTTCTGCTAACACTTTTAAGAGGTTCAAGAGATTTTTGTAAAAAAAAGTGTTACTTCACAAATCTTTCCAAACACTTGGGTTTCTTCTTGGGTAGGATGAGTTCCTCCCTTTTGAGGTAGTGTTCCTACTATCCCCTCTATAATTTCATGCACAATACTAGGATCAATTTCAATGAAATTTCCCTTGGCAATGCAGTCCAAGAGTTGTCTATGCGTCATGTTTATCTCAACATAAAAATTGCGAAGAAGAATTCTAAAGTTCACCTCTAGGGTGCACTTGCAATAAGATTCCATCATCCTATACCAAGCATCTTTTAAATTTTCTCCTTGCCTTTGCTTGAAGTGAAGAACTTCAAACTCGGGAGACATAGGAGCGGATAAGGAACTAGCCATAATGACAAGGTAAATGATCTAACACACGAGCAAACGGAAAAAGGCAAGCGGAAGAAAGAGGAAGAAGAAGGCAAGCGAAAAAGAGAGGAGATTGGGAAAGAGAGGGCGAATAAAACGGCAAGGATGAAGTGGGGGAGAGGAAAACGAGAGGCAAATGGCAAATAATGTAAATGCGAGGGAGATGAGTTTGTGATGGGTACTTGGTATGTCTTGACTTGAGCGAAGACCTCCCCGGCAACGGCGCCAGAAATCCTTCTTGCTACGTCTTGAGCTTGCGTTGGTTTTCCTTGAAGAGGAAAGGGTGATGCAGGACAGTAGCGTAAGTATTTCCCTCAGTTTTTGAGAACCAAGATATCAATCCAGTAGGAGGCTCCTCACAAGTCCCATGAACCTACACAAACAAACAAAGAACTCGCAACCAATGTGATAAAGGGGTTGTCAATCCCTTCACGGCCACTTGCGAAAGTGAGATCTGATAGAGATAATATGATAAGATAAATATATTTTTGGTATTTTATAATATAGATGCAGAAAATAAAGATGCAAATAAAAGTAGATTGGAAAGTAGATTGGAAACTTATATGATAAAAGATAGACCCGGGGGGCATAGGTTTCACTAGAGGCTTCTCTCAAGATAGCATAAGTATTACGATGGGTGAACAAATTACTGTCGAGCAATTGATAGAAAAGAGAATAATTATGAGATTATCTAGGCGATCATGTATATAGGCATCACGTCCGCAACAAGTAGACTGACTCTTGCCTGCATCTACTACTATTACTCCACACATCGACCGTTATCCAGCATGCATCTAGAGTATTAAGTTCATAAGAACAGAGTAACGCATTAAGAAAGATGACATGATGTAGAGGAATAAACTCAAGCAATATGATATAAACCCCATCTTTTTATCCTCGATGGCAACAATACAATACGTGTCTTGCAACCCTTTCTATCACTGGGTAATAACATCGCAAGATTGAACCCAAAGCTAAGCACTTCTCCCATGGCAAGAAAGATCAATCTAGTAGGCCAAACCAAACCGATAATTCGAAGAGACTTGCAAAGATAACTCAATCATACATAAAAGAATTCAGAGAAGATTCAAATATTATTCATAGATAAACTTGATCATAAGCCCACAATTCATCGGATCTCGACAAACACACCGCAAAAAGAGATTACATCAAATAGATCTCCACAAGAGAGGGGAAGAACATTGTATTGAGATCCAAAAAGAGAGAAGAAGACATCTAGCTAATAACTACTCACAACTCATCGGAGGGGCTATGGTGTTGATGTAGAAGCCCTCCATGGTGGATTCCCCCTCCGGCAGAACGCCGGCGACGGCTCCAAGATGGGATCTCGCGGATATAGAAGGTGACGGTGGCGGAAATATTTCTTTGGTGGCTCCCTGGATGTTTTTGGGGTATGTAGGCTTATATAGGAGGAAGAAGTACGTCGGTGGCCGCCCGAGGGGCCCATGAGACAGGGGGGCGCCTTGTAGGGGTGGGCGCGCCCCCCACCCTCGTGGTTGCCTCGGCTGCTTCTTGACTTGCACTCCAAGTCCTCCGGATCACGTTCGTTCCAACAATAATGCTCCCAAAGGTTTCATTCCGTTTGGACTCCGTTTGATATTCCTTTTCTTCGAAATACTAAAATAGGCAAAAAACAGCAATACGGGCTGGGCCTCTGGTTAGTAGGTTAGTCCCAAAAATGATATAAATGTGTAAAATAAAGCCCATAGACATCCAAAATAGGTAATATAATAGCATGGAACAATAAAAAATTATAGATACATTGGAGATGTATCACAGGCGCGTAGTACTTTGTTTTCAATGGCTTGTAGATTTTTGCAATAAGTATATAAGTTCTTTATGATTAATGTTGAGTCCATGGATTATACGCACTCTCGCCCTTCCACCATTGCTATCCTCTCTTGTGCCGCGCAAATTTCGCCGGTACCATACACCCACCATATACCTTCCTCAAAACAGCCACCATACATACCTATTGTTGCATTTCCATAGCCATTCTGAGATATATTGCCATGCAACTTTCCACCGTTCCGTTTATTATGACACACATCATCATTGTCATATTGCTCTTTGCATGATCATGTAGTAGACATCGTATTTGTGGCAAAGCCACCTCATAATTTTTCATACATGTCACTCTTGATTCATTGCATATCCTGGTACACCGCCGGAGGCATCCATATAGAGTCATATTTTGTTCTAAGTATCGAGTTGTAATCTTGAGTTGTAAATAAATAAAAATGTGATGATCTTCATTATTAGAGCATTGTCCCACTGAGGAAAGGATGATGGAGACTATGATTCCCCCACAAGTCGGGATGAGACTTCGGACTTCAAATAAAAAAAGAGAAAGGCCAAATGAAAAAAGGCCAAATAAAAAAAAGGAAAAAAAGGAAAAAAAGAGAAACAATTTGAGAGAAAAAGAGAGAAGGGACAATGCTACTATCCTTTTTACCACACTTGTGCTTCAAAATAGCACCATGATCTTCATGATAGAGAGTCTCCTATGTTGTCACTTTCATATACTAGTTGGAATTTTTCATTATAGAACTTGGCTTGTATATTCCAATGATGGGATTCCTCAAAATGCCCTAGGTCTTCGTGAGCAAGCAAGTTGGAGGCACACCCACTTAGTTTATTTTGTTGAGCTTTCATACATTTATAGCTCTAGTGTATCCATTGCATGGCAATCCCTAATCACTCACATTGTTATCTATTAATGGGCATCTCCATAGCCCGTTGATACGCCTAGTTGATGTGAGACTATCTTGCCCTTTTTGTCTTCTCCACAACCACCATGCTATTCCACATATAGTGCTATATCCATGGCTCACGCTCATGTATTGCGTGAAAATTGAAAAAAGGTTTGAGATTACTAAAGTATGAAACAATTGCTTGGCTTGTCATCGGGGTTGTGCATGATTAAATACTTTGTGTGATGAAGATAGAGCAACAACCAGACTATATGATTTTGTAGGGATAACTTTCTTTAGCCATGTTATGTTGAGAAGACATGATTACTTTATTAGTATGCTTGAAGTATTACTATTTCTTATGTCAATATGAACTTTTATTTTGAATCATTTGGATTTGAACATTCATGCCACAATAAAGAAAATTACATTGAGAACTATGCTAGGTAGCATTCCGGTGTCTACTACACAACCTTCTTCTTGTAGAAGTTGTTGGGCCTCCAAGTGTAGAGGTTTGTAGGACAGTAGCAAATTTCCCTCAAGTGGATGACCTAAGGTTTATCAATCTGTGGGAGGCGTAGGATGAATATGGTCTCTCTCAAGCAACCCTGCAACCAAATAACAAAGATTCTCTTGCGTCCCGAACACACCCAATACAATGGTAAATTGTATAGGTGCACTAGTTCGGCGAAGAGATGGTGATACAAGTGCAATATGGATGGTAGATAAAGGTATTTGTAATCTGAAATTATAAAAAATAGCAAGGTAGCAAGCTATAAAAGTGAGCGTAAACGCATTTGCAATGATAGGAAACAAGGCCTAAGGTTCATACTTTCACTAGTGCAAGTTCTCTCAACAATAATAACATAATTGGATCACATAACTATCCCTCAACATGCAACAAAGAGTCACTCCAAAGACACTAATAGCGGAGAACAAACAAAGAGATTATGGTAGGGTACGAAACCACCTCAAAGTTATCCTTTTTGATCTATCTATTCAAGAGTCCGTGATAAAATAACATGAAGCTTTTCTTTCCGTTCGATCTATCATAGAGTTCATACTAGAATGTCACCTTAAGACACAAATCAACCAAAACCCTAATGTCACCTAGATACTCCATTGTCACCTCAAGTATCCGTGGGCATGATTATACGATATGCATCACACAATCTCAGATTCATCTATTCAACCAACACAAAGTACTTCAAAGAGTGCCCCTAAGTTTCTACCGGAGATTCAAGACGAAAATGTGTGCCAACCCCAATGCATAGGTTCATGGGCGGAACCCGCAAGTTGATCACCAAAACATACATCAAGTGGATCATGTGAATATCCCATTGTCACCACAGATAAGCACGGCAAGACATACATCAAGTGTTCTCAAATCCTTAAAGACTCAATCTGATAAGATAACTTCAAAGGGAAACCACAATCCATTACAAGAGAGTAGAGGGGGAGAAACATCATAAGATCCAACTATAATAGCAAAGCTCGCGATACATCAAGATCATATCACCTCAAGAATACGAGAGAGAGAGAGAGAGATCAAACACATAGCTACTGGTACATACCCTCAACCCCGGGGGTGAACTACTCCCTCCTCGTCATGGAGAGCGCCAGGATGATGAAGATGGCCACCGGGAGGGATCGCCCCCTCCGGCAGGGTGCCGGAATGGGCTCCCGAGAGGTTTTTGGTGGCTACAGAGGCTCGCGGCGGCGGAACTCCCGATCTATCTTCTCCTTCGATGTTTTTAGGATATATTGGATTATATAGGTGAAAGAAGTCGATCGGGGGGTGCTCGAGGGGCCCACGAGACACTGGGCGCGCCTAGTAGGGGGGCGCCCCCCTATCTCCTAGCCTCCTCGAAGCTTCCCTGGCTTGTACTCCAAGTCTCCCGGATCATGTTCGTTCCAAAAATCACGCTCCCGAAGGTTTCATTCCATTTGGACTCCGTTTGATATTCCTTTTCTTTGAAACACTGAAATAGGCAAGAAAACAACAATATGGGTTGGGCCTCCGGTTAGTAGGTTAGTCCCAAAAATGTTATAGAAGTGTAAAATAAAGTCAATAAACATCCAAAACGGGTAATATAATAGCATGGAACAATAAAAATTATAGATACGTTGGAGACGTATCATATTCCACATCAAAAATTCTGTTTTTATCATTTACCTACTCGAGGACGAGCAGGAATTAAGCTTGGGGATGCTTCATACGTCTCCAACGTATCTATAATTTTTTATTGTTCCATGCTATTATATTACCCGTTTTGGATGTTTATGGGCTTTACTTTACACTTTTATATCATTTTTGGGATTAACCTACTCACCGGAGGCCCAACCTGAATTGCTGTTTTTTTGCCTATTTTAGTGTTCCGAAGAAAAGGAATATCAAACGGAGTCCAAACGGGATGAAACCTTCAGGAACGATCTTTTTGGAACAAATGCCAACCTGGAGACTTGGAGTGGACGTCAAGCAACAAACAAGGCAGCCACGAGGGTGCCTGGCGCCCCCCCCCCCCTTATAGGTCGGCGCGCCCCCCACCATCATGGGCCCCTCGATCGTCCACGGACGTACGTCTTCCTCCTATATATACACCCGTACCCTGAAACCATCAATAGCAACCACGAAAACCTAATTCCACCACCGCAACCTTCTGTATCTGCGAGATCCCATCTTGGAGCCGTAGCCGACGCTCCACCGGAGGGGGAATCCACCATGGAGGGCCTCTACATCATCACCAAGGCCTCCCTGATGAGTTGTGAGTAGTTTACAACAGACCTTCGGGTCCATATTTATTAGCTAGATGGCTTCTTCTCTCTCTTTGATTCTCAACACAAAGTTCTCCTTCCTCTTCTTGGAGATCTATTCGATATAACTCTTTTTGTAGTGTGTTTGTCGAGATCCGATGAATTGTGGGTTTATGATCAAGTTTATCTATGAGAAATATTTGAATCTCCTCTGAATTCTTTTATGTGTAATTAAGTTATCTTTGCAACTCTCTTCGAATTATCAGTTTGGTTTGGCCTACTAGATTGATCTTTCTTGCAATGGGAGAAGTGCTTAGCTTTGGGTTCAATCTTGCGGTGTCCTTTCCTAGTGACAGCAGGGGCAGCAAGGAACGTATTGTATTGTTGCCATCGAGGATAAAAAGATGGGGTTTATATCATATTGCATGAGTTTATCCCTCTACATAATGTCATCTTTCTTAATGCGTTACTCTGTTCTTCATGAACTTAATACTCTAGATGCAGGCAGGAGTCGGTCGATGTGTGGAGTAATAGTAGTAGATGTAGAATCGTTTCGATCTACTTGTCACAGACATGATGCCTATATACATGATCATGCCTAGATAATCTCATAACTATGCGCTTTTCTATCAATTGCTCGACAGTAATTTGTTCACCCACCATAATAATTATGCTATCTTGAGAGAAGCCACTAGTGAAACCTATGGCCCCCGGGTCTATCTCTTATCATATAAGCTTTCAATCTACTTTTATTTGCATATTTACTTTTCCAACCTATATCATAAAATACAAAAATATATTTATCTTATCATATTATCTCTATCAGATCTCACTTTCGCAAGTGTCCATGAAGGAATTGACAACCCCTTTATTGCGTTGGTTGCGAGTTCTTGTTTGTTTGTGTAGGTGCGTGGGACTTGTGAGGAGCCTCCTACTGGATTGATACCTTGGTTCTAAAAAACTGAGGGAAATACTTACGCTACTATTGCTACATCACCCTTTCCTCTTCAAGGAAAACCAACGCAAGCTCAAGACGTAGCATGGAGCTCTGCCCGTTGGGCCATCTGCTTGTTCAGCAACAGCGGACGCTTTGGCATGCTGAATTGCGACCAAAAAAGCTTTTCCGCCGCATGTCCTTCTTGCGCTTGGAAAAACTGTGTTGCATCAGAAGCACTCTTCGACAAGTCCAAAAATGCGTCTGGAGAACTCTACATTCGATCAAGCAAAGCATACTTCGGATCGCCGAATTTTGTTCGCAATAAGAAGGGCTTACCAACCACGATCTCCCCAGCTTGTCGGATCTCCTCCCGAGCCGCTCTAGACTTGAATCATGCTTCCTTCGCTCTTGTAAGGCCTTCTCAAGATCAGCTGCTCTGGTTTGGCTATATTTCTCGAGAAATTCACATCAGCTAGTGGTATCCTTTAGCTCAAGCGCCATTGTAAATATTCTCTGCTCGCTCTGGCGCCGAGCAGCTTGTTCGGCTTTTAATTTACCAGCTGCCTTTCTGACAACCGCATTACTCACCCTGGCTTGCTCCTTGGCCTGGGCAAGCTGAGCCCAAAGGGTCTCAATGGTGGTGGCACCATCTGCAGTTAAGCATATTACAATTTTCAGTGTCATGCTCATATTTATAATATTTGCATATACTAACTGCCTCGAAGACATACCTTGCGCCTGGTCGAGCCGTTTGTTCATGAGCGTGATGTCATCATCCGTTGCATCAAGTTTCTGCTTCAGCTCGGCAACCTTTGTAGATCGAGCAGTTGCCAGGGATGAAACAACCTATGTGTCAATTAGTAACATCATTTCCTGAGCATATCTACCTTTTTTGATCCTCTGATCGCCTCCGTTTGGACGTCAACCAGAGTCTTAGGGGCTACTATCTATACACAGGTGCATCTTGCGTTTACAGCACGATTGAAAAAATTACATTACGTACCTCGAAGCCTCTTAGCAGGCTTGTACTTCAATCTTCTTTTCGCGGATTGAACTCTTTCAACTACCGTACCCATCAAGGTACGATGTTCCTCTGAGATGGGCGCATGTCGTAGTATGTCCATCAATGTATCCGGCGCCTCCGGATCCCTGGAAGCAGCCGCAGGGATAGAGACTCCCTTCAATGGAGTATGTTCACTCGACCTTAGAGTCGTCTCTGGCTGTATATCGGATAGTCCGGGGCTTCTATTGTTGGTCCCCGTAGGAGCGTTATACCCCGGGCCCTGGGCGGCCGAAGTATCACCTTCTGGCCTAGTCTTCATTATCCCTTGCACCACATGTTGATCGGGACAGATCCTCCGGGATGACACCTCGGGGTCGTCCGCCCTATGGGGCGGGGAAATCTGTGGAGGCGTTTCGCTCTCCATCATCTCCAGAATAAGATCCCCCGAGGAAGAGGATTGTTGAGGGAGGCTGCATGCCGAACTGCAAAATGTATATTTTAAATATTACCCTTGCAACCAGGAAAGAACAGGGTATGTTTAAAACACCCTTGTCCACTTACGATTTAGCTAAGGGCTGGTCCCTATGGAGGAACTATGTGGCAACATCACCTCCCGAACCAAAACCCCCTGATAGGGATTTATTCTCTCGCTTGGAAGAGTTTATCTTCAAGTCTTCGGAGGCGGTCCTCTTCTTCCCATGGGGAGAGGGGATGTCAGTTTCTCCTTCCCTTTATTCTTCGGAAAAGGGAGTTCCATTCTCCCCGGATGCGGCGCCTGACGTACCTCCAGAATGGGGGACACTCCGGACCTTCCTACTCCTCTCCTTGTCTTCCTTCGATGGCACTTGATAGGGTGCCGGAGCCAGCATCCTTGTTAACACCGGATCCGCTGAGTCTTTGGGAAGAGGGGCCGAACAGCTGATCCTCTCCGCCTTCTTTATCCAGCCCTGGCCAAGTATGGTTTTCTCAGTATATTGTTATGAGAAATTTAACTAAAGTGTGTTCAGGAGTCGAGTGTTGACCAAGGTATCCGGATGGTTGCAGTCGAGGCTTGCGTCCTCTATAGTGTCTGGACATTGTTTTCGTGGTCCAAAGAATAATTTATACATCCCTTAGGGCGTCGTGTCGAAGAAGTGTTGAAGGGTTCACGGTCCTTCCGGATTGAACTCCCACATGCGGAGAGGCCGTCGCTGGCACGGTAGGACCCGACGGACTAGCATTACTTGGGTTGCCTTGACAAGACCGGTGTCCTTCTCAATAAGGCTCTGAATGCGGCTTTGCAATGTCTGCACTTTATTAAGCGGTCCCTAGTCCATCCCCTTATTAATCCACGATGAAAGCTGTAAAGGAGGGCCAGATCGGAATATGGGTGTAGCCGCCCACTTTTTACCATGGGGTTCCGTGATATAAAACCACTCCCGTTGCCACAGGTCGGAAGCTTCTGTGAAGGAACCCTTTGGCCAAGAAATATTGGTACGTTTGCTTATTTTAGCACCTCCACACTCCGCGTGTCTCCCATTGACTATCTTCGGCTTCACATTAAAGGTCTTGAGCCACAAGCCAAAGTGTGGGGAAATACGGAGGAAGGCCTCGCACACGATAATAAATGACGAGATGTGAAGGAAGGAGTCCGGAGCTAGATCATGAAAATCTAGCCCGTAATAGAACATGAGCCCTCGAACAAAGGGATGAAGAGCAAACCCTAGGCCTCGGAGGAAGTGAGAGATGAATACAACTCTCTCATTGGATCTGGGAGTAGGAATAACCTGCCCTTGAGTAGGAAGCCTGTGGAGGATTTCCGTGGTCAAGTATCTTGCCTCCCGGAGCTTTGCGATATCCTCCTCTGTGATAGAGGAAGCCACCCACTGGCCTTGAAGGATGGGTCCAGACATGACTGGGAGGCGCGAAGCAATTGAACCTTGGGTGCTGGAGCTCGAGGCGGGAGAGGTTGAGGAAAGGATTAGTGTAGAAGAGAAAGGACGGGTCTTAGCCCCTTTATAGAGGCAATGAATATCAAAATCCCCCTCTTAGGCCTTAAAATCTGCCTATTCCCAAGGAATCTTGCCAACAGAACAATTGGGTTATCCACACCTGTATTGATGAGAATCCCGCAATAAGGGGACACGATCTCTACTTTGACAAGACATGCCAATGAAGCTGCCTCTTGAAATATCTAGCGACGGGCTAAAAAACGGTTCGAATAATGGTCGGGCGGTGACATAATGTCATGCTACCAAAAAGTTGTCAGTGGATTGGACTCGTGAAGTATTATACTCTATACAGTTGTGTGTGGTATTTGTTTTGCACAGCCGGACACATTTCCCGTGTTCGAAGGAAGATTTGGAGTATTCGGAGGAGGATCCTGATGTCTACTACACAACCTTCTTCTTGTAGACGTTGTTGGGCCTGCAAGTGCACAGGTTTGTAGGACAGTAGCAAATTTCCCTCAAGTGGTTGACCTAAGGTTTATCAATCCGTAGGAGGCGTAGGATGAAGATGGTCTCTCTCAAACAACCCTGCAACCAAATAACAAAGAGTCTCTTGTGTCCCCAACACACCCAATACAATGGAAAATTGTATAGGTGCACTAGTTCGGCGAAGAGATGGTGATACAAGTGCAAAATAGATAGTAGATAAAGGTTTTTGTAATATGAAATAATAAAAACAGCAAGGTAACTAATGGTAAAAGTGAGCGTAGACGGTATTGCAATGATAGGAAACAAGGCCTAGGGTTCATACTTTCACTAGTGCAAGTTCTCTCAACAATAATAACATAGATAGATCATATAACAAGCCCTCAACATGCAACAAAGAGTCACTCCAAAGCCACTAATAGCGGAGAACAAACGTAGAGATTATGGTAGGGTACGAAACCACCTCAAAGTTATCCTTTCCGTTCTATCTATTCAAGAGTTCGTAGTAAAATAACATGAAGCTATTCTTTCCGCTCAATACATCATAGAGTTCATACTAGAATAAGACCTTAAGACACAAATCAACCAAAACCCTAATGTCACCTAGATACTCCATTGTCACCTCAAGTATCCGTGGGCATGATTATACGATATGCATCACACAATCTCAGATTCATCTATTCAACCAACACAAAGTACTTCAAAGAGTGCCCCAAAGTTTCTACCAGAGATTCAAGATGAAAACATGTGCCAACCCCTATGCATAGGTTCATGGGCGGAACCCGCAAGTTGGTCACCAAAACATACATCAAGTGGCACATGATATCCCATTATCACCACAGATAATCACGACAAGACATACATCAAGTGTTCTCAAATCATTAAAGACTCAATCCGATAAGATAATTCAAGAGGAAAACTCAATTCATCACAAGAGAGTAGAGGGGGAGAAACATCATAAGATCCAACTACAATAGCAAAGCTCGGGATACATCAAGATCGTGCCATAGAGGGAACACGAGTGAGAACACGAGAGAGAGAGAGAGAGAGAGATCAAACACATAGCTACTGGTACATACCCTTAGCCCCGAGGGTGAACTACTCCCTCCTCATCATGGATAGCACCGGGATGATGAAGATGGCCTCCGGTGATGGGATCCCCCTCCGGCAGGGTGCCGGAACAGGGTCCCGATTGGTTTTTGGTGGCTACAGAGGCTTGCGGCGGCAGAACTCCCGATCTATCTTCTGTTCTGGAAGTTTTAGGGTACAAGAGTATATATGGGTGCAGGGGGTACTTCGGAGGAGCTACAGGGGGCCCACGAGGCAGGGGGGCGCGCCCGGGGGGTGGGGGGGGGGGGGGGGGGGCGCGCCCCCACCCTCGTGGGTAGCCCGTATCTCCCCTGACGTGCACTCCAAGTTCCCTGGGTTGCTTTCCTTCCAAAAAATAACTTCTCCAGTTGATTTCGTTCCGTTTTGACACCGTCTGATATTCCTTTTCCTAGAAATACTGAAATAGGCATAAAACAGCAAATCTGGGTTGGGCCTCCGGTTAATAGGTTAGTCCCTAAAATAATATAAAAGTGGATAATAAATCCCAATATTGCCTAAAACAGTAGATAAAGTAGCATGGAGCAAACAAAAATTATAGATACGTTGGAGACGTATCAAGCATGCCGAAGCTTAATTCCTGCTCGTCCTCGAGTAGGTAAATGATAAAAAAGAATTTTTGATGCGGATTGATACTTTGGCATAATTTCAATGTAAATCTTATTAATTGTGGCATTAATATTCAGATCCGAAAGATTCAAGACAAAAGTCCATATTGACATAAAGATAATAATACTTCAAGCATACTTATCAAAGCAATCATGTCTTCTCAAAATAACATGGCAAAAGAAAGTTCATCCCTACAAAATCATATAGTTAGGCTATGCTTCATTTTCGTCACTTAAAGATGTTCCCAACTTCTATACCCCCGATGACAAGCCAAGCAATTGTTTCATACTTAAATAATCTCAAACTTTTTCAACCTTCACGCAATACATGAGCGTGAGCCATGGATATAGCACTATGGGTAGAATAGAATATGATGATGGGGATTGTGTGGAGAAGACAAAAAAGGAGAAAGTCTCATATTGACGAGGATAATCAACGGGCTATGGAGATGACCATCAATTGATGTCAACATGAGGAGTAGGGATTGCCATGCAACGGATGCACTAGCGCTATGAATGCTCAACAAAAGAAAACTAGTGGGTGTGCATCCAACTTGCTTGCTCATGAAGACCTAGGGCATTTGAGGAAGCCCATCGTAGGAATATACAAGCCAAGTTCTATAATGAAAAATTCCCACTAGTATAAAAAAGACAACTTATGAGACTCACTACATGAAGAACAAGGTGCTACTTTGACGCACAATATATGAGAGTCACTACATGAAGAACAAGGTGCTACTTTGAAGCACAAGTGTGAAAAAGAGATAGTAGCATTGCCCTTTTCTTTTTCTTTTCTTGGGCCTTTCTTTTTTTATTGGCCTTTCTCTTTTTTTTATTTCGGCCTTTTTTTTTGGCCTTTCTCTTTTTTTTATTTGGGCAATGCTCTAATGATGATGATCATCACACTTCTATTGATTACAACATAAGGATTACAACTCGAAACTAGAACAAGATATGACTCTATATGAATGCCTCCGGTGGTGTACCGGGATGGTGCAATGAATCAAGAGTGACATGTATGAAAAATAATGCATGGTGGCTTTGCCACAAATACGATGTCAACTACATGATCATGCAATGGCAATATGACAAAAGTAATGTATGTCATGATGATGATGATGAAGTTGCATGGCAATATATCTCGGAATGGCTATGGAAATGCCATAATAGGTAGGTATGGTGGCTGTTTTGAGGAAGATATAAGGAGGTTTATGTGTGATAGAGCGTATCGTATCACGGGGTTTGGATGCACTGGCGAAGTTTGCGCCAACTCTCAAGGTGAGAAAGGGCAATGCACGGTACCGAAGAGGCCAGCAAAGGTGGAAAGGTGAGAGTGCGTATAATCCATGGACTCAACATTAGTCAAAAGAACTCATATACTTATTGCAAAAATTTAGAAGTCATCAAAAATCAAGTACTACGCGCATGCTCCTAGGGGGATAGATTGGTAGGAAAAGACCATCGCTCGTCCCCGACCGCCACTCATAAGGATCCACAAGCCAGGTACACTTCATGTTTCAAATTTGTTACACAACTTTAACCATAGGTGCATGCTACGGGACTTGCAAACTTCAACACAAGTATTTCTCAAATTCATAATCACCCAACTAGCATGACATTAATATTATCACCTCCATATCTCAAAACAATTATCAAGCATCAAACTTATCTTAGTATTCAACGCACTCAAAAGAAAGTTTCACATATCTTGAATACCAAGTATATTAACATTAAGCAAATTACCGTGCTATTAATGACTCTCAAAATAATATAAGTGAAGCATGAGAGTTCATCTATTTCTTCAAAATAAAACTACCACCATGCTATAAAAGACATAAGTGAAGTACTAGAGTATTCTAGCAAATTCCAATTCATGTATGGATCTCTCTCATTAAAGAATTCAGATCTTGATAGTTCATTCAAACAGCAAGCAAAGCTAAAGAAAACTACAATGCAAGGATAGCACAACTCATGTGAAGAAGCAAAAACTTAGGCTCAACCGATACTAACCGATAGTTGTTGAAGAAGAAAGGTGGGATGCCTACCGGGGCATCCCCAAGCTTAGATGCTTGATACTTCTTGAAATATTATCTTGGGGTGCCTTGGGCATCCCCAAGCTTGAACTTTTGTGTCTCCTTAATTCCTCTCATATCATGGTTTCTCTTTTTATCAAAAGATTCATTCACAACAAACTCAACAAGAACTCGTGAGATAGGTTAGTATAAACCAATGCAAAACCTTATCATTTTCTACTGTAACAAATCACTAAAATTCCACATTGAATACTAAATGCCTCTGTATATTTAATACTCCTATCCTCAAATAGAATCATTAAACAAGCAAACATATGCAAACAATGCAACCATAACAGCAATCTGTCAAAACAGTACAGTCTGTAAAGAATGCAAGAGTATCAATACTTCCCTGACTCCAAAAATTATGAACTAAAATTCCCACTGTATTAAATTTATCAGATCTCAATATTCAAAAAGATTAAACATTAGACCATGCTCTTAATTTTCTAGGGAATTTTTGCAACAGCGGTAAACTTTCTGTTTTCAAACAGCAACATGCAAACTAGCAAAATAAGCATGGCAAAGGCTATCCTTGACTTTTTTTATTGAACCTAAAGATGAAAACATTACTATAACTAACAGCAAGCAAAAACTAACAAAATAAAATGACGCTCCAAGCAAAACACATATCATGTGATGAATAAAAATATAGCTCCAAGTAAAGTTACCGATGAACGAAGACGAAAGAGGGGATGCCTTCCGGGGCATCCCCTAGCTTAGGCTCTTGGTTGTCCTTGAATATTACCTTGGGGTGCCTTGTGCATCCCCAAGCTTAGGCTCTTGCCACTCCTTATTCCATAGTCCATCGAATCCTTACCCAAAACTTGAAAACTTCAACCACACAAAACTCAAAACAAAACTCGTAAGCTCCGTTAGTATAAGAAAATAAAACCACCACTTAGGTACTGTAATGAACTCATTATAAATTCATATTGGTGTAATATCTACTGTACTCCAACTTATCTATGGTTCATACCACTTAATACTAGCCATAGATGCATCAAAATAAGCAAACAACACATAGAAAACAGAATCTGTCAAAAACAGAACAGTCTGTAGTAATCTGTATCAAACGTATACTTCTGGAACCCCAAAAATTATTAAATAAATTGCTGGACCTGATTAATTTGTCTATTAATCATCTGGAAAAGAATCAACCTAAAAGCACTCTCCAGTATAAAATGGCAGCTAATCTCGTGAGCGCTAAAGTTTCTGTTTTTCACAGCAAGATCACAAAAACTTCACCCAAGTCTTCCCAAAGGTTCTACTTGGCACTTTATTGAAACAAAAGATATAAAACGTGATTACTACAGTAGCATAATCATGTGGACACACAAAAACAGTAATTATAAATATTGGGTTGTCTCCCAACAAGCACTTTTCTTTAATGCCTTTCAGCTAGGCATGATGATGACAATGATGCTCACATAAAAGATAAGAATTGAAACATAACGGGAGCATCATGAAGAATATGACTAGCACATTTAAGTCTAACCCACTTTCTATGCATAGGGATTTTGTGAGCAAACAACTTATGGGAACAATAATCAACTAGCATAGGAAGGTAACACAAGCATAACTTCAAGAATTTAAGCACATAGAGAGGAAACTTGACATTATTGCAACTCCTACAAGCGTATGTTCCTCCCTCATAATAATTTTCAGTAGCATCATGAATGAATTCAACAATATAACCAGCACCTAAATCATTCTTTTCATGATCTACTAGCATAGAAAATTTACTACTCTCCACATAAACAAAATTCTTCTCATTCGGAATAATAGGAGTATCATAAGAGACTTGAACACTAAAAATTGTTTCCACATTAAAAGAGTAATGTTCAGAAAAAGGGTAATCATAATCATGACAAGTTTTATAAATATAATCATCACTACTTTTCATACCGTAAGTTTCATCACAATAATCATCATAAGTAGCAACATCGTTCTCATCATAATCGATTGAAACCTCTCCCAAGATAGTGGAATCACTAAATAAAGTTGACACTCTTCCAAATCCACTTTCATATTCATCAGATTCAACATCCTCCAAAATAGTGGGATCACTACTTCCTAAAGTTGACACTCTTCCGAACCCACTTTCATCAATATAATCATCATAGGTAGGAGGCATGCTATCATCATAACAACTTTTCATATCAAAACTTGGGATGCTAAAAATATCATCTTCACTAAACGTAGCATCCCCAAGCTTGGGACAAACATTAATTTCAGCAAATATATTCTCAAATATGTCATTCTCATCAAACATAGCTTCCCCAAGCTTGGGCCTTTTCATATCATAAGCATAGTCACTCTCATCATTAAAAATATTGATAGCACCAATAGTATAGCAATTATCATCATCACAATGAGTAACGGGAGCAACATCATTTGGGAGGGATACCTTTCTACCTTTGTTGCTCCTTCTTTTATTTTTCTTCCTCACATTATGTGTGGGTTCAACCTTCCTCTTTGAGCTCCTTATTGACGAGATTGGTTGAATAGAAAGCTCCTCCTCGTTACCTGATTCATCATAAGAAATAATAAGAGGATATTGGGAAGTCTCTTCCCTTTCATTAGTATTTTCTTCGTCCTCTATTTGTTTTCTTTCCTTTATGTAATTAGCAATATAAGGATTTTCAATGCAATTCACCGCACAATACATATAAATCTTCTCTAGATCAAAATCAAGAAATCTATCAAGACTAAATTTTGGAATACCCTCGGTTATACGTTTCATTTCTTCATAACCCAAAAGAAGCCTAAGCTCTTTATGATGCTCAAAGGTAATCAAATTATCACAATATTTAGACACGACTTGATCATGAAACAAATAGCATTAGAGCTTTAAATGACCATGTTCATTGCAAAGTTCACAAGGAGCGCAAAAAACATTGAATCTTTCAGCACATTCATCTAGCTCTTCTTGCAACATTTTGGTTTCTAAGTACTTATGCATCTTGCAATAAATATCTTCTCTATTTGGTGTGTTCATGCAAACATGCACTCCACAAAAGTTGACATGCTCATAAGAGATATTTTCATCATAACTAGTGCAATCATCATTAGCATCATGGATATTCAAAGAATTCGTACTAACAACATTGCAATCATGCTCATAATTCAAAGATTTAGTGCCAAAATTTTTAGAGATTTCTTCTTCTAGCACTTGAGCACAATTATCCTTTCCATCATACTCACGAAAGATATTAAAAAGGTGAAGCGTATGAGACAAACTCAACTCCATTTTTTTGTAGTTTTCTTTTATAAACTAAACTAGTTCTAAAACAAGAAACAAAAAGATTCAATTGCAAGATCTAAAGATATACCTTCACTTACCTAGCCTCCCCGGCAACGGTGCCAGAAAAGAGCTTGATGTCTACTACACACCTTCTTCTTGTAGACGTTGTTGGGCCTGCAAGTGCACAGGTTTGTAGGACAGTAGCAAATTTCCTTCAAGTGGATGACCTAAGGTTTATCAATCCGTAGGAGGCGTAGGATGAAGATGGTCTCTCTCAAACAACCCTGCAACCAAATAACAAAGAGTCTCTTGTGTCCCCAACACACCCAATACAATGGAAAATTGTATAGGTGCACTAGTTCAGCGAAGAGATGGTGATACAAGTGCAAAATAGATAGTAGATAAAGGTTTTTGTAATATGAAATAATAAAAAAAGCAAGGTAACTAATGGTAAAAGTGAGCGTAGACGGTATTGCAATGATAGGAAACAAGGCCTAGGGTTCATACTTTCACTAGTGCAAGTTCTCTCAACAATAATAACATAGATAGATCATATAACAAGCCCACAACATGCAACAAAGAGTCACTCCAAAGCCACTAATAGCGGAGAACAAATGTAGAGATTATGGTAGGGTACGAAACCACCTCAAAGTTATCCTTCCTGTTCTATCTATTCAAGAGTTCGTAGTAAAATAACATGAAGCTATTCTTTCCGCTCAATACATCATAGAGTTCATACTAGAATAAGACCTTAAGACACAAATCAACCAAAACCCTAATGTCACCTAGATACTCCATTGTCACCTCAAGTATCCGTGGGCATGATTATACGATATGCGTCACACAATCTCAGATTCATCCAACCAACATAAAAGTACTTCAAAGAATGCCCCAAAATTTCTACCGGAGAGTCAAGACGAAAACGTGTGCCAACCCCTATGCATAGGTTCATGGGCGGAACCCGCAAGTTGGTCACCAAAACATACATTAAGTGGCACATGATATCCCATTGTCACCACAGATAATCACGGCAAGACATACATCAAGTGTTCTCAAATCATTAAAGACTCAATCCGATAAGATAACTTCAAGAGGAAAAATCAATTCATCACAAGAGATTAGAGGGGGAGAAACATCATAAGATCCAACTACAATAGCAAAGCTCAGGATACATCAAGATCGTGCCATAGAGTGAACATGAGTGAGAACACGAGAGAGAGAGAGAGATCAAACACATAGCTACTGGTACATACCCTCAGCCCCGAGGGTGAACCACACCCTCCTCGTCATGGATAGCGCCGAGATGATGAAGATGGCCTCCGGTGATGGGATCCCCCTCCGGCAGGGTGCTGGAACAGGGTCCCGATTGGTTTTTGGTGGCTATAGAGGCTTGCGGTGGCAGAACTCCCGATCTATATTCTGTTCTAGAAGTTTTAGGGTACAAGAGTATATATGGGTGCAAGGGGTACGTCGGAGGAGCTATGGGGGCCCCACGAGGTAGGGGGCGCGCCCGGGGGGGGGGGGGGGGGGGGGGGCGCCCCCACCCTCATGGGCAGCCCGTATCTCCCCTGACGTGCACTCCAAGTTCCCTGGGTTGCTTTCCTTCCAAAAATAACTTCTCCAGTTGATTTCGTTCCGTTTTGACTCCGTCTGATATTCCTTTTCCTCGAAACACTAAAATAGGCATAAAACAGCAAATCTGGGCTGGGCCTCCGGTTAATAGGTTAGTCCCTAAAATAATATAGAAGTGGATAATAAAGCCCAATATTGCCTAAAATAGTAGATAAAGTAGCATGGAGCAATAAAAAATTATAGATACGTTGGAGACGTATCGGAACCCACCTTGCAATGCCGAAGACAATCAGCGTCGGACACCTCATCATTGAAGCCTAGTTCAGGGGCTACTAAGGGAGTCCTGGATTAAGGTGTCCTCGGACAGCCGGACTATTGATGTGGGCCGGACTGATGGACTATGAAGATACAAGACAGAAGACTTCGTCCCGTGTCTGGATGGGACTCTCCTTGGCGTGGACGGCAAGCTTGGCGACCGGATATGAAGATTCCTTTCTCTGTAACCAACTTTGTACAACCCTAGTCCCCTCTGGTGCCTATATAAACTAGAGGGCTTAGTCCATAGAAGCAGATGGACAATCATAATCTTACATGCTAGACTTCTAGGGGTTAGTCCTTACGATCTCGTGGTAGATCAACTCTTATAATACTCATATTCATCAAGATCAATCAAGCAGGAAGTAGGGTATTACCTCCATACAGAGGGCCTGAACCTGGGTAAACATCGTGTCCCCCATCTCCTGTTACCATCGACCTTAGACGCACAGTTCGGGACCCCCTACCTGAGATCCGACGGTTTTGACACTGACACCTATCTCTTACTTTCCAGTGTTTACTTTTATGCAAGAGTCAATAGTATGCATTCTCATTCCAACCTCAATGTTTCTCTAGTTGGCAAGCATCATGTGGTGGGGAAAGATCTAGGCACATATGACCAGTCAAATATATTTGATCATGATTTATTATTGTTGACAATTATCTCTATGATAAATGAGTTGGGAGGCGAAACATGAGATACGAGGATGGTGATATTAGAGTCATGCTAGTGGTGTAATTGTGAATTTGAGAAATACTTGTGTTGAGGTTTGTGATTCCCGTAGCATGCACGTATGATGAACCATTATGTAACAAAGTTGGTGCATGAGGTATTTATTGATTGTCTTCCTTATGAGTGGCGGTCAAGGACGAGCGATGGTCTTTTCCTACCAATCTATCCCCCTAGGAGCATGTGCAAAGTAGTTTGTTTCAATGACTAATAGATTTTTGCAATAAGTATGTGAGTTCTTTATGACTAATGTTGAGTCCATGAATTATATGCACTCTCACCCTTCCACCATTGCTAGGGTCTCTTGTGCCACGCAAAATTTGCCGGTGCCATACACCCACCATATACCTTTCTCAAAACAGCCACCATACCTACCTATTATGGAATTTCCATAGCCATTCCGAGATATATTGCCATGCAACTTTACACCATTCCGTTTATTATGACATGCTTCATCATTGTCATATTGCTTTGCATGATCATGTACTTGACATCGTATTTGTGGCAAAGCCACCTTTCATAATTCTTTCATACATGTCAGTCTTGATTCATTGCACATCCTGGTACACCGCCAGAGGCATTCATATAGAGTCATATTTTGTTCTAAGTATTGAGTTGTAATTCTTGAGTTGTAAGTAAATAGAAGTGTGATGATCATCATTATTAGAGCATTGTCCCATGTGAGGATATTAAAAAAAGTCCAAAGAAGCCAATAAAAAAGAGAGGCCAAAGAAGCCAATCAAAAAAGAGAAAAAGAGAGAAGGGGCAGTGCTACTATCCTTTTATCACACTTGTGCTTCAAAGTAGCACCGTGATCTTCATGATAGAGAGTCTCCTATGTTGTCAGTTTCATATACTAGTGGGAAATTTTTCATTATAGAACTTGGCTTGTATATTCCAACAATGGGCTTGTTGGGAAATGTAGCATGCAATTTCAAAAAAAAATCCTATGCTCACGCAAGATATATCTAGGAGATGCATAGCAACGAGAGGGGAGAGTGTGTCTACGAACTATCATAGACCGAAAGCGGAAGCGGAACACGGTTGATGTAGTCGAACGTCTTATCGAATCAACTGGTCAAGTACCGAACGTACAACACCTCCGAATTCTGCACACGTTCAGCTCGATGACGTCCCTCGAACTCTTGATCCAGCAAAGTGTCGATGGATTCGATGAGTTCTGTCAGCACAATGGCATGATGATGGTTTTGGTTAAGTGACTCGTGCAGGGCTTCGCCCAAGCTCTACAACGATATGAACGGAGGAGTAAACGGTGGAGGGGGGCACCGCACACGGCTAAATAGTTGGTGTTCCTTTGGGGTGCCCCTCCCCCCCCCCCCCGCCGCCCCCGTATATAAAGTAGGAGAGGAGGAGGCCGGCCACCAAGGGGGGGAGTCCTACTAGGACTCCACTCCTAGTAGGATTCGGCCCCCCTTTTTTTCTCATGGAGGTGGAAAGAGGGAAGGAGAGGGAGGAGGGGGTAAGGAAAGGGGGGTCGCGCCCCCTTCCCCTTGTCCAATTCGGACAACCCATGTGGGGGGCGCCACCCCTTGTTGGATCTCCTCTCTCTCTCCCCTATGGCCCATGTTGGCCCATTACTTCCCTGGGGGGTTCCGGTAACCTCCCGGTACTCCGAAAAACATCAGAAACTTCCCAAAACCATTCCGGTGTCCGAATGTAACCTTCCAATATATCAATCTTCACCTCTCGACCATTTCGAGACTCCTCTTCATGTCCATAATCTCATCCGGGACACCGAACAACCTTCGGTCACCAAAACACATAACTCATATAATACCAATCGTCATCGAAGATTAAGCGTGCGGACCCTACAGGTTTGAGAACTATGTAGACATGACCAAGACACCTCTCCGGTAAATAACCAATAGCGGAACCTGGATTCTCATATTGGTTCCCACATATTCTATGAAGATCTTTATCGGTCGAATCGCAATGTCAATATAGTTATTCCCTTTGTCATCGGTATGTTACTTGCCCGAGATTCGATCGTCGGTATCTTCATGCCTAGTTCAATCTCGTTATCGACAAGTCTCTTTACTTGTTATGTAGTGCATCATCGCGCAACTAACTCATTAGTCACATTGCTTGCAAGGCTTCATATGATGTGCATTATCGAGAGGGCCCAGAGATACCTCTCCGATACTTGGAGTAACAAATACTAATCTCAATTTATGCCAATCCAACAAACACCTTAGAAGATACCTGTAGAGCATATTTATAATCACCCAGTTATGTTGTGACGTTTGATAGCACACAAGGCATTCCTCCGGTGTCCGGGAGTTGCATAATCTCATAGTCGGAGGAATATACACATGACATGAAGAAAGCAGTAGCAATAAAACTAAACGATCATTATGCTAAGCTAACGGATGGGTCTTGTCCATCACATCATTCCACTAATGATGTGGTCCCGTTATCAAATGACAACTCATGTCTATGGCTAGGAAACTTAACCATCTTTGATCAACGAGCTAGTCTAGTAGAGGCATACTAGGGACATGTTGTTTGGTCTATGTACTCACACATGTATAAAGTTTCCAGTTAATACAATTCTAGCATGAATAATAAACATTTATTATGAATAAGTAAATATAAAATAATAACTTTATTATTGCCACTAGGGCATATTTCCTTCACGACTTCTTCAAATAGCCATAGGTCTTCATGAGCAAGCAAGTTGGATGCACACCCACTTAGTTTCCTTTTGAGCTTTCATAAACTTATAGCTCTAGTGCATCCGTTGGATGGCAATCCCTACTCACTCATATTGATATCTATTGATGGACATCTCCATAGCCCGTTGATACGCCTAGTTGATGTGAGTCTATCTCCCTCTTTTTGTCTTCTCCACAACCACCATATTCTCTTCCACCATAATGTTATGTCCATGGCTAACGCTCATGTATTGCGTGAAAGTTGAAAAAGTTTGAGAACATCAAATGTCTGAAATAATTGCTTGGCTTGTCATCGGGGTTGTGCATGATTTGAGTATTTTGTGTATATGATGTTGTAGGGATAAGCTTTCTTTGGCCATGTTATTTTGAGAAGACATAATTTTCTTGTTAATATGCTTCAAGTATTATTATTTTTATGTCAATATTAAACTTCTGTTTGCAATCTTATGGATCTGAATATTCTTGCCACAATAGAGAAGATTACATTGATAAATATGTTAGGTAGCATTCCACATCAAAAATTCTGTTTTTTATCATTTACCTACTCAAGGACGAGCAAGAATTAAGCTTGGGGATGCTTGATACGTATCCAATGTATCTATAAGTTTTGATTGTTCCATGCTATTATATTATCCATCTTGGATGTTTTATATGCATTTATATGCTATTTTATATGATTTTTTGGACTAACCTATTAACCTAGAGCCTAGTGCCAGTTTTTATTTTTTCGTTGTTTTTCAGTTTCGTAGAAAAGAAATATCAAACGGAGTCCAATTGACCTGAAAATTTACAGAGATTATTTTTGGACCAGAAGAAGCCTACGGAGCATCGGAGATGGGCCAGAAGAGTCCCGAGTGAACCACGAGGGTGGAGGGCGCGCCCCCTACCTCGTGGCAGACTTCGGGACTGATACGTCTCCAACGTATCTATAATTTTTGATTGTTCCATGCTATTATATTACCTGTTTTGGATGTTTATGGCCTTTACTAGACACTTTTATATCATTTTTGGGACTAACCTATTAACCGGAGGCCCAACCCAAATTGCTATTTTTTTGCCTATTTCAGGGTTTCGCAGAAAAGGAATATCAAACAGAGTCCAAACAGAATGAAACCTTCGGGACAGATCTTTTTGGAACAAACGCAATCTAGGAGACTTGGAGTGGACATCAAGAAGCAGATGAGGAAGCCACGAGGCAGGAGGGCATGCCCTAGGGGGGGTGGGCACGCCCCCCCCCCCATCCTCATGGGCCCCTCGTAGCTCCCCTGACCGACTTCCTTCGCCTATATATATTCACGTACCCCGAAAACATCCAGGAGCACCACGAAACCCTATTTCCACTGCCTCAACCTTCTGTACCCGTGAGATCCCATCTTGGAGCCTTTTCCGGTGCTTCGCCGGAGGGGGGATCGATCACGGAGGGCTTCTACATCAACGCCATAGCCTCTCCGATGAGTTGTGAGTAGTTTACCACAAACCTTCGGGTCCATAGTTATTAGCTAGATGGCTTCTTTTCTCTCTTTGAATCTCAATACAATGTTCTCCTTGATCCTCTTGGAGATCTATTTGATGTAACTCTTTTTGCAGTGTGTTTGTCGAGATCCGATGAATTGTGGGTTTATGATCAAGTTTATTTATGAGAATTATTTGAGTCTCCTGTGAATTCTTTTATGTACGATTGGTTATCTTTGCAAGTCTCTTTGAATTATCAGTTTGGTTTGGCCTACTAGATTGATCTTTCTTGCAATGGGAGAAGTGCTTAGGTTTGGGTTCATTCTTGTGGTTCCCTTTCCCAGTGACAGCAGGGGCAGCAAGGCACGTATTGTATTGTTGCCATCGAGGATAAAAATATGGGTTTATATCATATTGCTTGAGTTTATCCTTCTACATCATGTCATCTTTCCTAATGCTTTACTCTGTTCTTATGAACTTAATACTCTAGATGCATGTTGGATAGCGGTCGATGTGTGGAGTAATAGTAGTAGATGCAGGCAGGAGTCGGTCTACTAATCTTGGACATGATGCCTATATACCTGATCATGCCTAGATATATTCTCATAACTATGCACTTTTTTATCAATTGCTCGACAGTAATTTGTTCACCCACTGTAATACTTATGCTATCTTGAGATAAGCCACTAGTGAAACCTATGGCCCCCGGGTCTATTTTCCATCATATAAGTTTTCGATCTATTTTATTTTGCAATCTTTACATTCAAATCTACAGCATAAAAATACCACAAATATTTATCTTATCTTATTATCTCTATCAGATCTCACTTTCGCAAGTGGCCGTGAAGGGATTGACAACCCCTTTATCGCGTTGGTTGCAAGGTTCTTGTTTGTTTGTGTAGGTACGAGGGACTTGGAGTGTAGTCTCCTACTGGATTGATACCTTGGTTCTCAAAACTAATGGAAATACTTACGCTACTTTGCTGCATCACCCTTTCCTCTTCAAGGGAAAAACCAACGCATGCTCAAGAGGTAGCAAGAAGGATTTCTGGCGCCATTGCCGGGGAGATCTACGCACAAGTCAAGACATACCAAGTACCCATTACAAACTCTTCTCCCTCGCATTACATTATTTTCCATTTGCCTCTCGTTTTCCTCTCCCCCACTTCACCCTTGCCGTTTTATTCACCCCTCTTTACCGTTTGACTCCCCTTTGCCATGGCTGAATCAAAAAGAGCTAAGGGTTCTATCCAGGGTTTTAGTACTTTGGATAGTCCCTCTGTCCTCTCTAAGCTCATAAATAATGATGTTATGGAAAGACCTACCGGGGTTATCAACGAGAGTTTGAATAATTTCGATGAAGATGACTCCGGAATTTTTCTTTATTTACTTGATGAGTCTTTAAAATATGCTTGGGATAGGCTATTAAGGATTCGAGCTAGCTATGTGCCACAATATCAAATTGAGATTTACCTAAAAAGCTTTTATGTTGGCTTACCCTCTTTGTTTAAGCAAGTCTTAGATTCTATTTTTGAAGAAGATTTTTTGGAGGGGGATGCCATGGACACCGATGAAAATGAAAACTATATTTGGGCACCCCATTAATGATAAGGTTGAATCCACCACTCTTTTATGCTTTTATCAAAACGAAATTATCAAAGAGATGAAGGCTAGCTTAGATGCAAATTTCCATAACATGCTTAATATTTCTTCCTCCATTAATGGCCACGTGCTTTCGCAAAATAGAAATATAAATGATATAGATAAGAATTTTTCTCTTTTCTTTCCCAATACCAAAGATGACAATACTTAGATCTATTCTCGCTTTTATGCCTAGCTAGGGGCGTTAAACGATAGCGCTTGTTGGGAGGCAACCCAAATTTATTTTTGTTCCTTGCTTTTTGGTCATGTTTAGTAATAAATAATTCATCTAGACTCTGGTAAGATGTGGTTTTATGTTTTAAATTAGTGTTTGTGCCAAGTAGAACCTTTGGGTAGACTTGGGTGAAGTCTATCTGATCTCGCTTTAAAAAACAGAAACTTTAGTGCTCACGAGATTTGCTATCACTTTTTACTGGAGAGTGCTTTTAGGTTGATTATTTTTGCAGATGATTAATAGACAAATTCCTCACGTCCACCAATTTATTTCAGAATTTTTGGAGTTACAGAAGTATTAGAAAGTTACAGATTGCTACAAACTGTTCTGTTTTTGACAGATTCTGTTTTTCGTGTGTTGTTTGCTTACTTTGATGAATCTATGGCTATTATCGGGGGGTATGAACCATAGAGAAGTTGGAATACAGTAGGTTTAACACCAATATAAATAAGGAATGAGTTCATTACATTAACTTAAGTAGTGGTTTTTCTTTCTTGCACTAACGGAGCTTATGAGGATTTCTGTTGAGTTTTGTGTTGTGAAGTTTTCAAGTTTTGGGTAATGATTTGTTGGACTATGGAATAAGGAGTGGCAAGAGCCTAAGCTTGGGGATTCCCATGGCACCCCAAGATAAATTCAAGGACAACCAAAAGCCTAAGCTTGGGGATGCCCCGGAAGGCATCCCCTCTTTCTTCTTCGTCTATCGGTAACTTTACTTGGGGCTATATTTTTATTCACCACATGATATGTGTTTTGCTTGGAGCGTCTTGTATGATATGAGTCGTTTGATTTTTAGTTTACCACAATCATCCTTGCTGCACACACCTTTTGAGAGAGAGACACATGATTCAGAATTTATTAGAATACTCTATGTGCTTCACTTATATCTTTTGAGCTAGAAAATTTTGCTCTAGTACTTCACTTATATCTTTTTAGAGCATGGTGGTGGTTTTATTTTGTAGAAATTATTAATCTCTCATGCTTCACTTATATTATTTTGTGAGTCTTTTAGAACAGCATAGTATTTGCTTTGGTTATGAAATTAGTCCTAATATGATGGGCATCCAAGTCGGGTATAATGAAAACTATCATGTAGAGTGCATTGAACACTATGATAAATTTGATGCTTGATAATTTTTAGAGATATAAAGGTGGTAATGTTAGAGTCATGCTAGTTGGGTAATTGTGAAATTGAGAAATACTTGTGTTAAAGTTGGCAAGTCTCGTAGCATGCACGTATGGTAAAGTTATGTAACAAATTTGTAGCATGGGTTGAGTGCTTTCCTTATGAGTGGCGGTCGGGGACGAGCGATGGTCTTTTCCTACCAATCTATCCCTCTAGGGGCATCCGTAGTAGTACTTCGCTTCAAGGGCTAATAAATTTTTGCAATAAGTATAGGAGTTCTTTATGACTAATGTTAGTCCATGGATTATACGCACTCTTACCTTTCTGCATTTTTGCTAGCCTCTACGGTACCATGAATTGCCATTTCTCACCTTGAGAGTTGGTGCAAACTTCGCCGGTGCATCCAAACCCCGTGATATGATACGCTCTATCACACATAAACCTCCTTATATCTTCCTCAAAACAGCCTCCACACCTACCTATTATAGCATTTCCATAGGCATTCCAAGATATATTGTCATGCAACTTTCCACCATTTCGTTTATTATGACACGCTCCATCATTGTCATATTGCCTTTTGCATGATCATGTAGTTGACATCGTATTTGTGGCAAGGCCACCTTTATAATTCTTTCATAAAGTCACTCTTGATTGATCGCATATCCCGGTACACCGCCAGAGGCATTCACATAGAGTCATATTTTGTTCTAAGTGTTGAGTTGTAATTCTTGAGTTGTAAATAAAAGTAAGTGTGATGATCTTCATTATTAGAGCATTTTCCCAAGTGAGGAAAGGATGATGGAGACTATGATTCCCCCACAAGTTGGGATGAGACTTCGGACTTTATGAAAAATAAAAGAGGCCAAAGAAGCCCACCAAAATAAAAAAATGAGAGAAAATGAGAGAAGGGACAATGTTACTATCATTTTTACCACACTTGTGCTTCAAAGTAGCACCATAATCTTCATGATAGAGAGTCTCCTATCTTGTCACTTTCATATACTAGTGGGAATTTTTCATTAGAGAACTTGGCTTGTATATTCCAATGATGGGCTTCCTCAAAATGCCCTAGGTCTTCGTGAGCAAGCAAGTTGGATGCACACCCACTTAGTTTCTTTTGTTGAGCTTTTATATATTTATAGCTCTAGTGCATCTGTAGCATGGCAATCCCTACTCCTTGCATTGACATCAATTGATGGGCATCTCTATAGCCCGTTGATTAGCCTTGTCAATGTGAGACTTTCTCCCTTTTTGTCTTCTCTCATAACCCCTATCATTATATTCTATTCCACCTATAGTGCTATATCCATGGCTTGCGCTCATGTATTGCGTAAGAGTTGAAAAGGCTGAAGCGCGTTAAAAAGTATGAACCAATTGCTCGACTTGTCATCAGTGTTATGCATAAGGGGAGTATTTTGTGTTACCAAAATGAAGCATGGCCAAACTATATGATTTTGTAGGGATAAGCTTTCTTTGGCTATGTTATTTTGATAAGACATAATTACTTGTATGCTTGAAGTATTATTATTTTTCTGCCAATATTAAACCTTTGAATCATTTGGATCTGAACATTCATGCCATAATAAAGAAAATTACATTGAGAAATATGCTAGGTAGCGTTCCACATAAAAAAAATCTGTTTTATCATTTACCTACTCGAGGACGAGCAGGAATTAAGCTTGGGGATGCTTGATACGTCTCCAACATATCTATAATTCTTTATTGTTCCATGCTCTTATATTACCTGTTTTGGATGTTTATGGGCTTTACTAGACACTTTTATATCATTTTTGGGACTAACCTATTAACCGGAGGCCCAACCGAAATTGCTGTTTTTTTGCCTATTTCAGTGTTTCGCAAAAAACGAATATCAAACGGAGTCCAAACAAAATGAAACCTTCAGGAGAGATCTTTTTGGAACAAACGCAATCCAGGAGACTTGGAGTGGACATCAAGAAGTAGACGAGGAAGCCACGAGGCAAGAGGGCGTGCCCTAGGGGGGTGGGCACGCCCCCACCCTCGTGGGCCCCTCATAGCTCCCCTGACCGACTTCCTTCGCCTATATATATATTCACGTACCCTAAAAACATCCAGGAGCACCACGAAACACTATTTCCACTGCCGCAACCTTCTGTACCCGTAAGATCCCATCTTGGAGCCTTTTCCAGTGCTCCGCCGGAGGGGGAATCGATCATGGAGGGCTTCTACATCAACGCCATAGCCTCTCCGATGAGTTGTGAGTAGTTTACCACAGACCTTCGGGTCCATAGTTATTAGCTAGATGGCCTCTTTTCTCTCTTGGAATCCCAATACAATGTTCTCCTCGATCTTCTTGGAGATCTATTCGATGTAACTCTTTTTGCGGTGTGTTTGTCGAGATCCGATGAATTGTGGGTTTATGATCAAGTTTATCTATGAGAAATATTTGAGTCTCCTCTGAATTCTTTTATGTATGATTGGTTATCTTTGCAATTCTCTTCAGATTATCAGTTTGGTTTGGCCTACTAGATTGCTCTTTCTTGCAATGGGAGAAAAGCTTAGCTTTGGGTTCAATCTTGTGGTGTCCTTTCACAGTGACAGCAGGGACAGCATAGCATGTATTGTATTGTTGCCATCGAGGATAAAAAGATGGGGTTTATATCATATTGCTTGAGTTTATCCTTCTACATCATGTCGTCTTGCCTAATGCGTTACTCTGTTCCTATGAACTTAATACTCTAGATGCATGCTGGATAGCGGTCGATGTGTGGAGTAATAGTAGTAGATGCAGGCGGGAGTCGGTCTACTAATCTTGGACGTGATGCCTATATACATGATCATGCCAAGACATATTCTCATAACTATGCACTTTTCTATCAATTGCTCGACAGTAATTTGTTCACCCACCGTAATACTTATGCTATCTTGAGAAAATCGACTAGTGAAACCTATGGCCCCCGGGTCTATTTTCCATCATATAAATTTTCGATCTATTTTATTTTGCAATCTTTACTTTCCAATCTACATCATAAAAATACCAAAAATATTTATCTTATCTTATTATCTCTATCAGATCTCACTTTCTCAAGTGGCCGTGAAGGGATTGACAACCCCTTTATCGCGTTGGTTGCGAGGTTCTTGTTTGTTTGTGTAAGTACGAGGGACTTGGAGTCTAGTCTCCTACTAGATTGATACCTTGGTTCTCAAAATTGAGGGAAATACTTACGCTACTTTGCTGCATCACCCTTTCCTCTTCGAGGGAAAAACCAACGCATGCTCAAGAGATAGCAGGGACCCCATCTGACTTGTTCCCGACGCCAACACCTCTTATATATCCCCAAACATCCAGAACAAAACAAAGATCAGGAGTTCCGCCGCTGCAAGCCTCTCTAGCCACCAAAAACCAATCGGGACCCTATTCCGGCACCCTACTGGAGGGGGGATCCGTCACCGGTGGCCATCTTCATCATCCCGGCGCTCTCCATGACGAGGAGGGGGTAGTTCACCCTCGGGGCTGAGGGTATGTACTAGTAGCTATGTGTTTGATCTCTCTCGCGCGCGTTCTTGATTTGGTACGATCTTGATGTACCGCGAGCTCTGCTATTATAGTTGGATCTTATGATGTTTCTCCCCTTCTACTTTCTTGTAATGGATTGAGTTTTCCCTTTGTAGTTATCTTATCGGATTGAGTCTTTAAGGATTTGAGAACACTTGATGTATGTCTTGCATGTGCTTATTTGTGGTGACAATGGGATATTCACGTGATCCACTTGATGTATGTTTTGGTGATCAACTTGCGGGTTTAGTGACCTTGTGAACTTATGCATAGGGGTTGACACATGTTTCGTTTGACTCTCCGGATGATACTTTGGGGCACTCTATGAAGTTCTTTGTGTTGGTTTGAATAGATGAATCTGAGATTGTGTGATGCATATCATATAATCAAACCCGCGGATACTTGAGGTGTAATTAGAGTATCTAGGTGACATTAGGGTTTTGGTTGATGTGTGTCTTAAGGTGTTATTTTACTACGAACTCTAGGGCTGTTTGTGACACTTATAGGAAAAGCCCAATGGATTGATCGGAAAGAATAACTTTGAGGTGGTTTCGTACCCTACAATAATCTCTTTGTTTGTTCTCCGCTATTAGTGACTTTGGAGTGACTCTTTGTTGCATGTCGAGGGATTGTTATATGATCTAATTATGTTATCATTGTTGAGATAACTTGCACTAGTGAAAGTATGAACCCTAGGCCTTGTTTCGAAGCATTGCAATACCGTTTTCGCTCACTTTTGTTATTTGCTACCTTGCTGTTTTTATATTTTCAGATTACAAAAACCAATATCTACCATCCATATTGCACGTGTATCACCATCTCTTTGCTGAACTAGTGCACCTATACAATTTACCATTGTATTGGGTGAGTTGGGGACACAAGAGACTCTTTGTTATTTGGTTGCAGTGTTGTTTGAGAGAGACCATCTTCATCCTACGCCTCCCACGGATTGATAAACCTTAGGTCATCAACTTGAGGGAAATTTGCTATTGTCTTACAAACCTCTGCACTTGGAGGCCCAACAACATCTACAAGAAGAAGGTTGCATAGGAGACATCAAGATCTTTTCTGGCGCCATTGCCGGGGAGGTTAGTGCTTGAAGGTTTATCTTTAGATCTTGCAATCGAATCTTTTAGTTTCTTGTTTTATCACTACTTTAGTTTATAAAATAAAAATAAAAAAATGGAATTGAGCTTGCCTCATATGCTTCATCTTTTTAATCTTTCGTGAAAATAAGGATTCTGATAATTGTGCCAAAGTGTTAGAAGAAGAAGTCTATAAAATATTTGGCACTAAATTTTTGGATGATGAGCATGATTGCAATGTTGTTAGTGTGAATTCTTTTAAATCCATGATGCTAATGATATGCAAGGCTACAAGCTTGGGGAAGCTATGTTTGATGAATATGATATCTTTAGTCCCCCAAGTTTTGATGAGTATATTCATTATGATGAAAGCATGCCTCCTATTTATGAAGATTATATTGATGAAAGTGGGTTTGGAAGAGTGTTAACTTTAGGAAGTATTGATCCCACTATTTTTGAGGGTGTTGAATCTTCTTTTGATAATTATGTAAGTGGATTTGGAGAGGTCATGACCTTATTTAGTGACAAATCCACTATTTCGGAAGAGGTTCCAATTGATTATGAGGACAAAGTTGCTATCTATGATTATTATTGTGATGACATGTATGCTATAAATAATAATGACAACCATGAAACTTGTCATCTTGATTTTAATTTTAAATTGAATTATGCCTATCTATGATTATTATTATGATAGTTATTTTGTTGATTTGCTCCCACTACTATTCATGAGAGGAAATTTGCTTATGTGAAGAGTAATAAAATTTCTATGCTTGTGGCTCATGAAAAGAATGGTTTATGTGATGGTTATATTGTTTAATTCATTCATGATGCTACTGAAAATTATTATGAGGAAGGAATATATGCTTGTAGGAGTTGCAATAATATCAAGTTTCCTCTCTATGTGTTGAAAATCTTGAAGTTATGCTTGTTTTGCTTTCCTATGCTAGTTGATTCTTGTTCCCATGAGTTATTTGCTCACAAAATTCCTATGCATAGGAAGTGGGTTAGACATAAATGTGCTAGTCATATGCTTCATGATGCTCCCGTTATGTTTCAATTCTTATCTTTTATGTGAGCATCATTGACATCATTATGCCTAGCTAAAAAGGCATTAAAGAAAAGCGCTTGTTGGGAGACAACCCAATATTTACCCCTGCTGTTTTGTGTGTTCACATGATTAAGATACTGTAGTAATCATGTTTTATAGCTTTTGTTTCAATAAAGTTCCAAGTAAAGCCTTTGGGATAGTGTGGATGATAGTTGACTTGATTCTGTGCAAAAACAGAAATTTTTGCGCTTAGTTCAAAATTAGAAAATTCACTGGAACGTGCTTTTGATCTAAATTTTTTACACAAGACTGATATACAAATTTCCTAGATTGTCCTAATTTTTTAGAATTTTTGGAGTTACAGAAGTATGGAAAGTTTCCAGATTACACCAGACTGTTCTGTTTTTGACATATTATGTGTTCTATGTGTTGTTTGCTTATTTTGATGAATCCATGAGTAGTATCAGAGGGTATGAACCATTGAGAGGTTGGACTACAGTATATATAACACCAATATGAATTGAGAATGAGTTCAGAACCGTACCTAAGTGCTGATTATTTTCTTATACTAACAGAGCTTACAAGTTTTCTGTTGAGTTTTGTGTTGTGATGTTTTCAAGTTTTGGGTAAAGATTCGATGGACTATGGAATAAGGATTGGCAAGAGCCTAAGCTTGGGGATGCCCAAGGCACTCCAAGGTAATATTCAAGGACAACCAAACAACTAAGCTTGGGGATGCCCCGGATGGCATCCCCTCTTTCGTCTTCGTTCATCGGTAACTTTACTTGGAGCTATATTTTTATTCACCACATGATATGTGTTTTGCTTGGAGAGTCATTTTCATTTATTAGCATTTGCTTGCTGCTATTCAGATACATGTTTTATATCTTTTAGTTCAATAAAAAAGTCAAGTATAGCCTTTACCATGCTTATTTTACAAGTCTATACGTTACTGTTTTGAAATCAGAAAGTTTGCTGTTATGTTTTGAATATTGGTGAATAGTCAGAACATGATTAAATCTTGAAATTTTGACACAATGAGTAACAAAAATTTTTCTACAGTGTGGTAATTATCAGAATTCTTGGAGTTAGGGAAGTATGATTCCTCTTTCATTCTTTACAGATTGTTCTGTTTAGACAGATTGCTGTTATGTTTGCATATGTTTGCCTGTTTAATGATTCTATTTGAGGATAGGAGTATTAAGTATGGAGAGGAATTTAGTAGGCAATATCAAATAATAATTTTAGTGATTTTCTACAGTAGAGAATGATAAGGTTATTGCATTGATTTATACTACCTTATCTCACAAGTTTTGTTGAGTTTTGTGTGGATAATATTTTTAAGATTTAGGGAAACCGTAATATAAAAGGAATTAAGGAGACACAAAAGATCAAGCTTGGGGATGCCCAGGGCATCCCTAATTAATATTTCAAGAAGTCTCAAGCTTCAAAGCTTGGGGATGCCCGGTTGGCATCCCACCTTTCTTCTTCAAAACCTATCGGTCAGTTTTGGTTGAGCCTAAGTTTTTGCTTCTTGACATGATATGTGTTATTCTTGCAATGCCATTTTATTTTGTTTTGCTTGTTGTTTGAATAAAATATCAAGATCTAAAATTCTTAAATGTTAGAGAGTCTTCACATAGTTACATAATACTCGACTACTCATTGATCTTCACTTATATCTTTTGGAGTAGTTTGTCATTTTCTCTAGTGCTTCAATTATATCTTTTTAGAGCACAACGTTGGTATTATTTTGAAGAAATTGACCAACTCTCATGCTTCACTTATATTATTTTGAGAGTCTCTCTAAACAACATGGTAATTTTCTTAGGGTATGAATTTAGTCCTAATATGATGGGCATCCAAGAGGGATATAATAAAAACTTTCATATAAATTGCATTGAATACTATGAGAAGTTTGATTCCTTATGATTGTTTTGAGATATGAGGATGGTGATATTAGATTCATGCTAGTAGAGTAATTGTGAATTTGAGAAATACTTGTGTTGAGGTTTATGATTCCCGTAGCATGCACGTATGGTGAACCATTATGTAACGAAGTTGGAGCATGAGGTATTTATTGATTGTCTTCCTTATGAGTGGCGGTCGGGGACGAGCGATAATCTTCCCCTACCAATCTATCCCCCTAGGAGCATGCGTGTAGTAGTTTGTTTCAATGACTAATAAATTTTTGCAATAAGTATGTGACTTCTTTATGACTAATGGTTGAGTCCATGGATTATACGCACTCTCACCCTTCCACCATTGCTAGCCTCTCTTGTGCCGCGCAAATTTCGCTAGTGCCATACACCCACCACATACCTTTCTCAAAACAGTCACCACACCTACCTATTATGGCATTTCCATAGCCATTCTGAGATATATTGCCATGCCACTTTCCACCGTTCCGTTTATTATGACACGCTTCATCATATTCATATTGCTTTGCATGATCATGTAGTTGACATCGTATTTGTGGCAAAGCCACCTTTCATAATTCTTTCATACATGTCACTCTTTATTCATTGCACATTCTGGTACACCGCCGGAGGCATTCATATAGAGTCATATTTTTTTCTAAGTATCGAGTTGTAATTCTTGAGTTGTAAGTCAATAGAAGTGTGATGATCATCATTATTAGAGTATTGTCCCATGTGAGGATATTAAAAAAAAGAGGCCAAAGAATCCAAAAAAAGGAGGCCAAAGAAGCCAATCAAAAAAGAGAGAAAAACAGAGAAGGGGCAATGCTACTATCCTTTTACCACACTTGTTCTTCAAAGTAGCACCATGTCTTCATGATAGAGAGTCTCCTATGTTGTCACTTTCATATACTAGTGGGAATTTTTCATTATAGAACTTGGCTTGTATATTACAACGACGGGCTTCCTCAAATCGTCCTAGGTCTTCATGAGCAAGCAAGTTGGATGCACACCCACTTAGTTTCTTTTTGAGCTTTCATAAATATATATCTCTAGTGCATCCGTTGCATGGCAATCCCTACTCACTCACATTGATATCTATTGATGGGCATCTCCATAGCCCGTTGATACGCCTAGTTGATGTGAGACTATCTCCCTATTTTTTTCTTCTCCACAACCACCATATTCTCTTCCACCATAATGCTATGTCCATGGCTCACGCTCATGTATTGCGTGAAATTTGAAAAAGTTTGAGAACATCAAAAGTATGAAACAATTTCTTGGCTTGTCATCGGAGTTGTGCATGATTTGAGTATTTTTTGTGATGAAGATGGAGCCTAGCCAGACTATATGATTTTGTAGGGATAATCTTTCTTTGGCCATGTTATTTTGAGAAGACATAATTGCCTTGTTACTATGCTTGAAGTATTATTTTCTTTATGTCAATATTAAACTTTTGTTTTCAATCTTATGGATCTGAATATTCTTGCCACAATAGAGAAGATTACATTGATAAATATGTTAGGTAGCATTCCACGTCAAAAATTCTGTTTTTATCATTTACTTACTCGAGGACAAGCAGGAATTAAGCTTGGGGATGCTTGATATGTCTCCAACGTCTCTGTAATTTTTGATTGTTCCATGCTATTATATTATCCATCTTGGATGTTTTATATGCATTTATATGCTACTTTAGATGATTTTTGGGACTACACTATTAACCTAGAGCCTAGTGCCAGTTTCTATTTTTTCCTTGTTTTTCAGTTTCGCAGAAAAGGAATATCAAACGGAGTCCAATTGACCTGAAAATTTACGGAGGTTATTTTTGGACCAGAAGAAGCCCACGGAGCATCGGAGATCGACCAGAAGAGTCCCGAGTTAACCACGAGGGTGGATGGCACGCCCTACCCCCCTGGGCGTGCCCCCTACCTCGTGGCTAACTCGGGGACCCCCCCTGACTTGTTCCTGACGCCAACACCTCTTATATATCCCCAAACTTCTAGAACACAGAACGAAAATTGGGAGTTCCGCCGCCGCAAGCCTCTGTAGCCACCAAAAAACAATTGGGTCCCTGTTCTGGCACCCTGCCAGAGGGGGGATCCATCACCGGTGGCCATCTTCATCATCCCGGCACTCACCATGACGAGGAGGGAGTAGTTCACCCTCAGGGCTGAGGGTATGTACCAGTAACTATGTGCTTGATCTCTCTGTCTCTCATGTTCTTGATTTGGCACGATCTTGATGTACCATGAGCTTTGCTATTATAGTTGGATCTTGTGATGTTTCTCCCCCTCTACTTTCTTGTAATGGATTGAGTTTTCCCTTTGAAGTTATCTTATGTATTGAGTCTTTAAGGATTTGAGAACACATGTTGTATGTCTTGCATGTGCTTATCTGTGGTGATAATGGGATATTCACGTGATCCACTTGATGTATGTTTCGGTGATACCCTTGCGGGTTTAGTGACCTTGTGAAATTATGCATAGGGGTTGGCACACATTTTCGTGTTGACTCTTTGGTAGAAACTTTGGGGCACTCTATGAAGTTCTTTGTGTTGGTTTGAATAGATGAATCTGAGATTGTGTGATGCATATCATATATTCAAACTCGCGAATACTTGAGGTGACATTGGAGTATCTAGGTGACATTAGGGTTTTGGTTGATGTGTGTCTCAAGATGTTATTTTACTACGAACTCTAGGGCTGTTTGCGACACTTATCGGAATAGCCCAATGGATTGATCGGAAAGAATAACTTTGAGGTGGTTTCGTACCCTAAATAATCTCTTCGTTTGTTCTCTGCTATTAGTGACTTTGGAGTGACTCTTTGTTGCATGTTGAGGGATTGTTATATGATCTAATTATGTTATCATTGTTGAGAGAACTTGCACTAGTGAAAGTATGAACCCTCGACCTTGTTTCTATACCATTTTTGCTCACTTTTGTTACTTGCTACCTTGCTATTTTTATGTTTTTCAGATTACAAAAATCTATATCTACCATCCATATTGCACTTGTATCACCATCTCTTCGCTGAACTAGCGCACCTATACAATTTACCATTGTTTTGGGTGTGTTGGGGACACAAGAGACTCTTTGTTATTTGGTCTCAGGGTTGTTTGAGAGAGACCATCTTCATCCTACGCCTCCCACGGATTGATAAACTTTAGGTCATCCACTTGAGGGAAATTTGCTACTGTCCTACAAACATCTGCACTTGGAGGCCCAACAACATCTACAAGAAGAAGGTTCATAGTATACATCAGCCCCCAATGAAGAGGCTGCACAATCAACCAACGTAGGTTCATCTGGTTCCAAACCAAATCCTTGTGTAGAAGACAAGTTGCATGCAACCATACTAGCATCTAGTGAAAGAATTGTTATTGCGATATAGAAGAGTACTAGCAGCAAGAACAATGCCATAGATGGTCTTTGGGAGAGCATGAAAGTACTTCCTGGTTTCAGTTTAGATCACCTTGCTCATTACTATGCATTTTTGGTTGACAATCCTCGTGTTGCTATGGCATTCAAGGTGTTAGAAGAGGATCAAAAGAAGGTTCAGGTTTCTAGGTATGACAATCTTCCTGAAGCGTAAGGATGTTGAGCGCATATGTGGTGAACTGGTGATTGACTTGTACTATTTATGCAACCAAAACATGAACTATGGGTTGTATGGATTAACTATTTTAATGCAACCAGTCAATAACTATGGTTGTATAACTATTAGGTTCTAATAGTACTCCATGGAATATTGAACTATGAGTTATATGCACTTGATATATATATATGAAATGTTCAATTATTATATGTGATGAAGTTCAAAGTTTGTTCTACTATTTTGTTTTGGCCTGTTGTAAAATAGTAGAAATTTTCGAAATTATGACTGTACATAACATATTTTCTTTCCTTCCATTGAAAAAGTACAAATTATGAGGGTAATCTCATCATCTCAAGTCAAAAAGGTTACCACAACCCTTATTCTTCGATTGTCCCTCGAACCAAACACTGCAATGGCTATCCTCAACCATATTTCATCCTTCCATCCAAACAAAACATGGGATAACCCCACCCTTCCAACCAAACAGAAAAAGGGCTATCCCTAGACAGCTGGTTGGGGATGCCCTCAGCCACCCTAGTTTGTCCCTCAAACCAAACACATCCGAAGAGGACGAGGAGTAGGGACTTGGCAATGGCGGAACCGGCCACCCATGCATAAAAGATAAACATCACATGCAATCAAAATATGTGACATGATATGGCCATCATCATCTTGTTCTTTTGATCTCCATCTCCAAAGCATCATCATGATCTCCATCGTCACCGGCTCGACACCTTGATCTCCATCATTGCGTCGTGGTCGTCTCACCAACTATTGCTTCTACAACTATCGCTAATGCATAGTGATAAAGTAAAGCAATTACATGGTGTTTGCATTTCATACAATAAAGAGATGACCATAAGGCTCCTGCCGGTTGCCGATAAATTTACAAAAACATGATCATCTCATACAACAACGTATATCACATCATGTCTTGATCATATCACATCACAACATGCCCTACAAAAACAAGTTAGATGTCCTCTACTTTGTTGTTGCAAGTTTTATGTGGCTGCTACAGGCTTCTAGCAAGAACCGTTCTTACCTACGGCAAAAAACACAAAGGTGATTTATCAAGTTTGTTGTTTTAACCTTCTTCAAGGACCAGCTGTAGTCAAATTTGATTCAAGCCACCCTTATGCAAAACTAGTTGCATGTCTATTGGTGGAACCGATCTCATGTGCGTGGACATGTAAGCTTGGTCCGGGCCGCTTCATCCCACAATACTGTCGAATCAAAATAAGACATTGCTGGTAAGCAGTATGACCATCACCGCCCAAAACTCTTTGTGTTCTACTCATGCATATCATCTATGAATAGACCTGACTCGGATGCCATTGTTGGGAAACATTGCATGGAAAACAAAAAAAATTCTACGCACACACAAGATCTATCCATGGAGATGCATAGCCATGAGATGGGAGAGTCTGTCTACGTACCCTCGTAGACCGTAAGCAGAAGCATTTGACAACGCGGTTGATGTAGTCGAACTTTCTTCGCAATCCAACTGATTGAGTACCGAACGTATGGCACCTCCGCGTTCAGCACATGTTCAGCTCAGTGTTGTCCACGCCTTCTTGATCTAGTAAGACGACGAGGTAGTGGACGAGTTCCGACAGTACGACGGCGTGGTGATGATGATGGTGAACTTATCTCCGCAGGGCTTCGCCTAAGCACTACAAAAATATGACCGGGGGTGTAAACGGTGGAGGGGGCTAATGTCTACTATGCAACTTTATTCTTGTAGACACGTGTTGGGCCTCCAAGCGCAAAGTTTTGTAGGACAGCAACAGTTTTCCCTCAAGTGGATGACCTAAGGTTTATAAATCTGTGGGAGGTGTAGGATGAAGATAGTCTCCTTCAAGCAACCCTTCAATCAAATACAAGAAATCTCTTCTGTCCCCAGCACACCCAATACAATGGCAAATTGTATAGGTGCACTAGTTTGGTGAAGAGATGGTGATAAAAGTGTAGTATGGGTAGTAGATATGACATTTTGTAATGCGAACAATAAAAAAACAGCAAGGTAGTAGATAGTAAACGGAGCACAAACGGTATTGCAATGATGGAAAATGAGGCCTGGGGCCCATACTTTCGCTAGTGCAATCTCTCAACAATGCTAACATAGTTGGATCATATGATTATCCTGCAAAGTGCAATAAAGAATCACTCCCGAGTTCCTATTAGCGGAGAACAAAAGATAGAAATTGTTTGTAGGGTACTAAACCACCTCAAAGCTATTCCTTCCAATCAATCTATCCTAGAGTTCATACTAAAATAATAGCAAGCTATTCTTTCTGATCGATCTAATCAAGAGTTCATACTAAAATAACACCATATGATGCATATCAACCAACTATAATGTCACCTAGATACCCCAATGTCATTACGAGTACCCGTGAGTTAATTATATGATATGTATCAAACAATTTCAGATTCGTAATACTCAATCCACACAAAGAACTACAAGGAGAGCCCAAAGTTTCTATCGGAGAAAAATAATAAAAACATGCATCAATCCCTATGCATAGATTACCCCAAAGTCACCTCGGGAATCTGCAAGTTGAGTGCCATAACATATATCAAGTGAATCAAAACAATACCTCATTGTCACCACGGGTATTCATATGCAAGACATATATCATGTGTTCTTAGATCTAAACATTCAATCCGACAAGACAAAACTTCAAAGGGTAAAGACTCAGTTCATCACAACAAGAGTAGAGAGGGGAGAAATACCATATGATCCATCTATGTTAACAAAGGCCATGATACATCAAGACCGTGACATCTCAATATCACGAGAGAGAGAGAGAGAGAGAGAGAGAGATTAAACACATAGCTACTGGTGCAAACCCTCAGCCCCGAGGGTGGACTACTCCCTCCTCATCGTGGTGGCCACCGGGATGATGAAGATGGCCAACGGAGATGACTCCCCCCTCCGGCAGGGTGCCAGAATGAGGTCCCGATTGGTTTTTGGTGGCTATAGAGGCTTTCGGCGCCGGAACTTCCGATCTAGGGTTATTTCTAATGGTTTCTCTATTTATAGGAATTTTTGGCGTCGGACTCACGTCCAGATAGGCCTCGAGGTGAGCACGATACACCGGGGCACGGGCAAGGGCCCAGGTGCGCCCCGGTGGGTTGTGCCCTCCTCATGGCTCTTTTGTCCTTCCCACTAAGCTTTGGGAGTCTCTTTTGTTCCAAAAAAAATCATCAAAAAGTTTGAGCTCATTTGGAGAACTTTCATTTCTACACAAAAAACAACACCACGATAGTTCTGCTAAAAACAACATCAGTCCGGGTTAGTTCCATGCAAATCATACCAAAACCATATAAAATTGTTGTAAACATGGCATGAATACTTCATAAATTATAGATACGTTGGAGACGTATCAGCATCCCCAAGCTTAATTCCTACTCGTCCTCGAGTAGGTAAATGATAAAAGAAATAATTTATGAAGTGTGAATGCTAGCAATGTGTACAAGTTTGATCAATGAAAATTTCAATCACTTTTCCTAGCATCATAACAACAATTCTTTCTTATAAAACTTCTCGTGCTAACCTAGCAACCAATTCACATGTTAAGGTTCAAACGATGAATTCTCTTGAAACTCAACAACATATGTTCTCAGTCACCAAGCAATTGCAATTCAAATTATTCAACAGAGTCTAAGTAAGAGCTCCACATACTCAACCATCATATAGTCTTCTATGATTGCTAACACTCACCGCGTACACATGAGCAAAACATTTCAACCGGACACATAGAAAGATAGGGGCTTATCATTTCACCTCCTAATGTATTCACCTCATGGGTGATGCCAACAATAATAACTCATGCTACCCATATTCAACTGGACATATGTGCATAGATCTTTCCTCACCACATGATGCTTGCCAAAAGATAAAAAAAGTAATAGAGAGAAAAACTTTGACTCTTTGCATAAAAGTAAATAGTAAAAATTAAAAGATAGGCCCTTCGCAGAGGGAAGCAGAGGTTGCCATGCGCTTATTTGTTTGTATGCTCAACCCCTTAGTGCCAAAGAACGTCACGTTATATTGCCCCTTATGATAGCAACCTCTATTATGCAGTCTATCGCTTTTATTCTTTGCCATCACAAGTTCGTACAACGCTCAATTTTCTCTTACACTAGATGATCTAACACTTTTAGACGCAATTTTTATTGCCTTATTACACCGATGACAACTTACTTGAAGGATCTTGCTCAATCCATAGGTAGGTATGGTGGACTCTCAAAACAAGATTTGGGTTTAAGGGTTTTTTGGATGCACAAGTAGTATCTCTACTTGGTGTGGAATTTTTGGCTTGCAAAGATGGGGGGCAAGCACCACACGTTGAAGGATCTATGACAATATAACTTCTATGTGAATATGAACAAACATAAATCATTACATTGTCTTCCTTGTTCAATGTCAACAATTTTGGCATATAATATTTTTATGGGGGCTCACAATCACAAAAGATTTCCAAGATAGTGTATTTGCATGTGAAAGTTCTCTTCCTTCTACTAATCATTCATGAATTGCTTGTATGACCAATATTGTGATTGTGAAGCCTCAAAAGATTTCACTTTCTGAATCCAATGTGAAGCTACCACTAGGCATGATATGAACATATAATTTCAACTTCATTACATTCAATTTATTCAACAATTTACTCATAGGATATAAGTGAAGCACAAGAGTAAATGACAAACTACTCCAAAAAGATATAAGTGAAGATCCTGAGAATAGTTATGTAAATGGGTAGCTATTTGAGGACTCTATTTTATTTAAAACTTTCAGATCTAAGTATCTTATTAAAACAGCAATAAAAACAAAACAAAATGACATTGCAAGAATATCACAACTCATGTAAAGAAGCAAAAACTTAGGCTCCACCGATATTAACCGATAATTATTGAAGAAGAAAGGTGGGATGCCTACCGGGGCATCCCCAAGCTTAGATGCTTGAGACTTCTTGGAATATTAACTTGGGATGCCTTGGGCATCCCCAAGATTGAGCTTTTGTGTCTCCTTAATTCCTCTCATATCACGGTTTCCCTAAATCTCAGAAACTTCATCCACACAAAACTCAACAAGAACTCGTGAGATAAGTTAGTATAAATCAATGCAAAACCTTATCATCCTCTACTATAGAAAATCACTAAAATTATTATTTAACATTGCCCACTAAATGCCTCTGTATATTTAATACCACTATCCTCAAATAGAATCATTAAACAAGCAAACATATGCAAACATAACAACAATCTGCCAAAACAGTACAGTCTATAAAGAATGCAAGATTGATCATACTTCCCTAACTCCAAAAATTCTAAAAAATTACCACACTGTAGAAAATTTATCATATCTTGCTGTGCAAAAATGTTTCAACTTTTTCTCACATTCTGACCTTTCTCGGGAATTTTTGCAACAACGATAAACTTTCTGTTTTCAAACAGCAACATATAGACTTGCAAAATAAGCATGGAAAAGGCTATACTTGAAATTTTTATTGAAAATAAAGATGCAAAACATTATTCTAAATAACATCAAGCAAATCCTAACAAAATAAAATGATGCTCCAAGCAAAACACATATCATGTGACGAATAAAAATGTAGCTCCAAGTGAGGTTACCGATAATGTTGGAGACGAAAGAGGGGATGCCTTCCGGGGCATCCCCATGCTTGGTTGCTTGGATCTTCCTTGGATATTACCTTGGGGTGCCTTGGGAATCCCCAAGCTTAGGGTCTTGTCATTCCTTATTCTCCCCATATCGACATCTCACCCAAAACTTGAAAGCTTCAATCACACAAAACTTAACAGAACTTCATGAGATAGGTTAGTATGATAAAGAGCAAACCATTTCACTTTTGTACTGTCAAAGATAAGATTCATAATTGTTTCCACACATTTCCTACTGTAGCATATCATTTCCACAATTTATATTGAGCAACATAAGCCACATAAAATAGGAAACAGGCAAACTATGCATTGAAAACAGAATCTGTCAAAAACAGAACAGTCTGTAATGATATGGATAACTACCACACTTACGCTACTCCACAAATTATGGAAAAACTAGTAACAGGTGATAAAATTGTATATTAAACTTGTGCAAAAAGAATCAACTCAAAAGCACTCTTCTGTTAAAAATGAGAATTATTTTCGTGAGCGCAAAAGTTTCTGTTTTTCAGCAAGATCAAATCAATTATCACCCAACATTATCCCAAAGGCTTTACTTGGCACTTTATTGAAAAAAGCAATAAAACATGATTACTACAGCAACCTAATCATGTGAACACACAAAAAAAAGTAGGTAAATGTGTTGGGTTGTCTCCCAACAAGCGCTTTTCTTTAATGCCTTTAGCTAGGCATGATGATTTCAATGATGCTCACATAAAAGATAAGAATTGAAACATAACAAGAGCATCATGTAGCATATGACAAGAACATTTAAGCCTAACACTCTTCCTATGCATAGGGATTTTGTGAGCAAATAATTCATGGGAACAAGAATCATCTAGCATAGGAAGGCAAAACAAGTGCAACTTCAAAACCTTCAACACAAAGAGAGGGAACTTGATATTATTGCAATGTGTGAAAGCATATGTTCCTCTCTGATAGTAATTTTCAGTAGCATCATGAATGAATTGAAAAATATAACTATCACATAAAGCATTCTTTTCATGATCCACAAGCATAGGAAATTTATTACTCTCCACATAAGCAAATTTCTTCTCATCAATAGTAGTGGGAGCAAACTCAACAAAATAACTATCATGAGAGTGAAAATTAAAATCATGATGACAAGTTTCATGGTTATCATTATTCTTTATAGCATACAGGTCATCACCATAATCATCATACATAGAAACCTTGTTCTCATAGTAAATTTAAGCCTCATCCAAAATGGTGGATTCATCATTAAATAAAGTCATGACCTCTCCGAATCCACTTTCATCATTATAATCATCATAAATAGGAGGCATGCTATCATCATAATAATTTATCTCAACAAAACTTGGGGGAGTAAAAATATCATCGTCATCAAACATAGCATCTCCAAGCATGTAGCTTTGCATATCATTAACATCATGGATATTCAAAGAATGCATACAAATAACATTGCAATCATGCTCATCATTCATGCCAATCATTTTATTAAATTCTTCTTCTATCAATTGAGCACAATTCCCAAACCATAATTTTCAAGAAAGATATTATAAAGATGATCAATAATAAGATGCAACCTCAATTCCATTTTTTATGTAGTTTTCTTTTATAAACCAAACTAGTGATAAAATAAGAAACTAAAAGATTCGATTGCAAGATCTAAAGATATACCTTCAAGCACTCACCTGCACGTCAACGGCGCCAGAAAAGAGCTTGATGTCTACTACGCAACTTTATTCTTGTAGACACGTGTTGGTACTCCAACCGCAGAGTTTTGTAGGACCGCATCAATTTTCCCTCAAGTGGATGACCTAAGGTTTATCAATCCATGAGAAGCGTAGGATCAATATAGTCTCTCTCAAGCAACCCTACAATCAAATACAAGAAATCTCTTGTTTCCCCCAACACACCCAATACAATGGCAATTGTATAGGTGCACTAGTTCGGCGAAGAGATGGTGATAAAAGTGTAGTATGGATAGTAGATATGAGTTTTTGTAATGCGAACAATAAAAACAGCAAGGTAGTAAATAGTAAACGGAGCACAAACGGTATTGCAATGATGGAAAATGAGGCCTAGGGTCCGTACTTTTGCTAGTGCAATCTCTCCACAATACTAACATTGTTGGATCATATGATTATCCCTCAAAGTGAAATAAAGAATCACTCCCGAGTTTCTATTAGCGGTGAAAAAAGATAGAAATTGTTTGTAGGGTACGAAACCACCTCAAGGCTATTCTTTCCGATCAATCTATCCTAGAGTTCATACTAAAATAATAGCAAGCTATTCTTTTCGATCGATCTAATCAAGAGTTCGTAGTAAAATAACACCATATGATGTGTATCAACCAACTCTAATGTCACCTAGATACCCCAATGTCACCGCGAGTACCCGTGAGTTAATTATACAATATCTATCAAACAATTTCAGATTCATAATACTCAATCCACACAAAGAACTACAAGGAGACCCCAAAGTTTCTATCGGAGAAAAGATAATAAAAACGTGCATCAACCCCTATGCATAGATTACCCCAAAGTCACCTCAGGAATCCGCAAGTTGAGTGCCATAACATATATCAAGTGAATCAAAATAATACCCCATTGTCACCATGGGTATTCATATGCAAGACATATATCATCTCTTCTGAAATCTGAACATTCAATCCGACTAGACAAAACTTCAAAGAGTAAAGACTCAATTCATCACAACAAGAGTAGAGAGGGGAGAAACACCATATGATTCATCTATGTTAACAAAGCCCATGATACATCAACATCATGACATCTCAAGATCATGAGAGAGAGAGAGAGAGATTAAACACATAGCTACTGGTACAAACCCTCAGCCCGAGGGTGGACTACTCCCTCCTCATCGTGGTGGCCGCCGGGATGATGAACATGGCCACCGGAGATGATTCCCCCCTCCGGCAGGGTGCCAGAACGGGGTCCCGAGTGGTTTTCGGTGGCTATAGAGGCTTGCGGTGGCGAAACTTCCGATTTAGGGTTATTTCTGATGGTTTCTCTATTTATAGGAATTTTTGGCATCAGTCTCACGTCTAGATGGGCCTTGAGGTGAGCACCATACACCGGGGCACGGGTAAGGGCCCAGGCACTCCCCGGTAGGTTGTGCCCTCTTGTTGGCTCTTCTGGCCCTCCCACGAAGCTTCGGGGGTCTCTTTTGTTCCAAAAAAAATCATCAAAAAGTTTCAGCTCATTTGGAGAACTTTCATTCCTGCACAAAAAACAACACCATGGTAGTTCTGCTGAAAACATCATCAATCCGGGTTAGTTCCATGCAAATCACACCAAAACCATATAAAATTGTTGTAAACATGGCATGAATACTTCATAAATTATAGATACGTTGGAGACATATCAGGGGCGCCGCAAGCGGCTAAGAAAAATTGTGTTCTGGTGTGCTAGGCTCCCTCTCCCACATATATATAGGTGGGAGGGAGAGGGAAGAGGCCAAGGGGCACCCCAAGTAGGTCCGAATCCTACTTGGCATTGCCCTATGCCGCCCCCTTTCCTTCTTTTGGTGCCAAGGGGAAGGAAGGGGAGGTGGCGCCCTCCTTCCTCTCTCCCACAAGCTGGTAAAGGCAGGAGGAGGTGGCACCCCCTTTCCTTCTTCTATGGACGGCGGCCAGGGAGAGGGCACCCCAGCCCCTCTGTGGGTTGGTGTGTGTGCCTCTCCTTGCCCCATTAGGCACATAGACCTCCCGGGGCCTCACGGAACCCCTTCTGATGATCCGATGACTACCCGGTGCACTCGGAAACTATTCCGGTGTCTGAATACCATCGTCCTATATATCAATATTTACCTATCAACCATTCGAGACTCCTTGTCATGTCTGTGATCTCATCCGGGACTCCGAACAACATTCGGTCACCAAATCATATAACTCATATAACACTATATCATCAACGAACGTTAAGCGTGCGGACCCTACGGGTTCGAGAACTATGTAGACATGACTGAGACACCTCTCTGGTCAACAACCAATAGCAGAACCTGGAGGCCTATTGGCTACTACATATGTTGGGGAACGTAGCAGAAAATAAAAAAATTCTATGCATCACCAAGATCAATCTATGGAGTCATCTAGCAACGAGAGAGATAGGAGTGCATCTACATACCCTTGTAGATCGCGAGCGGAAGTGTTCAAGAGAACGGGGTTGATGGAGTTGTACTCGTCGTGATCCAAATCACCGAAGATCCTAGTGCTGAACGGACAGCACCTTCGCGTTCAACACACATACAGTTGGGAGAGACGTCTCCTCCTTCTTGATTCAGCAAGGGGGAAGGAGAGGTTCATGGAGATCCAGTAGCACGACGGCGTGGTTGTGGAAGTAGCGGAGAATCTCGGTAGGGCTTCGCCAAGCTCAGTGAGAGGGAGAGGTGTTGCAGGGGGAGAGAGAGGCGCCAAAGACTAGGGTGCACATCCCTCCCCCCTCTTTATATAGGGCACTGGGGGGGCGCCGGCCCCGTAGAGATCCAATCTCAAGGGGGGCGGCGGCCAAAGGGGGGGACTTGCCCCCCAAGTCAGGTGGGGTGCCCCCACCCCTAGGGTTTCCAACCCTAGGTGCAGGGGCAGGCCCAAGGGGGGCGCACCAGCCCACCAGGGGCTGGTTCCCTTCCCACTTCAGTGCATGGGCCCCTCCGAGATAGGTGGCCCCACCCGGTGGACCCCAGGAACCCTTCCGATGGTCCTGGTACAATACCGGTGACCCCCGAAACTTTCCCGGTGGCCGAAACTGGACTTCCTATATACAAATCTTTACCTCCAGACCATTCTAGAACTCCTCATGACGTCCGGGATCTCATCCGGGACTCCAACAACTTTCGGGTTACCGCATACTTATATCTCTACAACCCTAGCGTCACCGAACCTTAAGTGTGTAGACCCTACGGGTTCGGCAATCATGTAGACATGACTGAGATAGCTCTCCGGCCAATAACCAACAGCGGGATCTGGATACCCATGTTGGCTCCTACATGTTCCACGATGATCTCATCGAATGAACCATGATGTCGAGGATTCAAGTAATCCCGTATACAATTCCCTTTGTCAATCGGTACGTTACTTGTCCGAGATTCGATCATTGGTATCCCAATACCTCGTTCAATCTTGTTACCGGCAAGTCACTTTACTCGTACCATAATGCAAGATCCCGTGACCAACCACTTGGTCACATTGAGCTCATTATGATGATGCATTACTGAGTGGGCCCAGAGATACCTCTCCATCATACGGAGTGACAAATCCTAGTCTCGATCCATGTCAACCCAACAGACACTTTCGAGGATACCTGTAGTATACCTTTATGGTCACCCAGTTACGTTGTGACATTTGGTACACCCAAAGCACTCCTACGGTATCTGGGAGTTTCATGATCTCATGGTCTAAGGAAATGATACTTGACATTGGAAAAGCTCTAGCAAACAAACTACACGATCTTGTGCTATGCTTAGGATTGGGTCTTGTCCATCACATCATTCTCCTAATGATGTGATCCCATTATCAATGACATCCAATGTCCATAGTCAGGAAACCATGACTATATGTTGATCAACGAGCTAGTCAACTAGAGGCTCACTAGGGACATGTTGTGGTCTATGTATTCACACATGTATTATGATTTCCGGATAACACAATTATAGCATGAATAATAGACAATTATCATGAACAAGGAAATATAATAACAATCATTTTATTATTGCCTCTAGGGCATATTTCCAATAGTCTCCCACTTGCACTAGAGTCAATAATCTAATTACATTGTGATGAATCGAACACCCATAGAGTTCTGGTGTTGATCATGTTTTACTCGCGGAAGAGGTTTAGTCAACGGATCCGCGACATTCAGATCCGTATGAAATTTGCAAATATCTATGTCTCCATCTTGAACATTTTCACGAATGGAGTTGAAGCGACGCTTGATGTGCCTGGTCTTCTTGTGAAACCCGGGCTCCTTGGCAAGGGCAATAGCTCCAGTGTTGTCACATAAGAGAGTGATCGGCCCCGACGCATTGGGTATGACTCCTAGGTCGGTGATGAACTCCTTCATCCAGATTGCTTCATGCGCTGCCTCTGAGGCTGTCATGTACTCTGCTTCACATGTAGATCCTGCCACGATGCTTTGCTTGCAACTGCACCAGCTTACTGCCCACCATTCAAAATATACACGTATCCGGTTTGAGACTTAGAGTCATCCAGATCTGTGTCGAAGCTAGCATCGACGTAACCCTTTACGACGAGCTCTTCATCACCTCCATAAACGAGAAACATATCCTTAGTCCTTTTCAGGTACTTCAGGATATTCTTGACCGATGTCCAGTGTTCCATGCCGTGATTACTTTGGTACCTTCCTATCAAACTTACGACAAGGTTTACATCAGGTCTAGTATACAACATGGCATACATAATAGACCCTATAGCCGAGGCATAGGGGATGACACTCATCTTCTCTCTATCTTCTGTCGTGGTCGGGCATTGAGGCGAGCTCAATTTCACACCTTGCAACACAGGCAAGAACCCCTTCTTGGACTGATCCATACTGAACTTCTTCAATATCTTATCAAGGTATGTGCTTTGTGAAATACCTATGAGGCGTCTCGATCAATCTCTATAGATCTTGATGCCTAATATGTAAGCAACTTCTCCAAGGTCCTTCATTGAAAAACACTTATTCAAGTAGGCCTTAATGTTGTCCAAAAGTTCTATATCATTTCCCATCAAAAGTATGTCATCTACATATAATATGAGAAATGCTACAGAGATCCCACTCACTTTCTTGTAAACGCAGGCTTCTCCATAAGTCTGCATAAACCCAAACGCTTTGATCATCTCATCAAAGCGAATGTTCCAACTCCGAGATGCTTGCACCAGCCCATAAATGGATCGCTGGAGCTTGCATACCTTGTTAGCTTTCTTAGGATCGACAAAACCTTCCGGCTGCATCATATACAGTTCTTCCTTAAGATAGCCGTTAAGGAATGCCGTTTTGACGTCCATTTGCCATATCTCATAATCATGGTATGCAGCAATTGCTAACATGATTCGAACGGACTTCAGCTTCACTACGGGAGAGAAAGTCTCATCGTAGTCAACCCCTTGAACTTGTTGATAACCCTTAGCGACAAGTTGAGCCTTATAGATGGTAACATTACCATCCGCGTCTGTCTTCTTCTTAGGGATCCATTTGTTTTCTATCGCTCGCCGATCATCGGGCAAGTCTGTCAAAGTCCATACTTTGTTTTCATACATGGATCCTATCTCGGATAGCATGGCTTCAAGCCATTTGTTGGAATCTAGGCCCGCCATCGCTTCTTCATAGTCCGAAGGTTCATCGTTGTCTAACAACATGATTTCCAGGACAGGGTTGCCATACCATTCTGGTGTGGAACGTGTCCTTGTGGACTTACGAAGTTCAGTAGCAACTTGATCTGAGGTACCTTGATCATCATCATTAACTTCCTCTCTAGTCGGTGCAGGCACCACATGAACATCTTCCTGAGCTGCGCTACTTTCCGGTTCAAGAGGCAGTACTTCATTGAGTTCTACTTTCCTCCCACTTATTTCTTTCGAGAGAAACTCTTTCTGCAGAAAGGACCCGTTCTTGGCAACAAAGATCTTGCCTTCGGATCTGAGGTAGAAGGTATACCTAATGGTTTCCTTAGGGTATCCTATGAAGACGAATTTTTCCGACTTGGGTTCGAGCTTTTCAGGTTGAAGTTTCTTAACATAAGCATCGCATCCCCAAACTTTTAGAAACAACAGCTTAGGTTTCTTTCCAAACCATAATTCATACGGTGTCGTCTCAACGGATTTAAACGGTGCCCTATTTAAAGTGAATGTAGTCGTCTCTAGAGCATATCCCCAGAATGATAGCGGTAAATCAGTGAGTGACATCATAGAGTGCACCATATCCAATAGAGTGCGATTACGACGTTCGGACACACTGTTACGCTGAGGTGTTCCAGGCGGCGTGAGTTGTGAAACGATTCCACATTTCCTTAAGTGCGTACCAAATTCGTGACTTAAATATTCTCCTCGACGATCTGATCGTAAGAACTTTATTTTTCGGTCACGTTGATTCTCTACCTCATTCTGAAATTCCTTGAACTTTTCAAAGGTCTCAGACTTGTGCTTCATCAAGTAAACATACCCATATCTACTCAAGTCATCAGTGAGGGTGAGAACATAACGATAGCCACCGAGAGCCTCAACACTCATTGGACCGCATACATCAGTATGTATAATTTCCAACAAGTTGGTTGCTCTCTCCATTATTCCGAAGAACGGATTCTTGGTCATTTTACCCATGAGGCATGGTTCGCACGTGTCAAATGATTTGAAATCAAGAGACTCCAAAAGTCCATCTGTATGGAGCTTCTTCATGCGTTTGACACCAATGTGACCAAGGCGGTAGTGCCACAGACATGTGGGACTATCATTATCAATCTTACATCTTTTGGTATTCACAATATGAATATGAGTAACATCATGTTCGAGATTCATTAAGAATAAACCATTGACCAACGGGGCATGACCATAAAACATATCTCTCATATAAATAGAACAACCATTATTCTCGGATTTAAATGAGTAGCCATCTCGTATTAAGTGAGATCCAGATACAATGTTCATGCTCAAAGCTGGCACTAAATAACAATTATTGAGGTTTAAAACTAACCCCGTAGGTAAATGTAGAGGTAGCGTGCCGACGGCGATCACATCAACCTTGGAACCATTCCTGATGTGCATCGTCACCTCGTACTTCGCCAGTCTCCGTTTATTCCACAGCTCCTGTTTTGAGTTACAAATATGAGCAACCGCACCGGTATCAAATACCCAGGAGCTACTACGAGTACTGGTAAGGTACACATCAATTACATGTATATCACATATACCTTTGGTGGTGCCGACCTTCTTGTCCGCTAAGTATTTGGGGCAGTTCCGCTTCCAGGGTCCACTTCCCTTGCAATAAAAGCACTCAGTCTCAGGTTTGGGTCCATGCTTTGGCTTCTTCCTGGCAACTGGCTTACCGGGCACGGCAACTCCCTTGCCGTCCTTCTTGAAGTTCTTCTTACCCTTGCCTTTCTTGAAACTAGTGGTTTTATTGACCATCAACACTTGATGTTCCTTTTTGATTTCTACTTCCGTTGATTTCAGCATTGAAAATACCTCAGGAATAGTTTTCACCATCCCCTGCATATTGTAGTTCATCACAAAGCTCTTGTAGCTGGGTGGGAGGGACTGAAGGATTCTGTCAATGACCGCCTCATCCGGGAGGTTAATGTCCAACTGCGACAAGCGGTTGTGCAACCCAGACATTTTGAGTATGTGCTCACTAACAGAACTATTTTCCTCCATCTTACAACTGTAGAAGTTGTCGGAGACTTCATATCTCTCGACCCGGGCATGAGCTTGGAAAACCATTTTCAGCTCTTCGAACATCTCATATGCTCGTGTTGCTCAAAACGCTTTTGGAGCCCCGAGTCTAAGCTGTAAAGTATGCCGCACTAAACGAGGGAGTAGTCATCAACACGCGACTGCCAGGCGTTCATAACGTCTTGAGTTGCGGGGAAAATGGGTGCTTCACCTAGCGGTGCATCTAGGACATATGCTCTTTTGGCAGCTATGAGGATGATCCTCAAGTTCCGGACCCAATCCGTGTAGTTGCTGCCATCGCCTTTCAGCTTGGTTTTCTCTAGGAACGCATTGAAGTTGAGGGCAACATTAGCGTGGGCCATTTGATCTACAAGACATATTGCAAAGGTTTTAGACTAAGTTCATGATAATTAAGTTCATCTAATCAAATTATTTAATGAACTCCCACTCGGATAGACATCCCTCTAGTCATCTAAGTGATCCATGATCCGAGTCAACTAGGCCGTGTCCGATCATCACATGAGACGGACTAGTCATCATCGGTGAACATCTTCATGTTGACCGTATCTTCTATACAACTCATGTTCGACCTTTCGGTCTCTTGTGTTCCGAGGCCATGTTTGTACATGCTAGGCTCGTCAAGTCAACCTAAGTGTTTTGCATGTGTAAATCTGACTTACACCCGTTGTATGTGAACGTTAGAATCTATCACACCCGATCATCACGTGGTGCTTCGAAACAATGAACTTTCGCAACGGCGCACAGTTAGGGGGAACACTTTCTTGAAATAATTATGAGGGATCATCTTATTTACTACCATCGTTCTAAGAAAATAAGATGCAAAAACATGATAAACATCACATGCAATCAAATAGTGACATGATATGGCCAATATCATTTTGCTCCTTTTGATCTCCATCTTCGGGGCGCCATGATCATCATCGTCACCGGCAAGACACCATGATCTCCGTCATCATGATCTCCATCATCGTGTATTCATGAAGTTGTCACGCCAACGATTACTTTCTACTACTATGGCTAACGGTTTAGCAATAAAGTAAAGTAATTACATGGTGTTTATTCAATGACACGCAGGTCATACAATAATTAAGACAACTCCTATGGCTCCTGCCGGTTGTCATACTCATCGACATGCAAGTCGTGATTCCTATTACAAGAACATGATCAATCTCATACATCACATATATACCATTCATCACATCCTTTTGGCCATATCACATCACAAGGCATATGCTGCAAAAACAAGTTAGATGTCCTCTAATTGATGTTGCATGTTTTTACGTAGCTGCAATAGGGTTCTAGCAAGAACTTTTCTTACCTACGTCAAAACCACAATGTGATATGCCAATTTCTATTTACCCTTCATAAGGACCCTTTTCATCGAATCCGATCCGACTAAAGTGGGAGAGACAGACACCCGCTAGCCACCTTATGCAACTAGTGCATGTCAGTCGGTGGAACCTGTCTCACGTAAGCGTACGTGTAAGGTCGGTCCGGGACACTTCATCCCACAATGCCGCCGAACCAAGATAAGACTAGTAGTGGCAAGTAAATTGACAACACCTACACCCACAACAAAATTGTGTTCTACTCGTGCATAGAAACTACGCATAGACCTAGCTCATGATGCCACTGTTGGGGAACGTAGCAGAAAATAAAAAATTTCTACGCATCACCAAGATCAATCTATGGAGTCATCTAGCAACGATAGAGATAGGAGTGCATATACATACCCTTGTAGATCGCGAGCGGAAGCGTTCAAGAGAACGGGGTTGATGGAGTCGTACTCGTCATGATCCAAATCACCGAAGATCCTAGTGCTGAACGGACAACACCTCCGCATTCAACACACGTACGGTTGGGAGAGACGTCTCCTCCTTCTTGATCCAGCAAGGGGGAAGGAGAGGTTGTTGGAGATCCAGCAGCACGACGGCGTGGTGGTGGAAGTAGCGGAGAATCTCGGCAGGGCTTCGCCAAGCTCAGCGAGATGGAGAGGTGTTGCAGGGGGAAAGAGAGGCGCCAGGGACTAGGGTGCGCAGCCCTTCCTCCCCCTCTTTATATAGGGGCCCTGGGGGGGCGGCCCCCTAGAGATCCAATCTCAAGGGGGGGCGGCCAAAGGGGGGGACTTGCCCCCCAAGTTAGGTGGGGCGCCCCCCACCCCTAGGGTTTCCAACCCTAGGCGCAGGGCGAGGCCCAAGGGGGGCACACCAGCCCACCAGGGGCTGGTTCCCTTCCCAATTCAGCCCATGGGGCCCTCCGGGATAGGTGGCCCCACCCGGTGGACCCTGGGGACCCTTCCGGTGGTCCCGGTACAATACCGATGACCCCCAAAACTTTCCCGGTGGCCGAAACTGGACTTCCTATATACAAATCTTTACCTCCGGACCATTTCGGAACTCCTCGTGACGTTCGGGGTCTCATGCGGGACTCCGAACAACTTTTGGGTTACCACATACTTATATCTCTACAACCCTAGCGTCATCGAACCTTAAGTATGTAGACCCTACGGGTTTGGGAATCACGCAGACATGAACGAGACAACTCTCCGGCCAATAACCAACAGCGGGATCTGGATACCCATGTTGGCTCCCAAATGCTCCACGATGATCTCATCGAATGAACCACCATGCCGAGGATTCAAGTAATCTCGTATACAATTCCCTTTGTCAATCGGTACGTTACTTGCCCGAGATTCGATCGTCGGTATCCCAATACCTCGTTCAATCTCGTTACAGGCAAGTCACTTTACTCGTACCGTAATGCATGATCCCGTGACCAACCATTTGGTCACATTGAGCTCATTATGATGATGCATTACCGAGTGGGCCCAGAGATACCTCTCCGTCATATGGAGTGACAAATCCCAGTCTCGATCCATGTCAACCCAACAGACACTTTTGGGGATACCTGTAGTATACCTTTATAGTCACCCAGTTACGTTGTGATGTTTGGTACACCCAAAGCACTCCTACGGTATTCGGGAGTTACACGATCTCATGGTCTAAGGAAATGATACTTGACATTGGAAAAGCTCTAGCAAACGAACTACACGATCTTGTGCAATGCTTAGGATTGGGTCTTGCCCATCACATCATTCTCCTAATGATGTGATCCCATTATCAATGACATCCAATGTCCATAGTCAGGAAACCATGACTATCTGTTAATCAACGAGCTAGTCAACTAGAGGCTCACTAGGGACATGTTGTGGTCTATGTATTCACACATGTATTACGATTTCCGGATAACACAATTATAGCATGAATAATAGACAATTATCATGAACAAGGAAATATAATAATAATCATTTTATTATTGCCTCTAGGGCATATTTCCAACAACATATTCTATGATCTTTATCGGTTGAACCGTTATGACAACATACGTAATTCCCTTAGTCCATCGGCATGTTACTTGGCCGAGATTTGATCATCGGTATCTTCATACCTAGTTCAATCTCATTACCGGCAAGACTCTTTAACCGTTCCATAATACATCACCTCATGACCAACTCCTTAGTCATTTGCTTGCAAGCTTATGATGTGTATTACCGAGAGGGCTGAGAGATACCTCTATGATACTATGTCAACTCAACAAACACCTTTAGAGATACCTGTAGAGCATCTTTATGATCACCCAGTTACGTTGTGACATTTTATAGCACACAATGTATTCCTCTGGTATCCAGGAGTTGCACAATCTCATAGTCGGAGGAATATGTATTTGACACAAAGAAAGCAATGGCAATAAACTGAATGATCATTATGCTAAGTTAACAGATGGTCTTGTCCATCACATCATTCTCCTAATGATGTGATCCCGTTATTAAATGACAACACATGTCTATGATTAGTTAATCTTAACCATCTTTGATCAACGAACTAATCTAGTAGAGGCTTACTAGGGACACAGTATTTGCTTATGTATTCACACATGTACTTAAGTTTCCGATCAATACAATTCTAGCATGAATAATAAACTTTCATCATGATTAAGGAAATATAATAATAACCATTTTATTATTGCCTCTAGGGCATATTTCCATCACCGGTGACCCTGAAATGCTTCCGGATCCTCTCAAAACTATTCTAAATATTAATGGAACTATTCCAAAAATATTACCTCATCACTCCCATCCTACTAACACTCAACAAATCATGATTGCCTTAAGTTTGTGACCCCGTAGTTTCGATAACTCATAGACATGAACGAAACCGTTCGTTTAATGACCGACGTCGGAACCGCGGACGTCCATATCTATCCCTATGAGCACACGAGTGATATTCAAGTGAACCTTTGGGTATCATGTGATGTTCCCTTTGCTTTGTGATACTTTATAAAACCCCGGATGCATCAGTATCCTCCTGATTCAACACATGCTCACTATATCAAAATCCTCATTACCAGTTTTATTCTCTTTACTCGTTGTCGTGTTTTGGCCTCCTTGTGACATAGTCACGTGTGTCTAGCCAGACAATGATGAATGTCGTCACACCGAGAGGGCCCTAAGAATATCTCTCCATCGTCGGATGAGCAAATACCACTCTCAAGCTATCTAGTCACTTGTCAAACTTTTCGATGAACGTGCAAGTTGTCGTTATGATCACCGTGTTACATGTGACATTTGAGCAACCCAAAGCTCACCTTATGGTAATTAATGGCTACCATACTCTGATTGTCTAAGGAGCAAAATCACACATTAACATGATGTGTTATTATAATTGATTATAGACGACATTACTCAATTCATAACAGACAAAATTGGGTCGATTCAATAGGATTGTTCTTCCAACGTCATAATCTCGATGTTGTTTTAGGGCTATCGTTTAACACTTAAACGATATCCTAATATCCGAAAAACATGATCACCAACAACACTTGAGCTAGTCGGAGAGGCATGACTAGGAATCTATTATTTAACCTTTTATCATTCCACATATGCATATGAGTTTTATGCTGAATCACGTATTCCAGGATCATATCTGTTATAGCATAGAATTTAAAGTTTTTAATTATGAATACAAAAATATAATAATACAAATATTATTGCCTATAGGGTATATTTTCAATAGTCTCCCACATGCACTAGAGTCAATAATCTAGTTTACATGGTATCTTTAACACCTATGGCTATCCGGTGTTGCTCATGGTAAAGCCTTCATCATCGGGTCTGACACATTCAAATCTGTGTGAGTCTTGAGAATCTTTACATAGCCCTTCTCAACATGTCGGAAAATGTGATACTTGCGTTCAATGTGGCTGGTCTTCATGTGTGATCTTGGTTTCTTTGCTTGAGCAACGGCTTCACTATTATCACAATAGAGAGCCATTGGATTCATCACACTTGGGATTACACCAATTTTTTCAAGAAACTTCTTGATCTAGAATGCCTACTTTGAAGCTTCTGTAGCCGCAATATAGTCGCAATAGCTATAATCCCAACTGAAAAAATAATGGATATGGTCACAGACTTCCTTATCCTAATAATAATGGTGCACCAAATAATTTTAATGGACCTAGTAGCAGCAGTAGAAATACTCTTGAAGATACTCTTAAAAGTTTTATTGCTAGTCAAACTGAACAAAATGAAAACTTCAAAAATATTTTGAAGAATCATGATAACTTACATGGTCAATTGACCAATAAAATTGTTAGACTAACAAATGAGGTGCAGATGCTTGAAGGAAGAATAATGGATATGCTCCTAGACTTTGTTACCCTAATAACAATGTTGCACGCACATTGGTTGTTACATACTATTAATCCAATACAGCTGAATTATATTTTGGACCCGTTGCAACGCACGGGTGTGATGCTAGTTTTAGTTAACTGTGTCTGATCTGAGGTTGTCAGGAGTGACTAGGGGTCAGGTGACTGAATTAAAAATTTAGGTCAGTCACTTGTTTTATTGCCGTGGCCAACATATGTAGATCGCAAGGCTGGCTAGCTCAAGCTTGCTGGATGTATTCCACCGGCGATGACACGAAGGTATATGTGAAGCTAGCTATCCGCCGGACGCATGAAACGTACACACGCTACACTCGATTGGATGCTATTATGTGAAAGACGCCAAACAATATTCTTCAACATGTATACTCTCACTTAGGTATGCTAAATTAGAAATTGTGTTTTTTAATAACATGCAAGAATAAGCAATAGCGCAATTTGGGAAGAAAAAGTTTCTTTAACAAATGAATTACTGGCATTGGTATTACCATAAAGAGAAAAAACTAAAACTAAATTAAAATAATGAAGTTTTCTAAGAAAGAATGAATTAGTGTAATTATATTACTCTTTCAGAATAAAAAATAAAAAAATAAAAAAATTGGACACAATTTACACAGAAATTGCGCATTTTTACAATATGCAGAAATAAACATATAATAATGGATTTTCTTTAGAAGGAAGTCTCCTAAGAAGCAATGAATTAGCGGCATTGGTACTACCATTAAAGAAGAAAGAAAATAAAATGATAACTAAATTAAAACAAAATAATAAAGTTTTCTAAGAAAAAGTGAATTAGTGGCATTGGTATTATCTTTTAAGTAGAAAGAGAATGGAATAAAAACTAAAACAAAATCAAAATAATGATTTTTTATACGAAAGAATTAACTGATAAAAAATAAATTTTAAAATAATGAAAAAAAAATTGCACATAATTTACACGGAAAATTGCGCTTTTTAATAATATGCAAAAATAGACAACATCATAGTTTTGCGAGAAAAAGTTTCCTAAAACAGATGAATTAGTGCATTGATAGTATCCATAAAGTAAAAAAGAAAAATATAAATAAATAAAAACCAAAATAAGTAAGTTTTTTAAGGAATAATGAATTAGTGGTATTGTTATTACACTTATAAGAAGCAAAATGAAAAACAAATAAAAATGACTAAAATTTGCACACAATTTGGACAGAAGTTGTGCCTTTTTAAAATATGCACGAATAAGTATATAATAGTATATTTTCAAAAATCATAAATCTTGTAAGAAGGAATGAATTATTGCCATTGGTACTACCATTAAAGAAGAAATAAAATAAAATCGAAATAATGAATTGGTAGCTTTAGTATTACCCTTTAAGAAGAGAGAAAATGGAATAAAAAATAAAAATAAAAATATATTTTCTGTAAGAAAGAATGAATTAATGACATTGGTATTAACAACAAATATTTTGAAAAATATGAAAACAAATAATGAAAAAAATGCTTACATACACATAACTTGTGCCTTTTGTAATATGCAAGAATAATCATATAAAAGGGGATTTTCATAAAAAAGAAGTTTCCTGAGAATGAACAAATTAGTGGCATTGGTATTACTAGTAAAGAAGAAAGAAAATAAAATAAAATCAAAACAATCAAAACAATAAAGTTTTCTAGGAAAGAATGAATTAGTGGCTTTGGCATTGCTCTTTTAGAAGAAAGAAAATGTAATAAAGACCAAAATACAATCAAAATAATGAGATTTTCTAAGGAAGAATGAATTCATGGCAGGTTACACTTTAAGAAAACAAATAAAAATCAAACAATGACAAAACTTGCACACCATGTAATTTTTTTTGTGCATTTCAAATATATGCAAGAATAATCATATAATAGTGGGATTTCTCAAAAGTCAAAGTTTCTTAAGAAGGAATTAATTAGTGGCAAATGTATTACACTTAAAGAAGTGGAAAATAAAATAAAATCTGAAAAAGTATTAAAACATTTTTTTAAAAATAATAAATTTATGGCATTGGTATTAACCTTTAAGAAGAAGAAAAAATAACCTTCAAACACGCAACCTTGCACTGAAACTGCACCATTTGAACATGTAAGAAATAAGCATATAATAGTGCATTTTTTACACTAAAGTATAATTATACACATATTTTATATTACTTTCTGTATACATTCTATATTCACTCTACATCCAAAATGTACCCATAAAACCGATAAAAAACAGCAGCAAAATGCGCAGAAACAGCCTAATAAGGAAACGCGTAATGGGCAAGCCCAATAAAGAATCGACTGACCCAAATTAGGGCCAATCGAAAACAGCTCAGCCCAATACGGTCAGCATACACAACAGGAAAAAAACAAGCAACAACATCTCGAAATCACTAACTAAGGAGTACTCATTTCAAAGAACACTCCACTTTGACAGGTCGCGACAAGTGGTGCACATGCAACGCGCCACTTGTCGCAACCTGGGAGTTTTTCTTTTTTTCGTAGATCCATTTATTCAAAACATTTTATCTTCCAAACCGTGCGTCCAAATCTTGAACCGTTTTCATCATTGGATTCCTCGCGTTGAGATCTTCAAAACTAGATCCCATGTTGATAGGTTTTGACGAACTTATTTTTCACGAAAAAACCGGAAGAAAAAAACCGGGCGAAAAAACTGAACTGGGAGCATGGTTTTTTCCCCTTTCCGAAAGAGGCATGCCCGTACCTCTCGCGAAATCACAATCATGCCTCTCGTGGAAGCAAAACCGTGACTATCGTGGAAGAAAAAAAAATGGAAAACACGTTTTTTCCGTTTCCGAGAGGCACGGCCGTGACTCTCGCGAAAGCATAACCATGCCTCTCGCTAAATCAAAATCGTGACTCTCGTGAAAGAAAAAAAACAGAAAACGCGTATTTTTTCCCCTTTCCGAGAGGCACGGCCGTGACTCTCGCGAAAGCACAACTGTGCCTCTCGCGGAAGCAAAACCGTGACTCTCACGAAAGAAAAAAAACAAAAAACGTTTTGTTTTTCCATTTCCGAGAGGCACGGCCGTGACTCTCGCGGAAGAAAAAAAAACAAAAAATGCGTTTTGTTTTTCCCTTTCCGAGAGGCACGGCCGTGACTCTCGCGAAAACACAACCGTGCCTCTCGCGGAATCAAAACCGTGACTCGGGAAAGAAAAAAAAACAGAAAATGTGTTTTTCTCGCGCATAATTTTTTTTGAAATTTTTTTGATCGAAAAGCTAAGAAAGACCGAGGGAAAACCAAAACGTCGAAAACCCCCCAAAAAAACCATTTTAAAAGCTGAAAACACGTGCGGGAAAATAAAAAAAATAAAATCCGGAGGGAGCGTCCAGAGCGCGACACGTGGCGAATGGCTGAGAGCGCGACAAGTGGCGCTGATCGTTGCGACGCTCCCGAAGGAGCGCTCGTTAATTAGTTGCTCCCGCAACATCTTGGAGCAGCAATCGATGGTCAAATAAAATTGACCGACCCAAATTTAAAAATCAGGCAACTTATAAAATGTAGGCTGTCATTTAAACACTGGACTGCCGGCAGGAAAACAAAGGAGTGATTTCGTGGAATAATTGCCCCTTCTCATCGTGCGTATGGACTTCGATCACCGGCTCTACGCAGGTCTGCGTGTCTCTCTAATTGCTTCTCGTTATCTCGCGCAAAAAACCAAGACAAGACCTAAACGCAAACTCACTTTCCTCGTCCTTGTGCAGTCGTGCTGTGCCGTCCCTGACACTTTCCGGAGTCTTCCACGACCCGTGGAGCACCGGAGTTCACTTGTGCCACCTTTCTTCTGGCACGTTTTGGCGAGCTCCGGAGGCTCTGCATGGTGCCCTGGACGTCCACGTCGTGACCCGCCTCTCGCTGCACGCACAACTTCAACACGTTCACGGCTGGCGAGTGCCCGCCGACGTGGCCACCGCCGCGGCCACCCCCTCACGGCCGGGCTACCTCGTCTTCCCCGCGTCCTACATAAACGCACGCTCGTCATCGGCAACAGCACACAGAATCAACAGCCCAACAACGAACCAAGTGTGATCTAGCCAGTCCCTGCTTCCTGCTGTGAGTAATGGCGACCATGTTGGCCTTGAGCCCCTTCACTGGTGCCGCTGTCGTCGGCCGCTCCGCCTCCTGGTCTCCGGCGGTGCCGCGCCGGCGTGCCCTCCTCGTCAGGGCCCAGACCGAGGTAAGCCTCTTTCGTTTACTCCGTACTGCACGTACAACTCAAGTTTAAGTGTGCTCTGCTGACTCACGATGCCTTGCCCCTGCAGCCGGATGCCGAGCCAACCAAGGAGACGACGACGAGCGCATCGACATCCTCCCCTAGCCCAACCCCAAGCCCGAGCACGACCCTGGTTGCGCCCAAGCCCAAGTCCAAGGCTGCTAACGCTAACCCCTCGGTCTGGGACGCGCTCGCGTTCAGCGGCCCGGCACCGGAGCGCATCAACGGACGGCTCGCTATGGTGGGCTTCGTGGCGGCGCTCTCTGTTGAGGCGGCGCGCGGCGGCGGGCTACTCGACCAGGCCGGCAGCGGCGCCGGGCTGGGATGGTTCCTGACAACCGCGGCTGTGTTTTCCGTGGCGTCTCTGGTACCGCTGCTTCAGGGACAGAGTGTGGAGAGCAAGTCCAGCGGCGTATGGACCGCCGACGCCGAGCTATGGAACGGCCGCTTCGCCATGCTCGGCCTCGTCGCACTGGCCGTCACCGAGTTCATCACCGGCACGTCCTTCGTCAACGTCTGAAACTAGCTAGTGTAGCACTCCCGTACGTGCGTGTACATATTGTTGGTCATGCTGAGGAACTAGTGGTACGGACTCTGTTAGAGTATTCTGTAACGGATTCTGTAAGCCTTATAGGTTGTGTTTTTTGATGCTGATGTCTTGGAGCTTCGAGTTACTGCGCGAATGAATTAAGTTCAAACCACTGTATACTAGAAGAACGTGCGTTGCAACGGGGCCACATTAACTTTAAGAGTTCAATATTAATCATATTAATAATATATTTAATATTGTCATACATATCTATTTTATTAGGTACGAGATGTAGAGATTAATTGTTTCCTTTGTTTGGATCAACTTCCAAGTTCCAAGTTCTAAAATTACCCACGTACATGAGAACTAAATAATTTTAGTTAACAAAAGAAGACTACTACTCATGAAAAGTTAATCTGCGTATTCTCCTTGACAAGTTAAAAAGGTCATATATATATGTTTGCATGGCTCTCTATTCTGTAAGGTTATTACATAAAACTATTGTTCAATTAGAAAAAAGTTATAATAAGCAGCAAACATTAAAAAAATAGGTGTCTGATTCCAGCTCGTGCTTCTCCAAATGAATGTGTCACTCACCTAAAGAACTACCAGATTACGACCAATGCCAAAATTTGGGTTGTCTTCTCCCAAGAAATTTGTACAAGCTCCTCGTCATTCTTCTTCTGATTGCATCATCTAAACCAGGCTAAATATTTTTACTTTACCCATGTGAAATTATGCATCAAGTAATCAGGTAAACAAGTATAGAACGACATGCAGATGTAACCTGACATTTCACCTTGTTAGGGAGTCCCTTCAATCCAAGAATATACAACATCCAGAAGAAATAAAATCAATGTCATAATTAGTAATCATTTTTCAGCGACAAAAGATAAACAACAATTGGATTTTTAAAACAAAACCCGCAACTACACAAGTATATTAGCACAAGTGTGGATCCTGTCCCACTCTTCATTTGTTCACAGAAAAGTTTAGAATAGCAATCTTGGCGAGCCCTGTGCAAGCATCCCGTGATCTCGGCCGGGATCGATCTGCATGGCATGCTGCCGATTCTTCCAAGAGTGGGCGCTGAAAGGAACGATCCTGAACCTGCATTGTCAATCGGACAGAGCGGCATCGACCTTCGGATCAGAGTGTGAACGGGATCGAGGAATTTGGAGGAAGTGAGGGAGTAGGATGGAGATCACGAGAACTCACCCATAGCTTGGGTCGTGTTAGTTCTTCGGGGGCTGCCACGGGTTGTCCTCGTCGCCATTGGCGACTCCGCCACTATAGCACCATGAGCGTGGGATTGAGGGACAAAGAGAAGGAAAGGAAGCGAATTAATGACGTACCTGATGTTTGGTATGTAATAATCGGGTTAATTACTGTTATAATTTATTGAGTTTGTTTCCATATATTACACTTTGGCGCTAGGAAGGTGGGACTCATATTGTAAAAAAAAGGAAGTTCGCACTGATGGACGAGGAGATCTCTTGCCTACGATTTCAATTACCAATTACCGAATCCGGCTACGCTGATTGCTCTCGATTTACTGAATCAGAACTTGCCAAAATATTTACATGATTGAATTGAATCGACACCTGCCAAAGCAAGCACGAATAAATGAAAGGAGAATCAGACGTGATTCGGTTTTAAGTGGGAAGAAGAAAAAATTAAGGTGGGAGGGGTGGTGAGAGATGAGACGAAAATAAACCAAATGAAAAAAACCGACGAAACTGGGAGCCTCGGTACGAGGTTAGTCCCTGGAGTGCGTGAGGGCGGGTGGGGGCCTCGGTACGAGGTTTTTTTGATTCGTGACGGCTCAGTGTAAGGTGGGAGCAGGTACCAAAAAAAACCATGGAAGGTGGGACGAAAAAAAACCTGGAAGCGAGACTACCAACTGCTCCATTAGGAGTAGAGATGTTTCTTAGTAGTAGTATATATGCTTGGTCGGAGAGATGTAGACTAAGAATATGAACATCTTGATATTAGAGATTAGAGATGTAGACTAAGAATTCTTCTTAATTAATTGATGAGGCAAATATTTTGCGTCCGTTTCGAAAAAAAGAAGAATATGAACATCTTGGTATTATTTTACCAGTAATATGCATGTTCCGAAGCTTCAAAGCAAACTAAAAGGCTCAAAAAATGGTTTAAATCACAATTTAAAATTTTGGGTACATGTTTGAAATTCGTCAAGGTCTTTTTGGAAAGGGCAACGATAGGCACCGGCCGACCGGCCCAATTTTTGGCCGGTCACCTGGCAGCCCTTGAAATTTGTTAGCAGCCGCACGATAGCTCTCGACTGAGTCAACGCAGTCACCTAGCAACCTTGATTCAGTTTGTTAGCCGCACGATAGCTCTCGACTGAGTTAACGCAAGAAGGCTTTTTTCGCCTATCCCTGCAGAAACCAACTCAAGAAAAAAAGGCAGCTCTCCGCAACCGTCCACCGCGCTGACGGTGCCTCCTCCTCCCCCACCTATCGCTGTCCAGTAAACCAAAACATGAATCCGCAAAAACATTGGCACTGGTCAAACGAAAAGCACAAAAATTGCATGGTTCCAACAAAACTAATGTACGATTCCAGCACCAAAAAGAACATCTGTTCCAGCAAACACAATGCTCGTTGTCTTCGGGTCGTAGCAAAATTTATGACCGGTCCCAGCAAAAAAACCACTGCTGCAACAAAAAATGCTGTCATGGTTGCCGGTTCCAGCAATCCAACTTGCCGGTTCCAGTAATCCAACACGCCCGTTCCAGCAAATAGTGTTGTAGCAGCTTTCCAGCGGCGACGACATCTGGTCCTAGCAATTCGCGCAACTGGCCCCAGCAACTTGTGGCGCCGGCTGTAGCATGGCCGCTTGCCGGTTGTAGCACGCACTCTCTTCGGCTAAGGAACAAGGGCATGCCATGATCACGAGGGCGATGACATCCTAGCTCCCGACGCCAGCTGTCGGTGTCAAAACCGGCAGATCTCGGGTAGGGAGGCCCAAGCTATATGTCTGAGGATCGATGGTAACTATGATCAAAAGGACACAGTGTTTACCCAGGTTCGGGCCCTATTAATGGAGGTAAAATCCTACTCCTGCTTGATTATATTCGATGAGTATAGGGGTTACAAGAGTTGATCTACCTCGAGATCGTAATGGCTAAACCCTAGCTTAGCTAGCCTATCAATGTATGGTCCTGCCTTCGATCTAACCCTCCGGTTTATATAGATACCGGAGTGCTTAGGGTTGTACAAAGCCGGTTTAACAGAAAGGAAATAGTATATCCGGACACCTAAACTTGCCATCCACGTATACGGGAGTCCCTACCAGACACGAGATGTGGTCTTCTGCCTTGTATCTTGACGACCCATCAGTCTGGCCCATTAGTCCGGCCCATATCCAATAGACCGGATGCCCGAGAACCCCTTAGTTTAGGACTCCCTCAGTAGCCCCTGAACCAGTCTTCAATGATGACGTCTTTGGCGCGTAGATTATCTTCGGCATTGCAAGGCGGGTTCCCTGAACAATACATGTCAGCTTTCCTCCGTAAAAGAACTGTATTCAGCCTTGCATAATTAACACAACCCTTAGCCGCAAAGGGAGGATATATAAAAAAAATAAGAATAGTGTCTTTTACTGACAACTTTTTCGGCGAAGCGTTAGACTTGACCCTTCGGCGTTTAACCGTTTTCACACCTCGCATTCCGTGTTTCGAGGCCAAGCCCCATTGGCCCGTCCTGTCAAAACAAAGATCGTGCCCACTTAATACGGGATTGCTCATCAATAAAATTTGGGTAATCCAACCGTTTACGGCGCACACTTTCATTAGGAATAGGCGAGTTTCAAGGCACAAGTGGGGGACGGTTGGCATTTTTACCGCCTATAAGAGAGCAATGGATTTCTCCTTTCTTCCCCACGCCTTCCAATCTCCTCAGCCTTCCAATCTCCCAAGCTCTCAGCGCCCGAAAAGTTTTCGTCTTCCTCACCACCACCACCTTATCCGACCATGGCTGGATCCATTTCCAAGGGCAAGTGGGAGGCCTCCTCCGTTACGGAGAAGGAGATAAAGGATCTTCAGAGTGTGGGATACCTCGTCGCAACCATTGCGCACAGGCTCCCTCCCAAGGGTCAGATCATTCCCACTCCAAAGCGCGGCGAAAGGGTCGTCTTCCTCCCCCATTTCCTTAGAGGGTTAGGTTTTCCACTCCACCCCTTAGTCCGCGGACTCATGTTCTACTACGGGCTGGATTTCCATGATCTAGCCCGAACTCTTTCCTCCACATCTCGGTGTTTATCGTCGTGTGTGAGGCTCTTCTCCGCATCCCCCACACTTCGGCCTGTGGCTGAAAGTCTTCAATGTGAAGTCGAGGTGGTCGACGGGAAACACACGGACTACGGCGGGGCCATGAGAAGCAAGCTGCCCAACGCCATGTGGCCCAAGGGGGCCTTCATCGAGACCGTCAAGATCTGGCAACAAGAGTGGTTTTATATCACCGAGCCGCGCCGCACCAAGTGGGCGGCGATTCCAGAGTTCAGATCCGGAGCCCCCATGAGGCTCATCTCCTGGACTGCAAAGGGCCTCGACTGGGGTCCCAGATGGAGGTGCAAATGCTGCAGACGTGTATCACCAACGTGCTGAGCAAAAACGTTGGTCTAACCAAAGTAGTGCAAATTATGCTCTTCCGCCGCATCCTCCCCTGCCAGCGCCGGACTTCCCCCATGTGGGAGTTCAATCCGGAGGATCCGCGGACTCTGCAGCATTTCCTCGGCATCACACACGAGGGAATGTGGAAGCTACTCTTCAAGGCGCAGAAGAGCTGGCCCATGGAGACCGAAGTCATCGGCCTCGATGCCGAGAATCCGGCCACCCCGGTAAGTGTTAATTTTCGAAGACATCTCCAGCCCATATATGTATTCGATCAATACGAATCTTATCAGCCTACCTTTTTACAGGGCTGGACAAAGAAGGTGGAGCGGATCAAGAATCCGGCTCCGTTGCCCGAAGACTCAGCCACCCTTCAGCTGGAGGAGATGCTGGTCCCAGCGCCCTATCAGGCGCAGGAGAAGAAGACCAACAAGAAGGGCAAGGGGCCCAAGGACAGGCCCCGCCGCAAAGGTCCTTCGGACACTGTGTCTGGAGAGACTGAGGCCATCTCCTCTCACGAGGGAGACGAGGACGAAGAGGAGGTTGAGAGCAACTCCCCTCACATCACATGGAGGAAGAAGAGGACGGGCTCTGAGAATCTGGAGGAGGTGATGCCGAAGAGGAAGACAGTTACCCTCTCGGTGAGTTCGGACTCAAAGTCCAAACACGGCCCAAGGAGAGCTCCCAGGGCCAAGCCCCTGGCCGAATCATAAGTATCAAAACCTTAATTTTTAAGTTTCTCGCTTACCCGCCTCTGTATAAACTGTATCTTTCGCTCATATTTCAGCTCTCCGTGCAATATCCCGCACCCCTTGACTTTGTCGGGGAATTCTCTGTCGCCTGAAGAGGCGGAGACAGACGGACCATTGCGAGCCTTCTCCCCCCTGCTATGGAGGACACCAAGGTGTCGTTCCAAAGGACCTCTCCTGGCCGAGGAGGGGCGGACTGATACGTCTCCAACGTATCTATATTTTTTATTGTTCCATGCTGTTATATTATCAGTCTTGGATGTTTTACAATCATTTTATAGTCATTTTATATTATTTTTGGTACTAACCTATTGACATAGTGCCCAGTGCCAGTTTTTGTTTTGTGCATGTTTTTTACATCAATGGGAATCAATTTCAAACGGAGTCCAAACGCAACGCAACTCTTGGAGGATTTGTTTGGGCCAGAAGAAAGCCAGTGGGCCAAGGAAGCACCTGAGGGGCTGCTCGAGGCGAGCAGCACCCACCAGGGCGCGCCAGGAGGCCCAGGCGTGCCCAGGTGGGTGCTGCCCACCTCGGGTGCCCCCCGAACTGCCTCTTTTCTCTATAAATACCACAATATTCCAGAAACCCTAAGGGGTCGACGAAATATTGATCCAACCACCGCAGAGTCCAGAACCACCAGATCAAAACTAGACACCGTCATGGAGGGGTTCACCACTTCCATTGATGCCTCTCCTATGATGCGTGAGTAGTTCTTTGTAGACCTCCGGGTCCGTAGTTAGTAGCTAGATGGCTTCCTCTCTCTCTCTCTCTTGATTATCAATACAATGGTCTCTTGGATATCCATATGATGTAAGTCTTTTGGCAGTGTGTTTGTTGGGATCCGATGAACTTTGAGTTTATGATTAGATCTATGTTTTTATCCATGAAAGTTATTTGAGTCTTCTTTGATCTCTTATATGCATGATTGCTTATAGCCTCGTATTTCTTCTCCGATATTTGGGTTTTGTTTGGACAACTTGATCTATTTATCTTGCAATGGGAAGAGGTGCTTTGTAGTGGGTTCGATGTTACGGGGCTTGATCCCAGTGACAGAAGGGGAACCGACATGTATGTATCGTTGCTACTAAGGATAACAAGATGAGATCTATATCTGCCGCAATAGATAAACAGATCTCGTCTACATTATGTCATTTTTCTTATTGCATTACTCTGTTTTCTCATGAACTTAATACACTAGATGCATGCTGGATAGCGGTCGATGTGTGGAGTAATAGTAGTAGATGCAGGCAGGAGTCGATCTACTAATCTTGGACGTGATGCCTATATAATGATCATTGCCTAGATATCGTCATGATTATTTTAAGTTCTATCAATTGCAGTAATTGTTTTCCCACCGTTTGCTATTTTTCTCGAGAGAAGCCACTAGTGAAACCTATGGCCCCCGGGTCTCTGTTCATCATATTTGCCTTTGTGATCTATTTTTCCTTGCATTTATTTTCAGATATATTAAATCAAAAATACAAAATACCTTGCTGCAATTTATTTGTTCCGCGATCTATTTATCCTATCTACCACTTTTTACCTCACATTATTTTCCTACTTGAGGCGCCGTACCCCGAACGAATTGACAACCCCTTTAACATGTCGGGTTGCGAGTATTTGTTATTTGTATGCAGGTGCTGTTTACGTGGTGTGAGGAGATTCTCCTACTAGTTCGATAACCTTGGTCTCATCACTGAGGGAAATACCTATTGTCGCTATACTGCATCATCCCTTCCTCTTTGGGGAAATACCGATGTAGTTCTAGCAGACATCACGGACGAGGCCGTCCAGAAGGCGTCCGAGGGTAACACTCGGATGCCGTAGAGCGGGGCACGGCGACCCCCATGACCACCAAGGGTGGGGGGCCTCGACAGTTTGGGCCCTCACCAAATACCGTCTCAGAGTCCAATGCGGCTCCGAACTCGGTACAACACCCCCCTTCAACAGAGGAGGGATGAGCAGCAGCTCCATCGGCAACCCGTGTTTATCCGGAGGCCCACTAATACTCTGGAGGAAGCGCTACAACGCGCTTCCATCATGGAGGAGCACCACACCCTAATGGGTGCGGTTATGGAAAAGGTTCGGTCCGTGAAGAGCGGACTAATCGAAGCCTTCAACAGCCTACTGATAGGCTTTGAGGTATGCGATGTAATTCTCTTACAAGTTTTTCTTATATGCAAGGTTGAACCCATGTATACACAGTAGCCCCTGAGACTATGTCCGGATTAGAACAATCCAGACAGAGGATCAAAAACAAGTTGATAATGCATCATACTATCTTGTTGGACATGCATCTATACTGGCGGCTACTGCCCAAGCCGCTAAGGTTTTCGAGCTCAATCGGAAGCTTCGGCTAGACGATGAGGAACTCGACCGCGTCAGTAAGCGGTTTGATGAAACCCAAGGTATGCGGTACTATTACATACCCGAAGTGATATGTCTACTAATTCTTTAAATTTACTGAGTGTTATGACTATACTCACAGTTGGCGCGGGCGAGGTCGAGTCCCTCAAGAGCGCTGATACATCCATTTTGCATCATGCTTTTATATCAATATTTGTTGCATTATGGGTAGTTATTACACACTATATCTCAATACTTATGGCTATTCTCTCTTATTTTACAAGGTTTACCATGAAGAGGGAGAATGCCGGCAGCTGGAATTCTGGCTGGAAAAGGAGCAAACATTGGAAACCTATTCTGCACAGCTCCAAAAGTCCTGAATCTCCATGAAACAACCTTTTGGAATTAATAAGAATTTCTGAGCGAAAGAAATACACAAGGGGGCCCACACCCTGTCCAGGAGACAGGGGCACCCCCCTATAGGGCGCGTCCCCTATCTCCTGGGCCCCTTGGTGGGCCTCCGGTGTCCATCTTCTGCTATATCACCGCTTTCACCCTGGAAAAAATCTTGGGCAAGCTTACGGGAGAAACTCCGCCGCCACGAGGCGGAACCAATCTAGGGCTCTGGCAGAGCTGTTCTGCCGGGGACACTTCCCTCTGGGAGGGGAAATCATCACCAACGTCATCACCAACGATCCTCTCATCGGGAGGGGGTCAATCTCCATCAACATCTTCACCAGCACCATCTCCTCTCAAACCCTAGTTCATCTCTTTTATCCAATCTTGTATCCAAAACCACAAATTGGTACCTGTGGGTTGCTAGTAGTGTTGATTACTCCTTGTAGTTGATACTTATTGGTTTACTTGGTGGAAGATCATATGTCCAGATCCTTAATCCATATTATTACACCTCTGATTATGAACATGAATATGCTTTGTGAGTAGTTACGTTTGTTCCTGAGGACATGGGTGAGGTCTTGCTATTAGTAGTCATGCGGATTTGATATTCATTCGATATTTTGATGAGATGTATGTTGTCTTCTCCTCTAGTGGTGTCATGTGAACGTCGACTACATGACACTTCACCATTATTGGTCCTAGAGGAGGGCATAGGGAAGTAATAAGTAGATGATGGGTTGCTAGAGTGACAGAAGCTTAAACCCTAGTTTATGCGTTGCTTCATTAGGGGCTGATTTGGATCCACATGTTTCATGCTATGGTTAGGTTTACCTTAATACTTTTGTTGTAGTTGCGGATGCTTGCAATAGGGGTTAATCATAAGTGGGATGCTTGTACAAGTAAGGGAAGTACCCAAGCACTGGTCCACCCACATATTAAATTATCAAGGTACCGAACGTGTATCATATGAGCGTGATGAAAACTAGCTTGACGATAATTCCCATGTGTCCTCGGGAGCTCCTTTATCATTATTAGAAATTGTCCAGGCTTATCCTTTGATACATAAAGGATTGGGCCACCTTGCTGCACTTTATTTACTTTGTTTACTTGTTACTCGTTACTATTTATCTTATCACAAAACTATCAATCACCTACAATTTCAGTGCTTGCAGAAAACCTTACCGAAAACCGCTTATCATTTCCTTCTGCTCCTCGTTGGGTTCGACACTCTTACTTATCGAAAGGACTACGATAGATCCCCTACACTTGTGGGTCATCAAGCACCCTCGCCCAAGCATAGAAGGAGGCGGAGGTGAGCAAGGCGGCCGCTGACAAAGCAGCCAAGGAGTTGGAGGTGGAGCGAACCACCCATGAACACCACGAGGCGCGTGTGGGCGTGGTCGAACAAGAGCTCAAGGACGCTGTCACCAAGCGTGAGTTCTTAGAGCAGAAGAGTTTGGAACAACCCTCCGAGCTCACAAAATCTCTTGAGAGCATGAAAGAATCCCGGGTTGAAGCCCAGGGCGCTCGCTAGGAGATACAGGAGGAGAGATAGATAGCGGCTGGTAAGGCCTTTCTCATGCAGAGTAAATTTACAAGTAAGAGATATATCTTGCTGACCCGAGTTTGGAGTTCTCTAGGTGCATTTTCTGATCTATCGAGGAGTATTGTTGACGCCGTCGAGTTCTTCCGCACCGAAGAAGAGAGCTCAACGGAGAAGCTATTCTGGTCACAGTACCTTGCGCCAGAGTATCTGGCGCCCCTCAGCGATCAGCTGAAGCAGCTGACGTAGTTGCACAGGGTTGCCGGACTAGCCATGAAGGACGTAATAGTCCGCCTTTGGCCAGCCAAGCCCATACCCAGCAGCTACTTCGGACTTGTGAAGCGGTTGGTCGACGCGCGTCCTCGGCTCGACGCTATCAAGCGGCCGGCCTTCATAGAAGGTGCCCGGATGGCGTTCGCCCAACTCAAGGTACAATGGGCAAAGATGAAGGCCATCATAATTGCAACCGCAGGGCCGCCTGAAGGCAAGGATCATCGGCGGCCGGATAAGTACTACGGCGAGGTCCTCCAGGGAGCCTGCATTGTAGAGGGTCAATGTTCAAAGAATATCATATTTGAGTAGTGGAGTCCAGTTTGTAAAGACCGTGTAATGAACTCATAATGTGAAATATTTATGCTTGCACTTTATGATATTGTTGGTTTATCCTCCTGCTTGGCCGTTTATTTTATAAGTTTGAAAGTTTTATTAGGGATAACTAGATTTATACCCCTAGTTGTGTCCTACTCGTCTGTTTTACCCCTAATTCCCAAAAGTCACCGGTTCTGTCCAAGTCACTTTGCTCCTCTTATGCTTTTTGCCCTTTGACCGTTTGACGTCAGTTTGAAAACTTCATAACAAATTCATACTAAATCAAAAAATTGCAAATAAGATACCAAAATGTTCAGAAAAAGATCACCTATCTGTTAGTGCCATTTGCATTCATGAAAAAGTGTTGGAAAGTGCACATCCGAGTTTTAGCTCTTATGCTACCACCATGAATAGTAAAATCTAAAAATTTCAAAAAAAAATTGGTGGCAAAGAATGGAAAATGTTTTAAGTGCCTGCCAAGTTTTATCAGGGAATAACATTCGTGGGTGCTGCGGCGAAAAAAACAATCAGCACTCCAAAATAGCTTATTTTTTTGCCACGACTTCCACGAATGTCGTTCCCTAATGAAACTTGGCAAGCACTTACAACAATTGTCGTTCTTTGCCACCATATTTTTTTTGATTTTTTTAATTTTTTAGAGTTTACTATTCATGGTGGTATCAAAAGAGCTAAAACTCGAATGTGCAGTTTCCAACACTTCTTTCATGAATGCAAATGACACTAACATATAGGTGATTTTTTCTGAACATTTTGGTATCTTATTTGCATTTTTCTGATTTAGTATGAATTAGTTATGAAGTTTTCAAACTGATGGTCAAACGGTCAAAGGGCAAAAGCATAAGAGGAGCAAAGTGACTTTGACAGAACCGGCGAGTTTTGGGAATTAGGGGTAAAATAGACGAGTGGGACACAACTAGGGGCATAAATCTAATTATCCCTTGAAAGTTTGCTAGTCGTCGGCTTCTGCCCCCATGTAAATAATACTAGGGTGTTCGGTAACGCATGTCCGCACTTTATCCAACATCTTGGTCCTATATAGGAGGCGTCTTCTGAGATGAACAAGGCAATCAGACTTTGTGGCTTTATCACTTTCACTTAGCCATAAGAGTCCATAGGTGGGGCTAGGTACTAGCCCCTTGTTGCGTGAACGGCGATCCAAAGTATGGCGCCTTTGCAACGCGGCTGGTCTAAGCCCAGCCCCTCGTATAACACGACATAAATCATGAACGGTTTGTAGTATAACATTAAGTCACCGGATCGCTGACCCGCTCTCGCATATTATGACAGTCAGTTTTCGGCTTTCTCTACTGAGGTACTTAACCGGAGGAACCAGAAATACAATCGCAGTAGTTCTTCCCTTGCTACCTTAGCCGAACTTGCGAAACGTAATGTGGAAAACAAAGGAGCCGGGCAACCCAACTATAGACCAAAGAAATGATTCGGAGCCGATGCATATAATGCAATATCCGGGACGCCGAAGAGTTCTGTAGGATCGAAAGTATGTCTAGAGGGGGGGGGTGATTAGACTACTTAAGCAATTAAAAACTTAACCTTTTCCCAATTTTAGTTCTTGGCAGTTTTTAGCAACTTAGCACAAGTCAAGCAATCATGATACAATTCAAGCAAGCATGCAATGAGTATATAAGCAGCGGGAAGTAAAGCATGCAATGAGTATATAAGCAGCGGGAAGTAAAGCATGCAACTTGCTAGAAAGTAAAGTGAGGGGATTGGAGAGAGCAAACGCAATTGGAGACACGAATGTTTTTGTCGTGGTTCCGATAGGTGGTGCTATCGTACATCCATGTTGATGGAGACTTCAACCCACGATGGGTAACGGCTGCGCGAGTCCATGGAGGGCTCCACCCACGAAGGGTCCATGAAGAAGCAACCTTGTCTATCCCACCATGGCCATCGCCCATGAAGGACTTGCCTCACTAGGGTAGATCTTCATGGAGTAGGCGATCTCCTTGCCTTTACAAACTCCTTGGTTCAACTCCACAATCTTGTCGGAGGCTCCCAAGTGACACCTAACCAATCTAGGAGACACCACTCTCCAAAAGGTAATAGATGGTGTGTTGTTGATGAACTCCTTGCTCTTGTCCTTCAAATGATAGTCTCCCCAACACTCAACTCTCTTTAATAGGATTGGATTGGGTGGAAATATGATTTGAGTGGAAAGCAACTTGGGGAAGGCTAGAGATCAAAATTCATATGGCAGGAATGGAATATCTTGGTCTCAACACATGAGTAGGTGGCTCTCTCTCAGAAAATGAGTAGTGGAAGTGTAGGCACATTCTGATGGCTTCCCTCATGAATGAGGAGAGGGTGGCGGGGCATATATAGCCTCCACACAAAATCTAACCGTTACACACAATATACCAAACTCGGTGGGATCGAATCATAAAACTCAGTCGGACCGATTCAGTACATTATGTGACCGTTAGGAATTTCGGTGGGACTGACATGTGAACTCGGTGGGACCGATGTCATTAGGGTTAGGGAATAACGTAATCTCGGTTTGACCGATTACACAAACTCGTTGGGACCGACTTTGGTAATTAGCTAACCAGAGATTTGGTCAGGCAAACTCGGTGGGACCGATTCGCTCATCTCGGTTGGACCGAAATGTTACGAAAGGGAAACAGAGAGTTTACATTGCAAACTCGGTGGGACCAATCGCTCATCTCGGTTGCACCGAAATGTTATGAAGGGAAATAGAGAGTTTACAATCCCATCTTGGTGAGACCGAGATCCCTACTGGTGAGACCGAAAAGACTAGGGTTTTTGGCAGTGGATGTGTCAAATGAAATCGGTGGCGCCGGATGAATCAAATTGGTGGGGCCGAGTTTGACTTTTTGTTTGGGACAAATGTGGATATGAGAAAGTGGTTGAGGGATTTGGAGCATATCATTAAGACTCATGAGAGCAGGCAAGCCATTAAGCAACATCTCATCCCCTTTTAATAGTATTGGCTTTCCTACAGACTCAATGTGATCTTGGATCATTACAAGTAAAATGTAGAGTCTTGAGCTTTTTGAGCTTGAGCCAATCATTTGTCCTTAGCATTTCGAGGGGTCCACAATCCTAATCCATGCCATGCCAATCATTGAACTTTCCTAAAATATTTATCTCAAAATGGCATTAGTTCAATGAGCTATATGTTGTTGATCATTACCAAAACCACCCATGGATAGTTGCACTTTCAATCTCCCCCTTTTTGGTAATTTATTACAACATATAGATCAAAGCTTCGACAAATGATGATAAGTTGAAATACATTGTCGCTTTGAGAAGTATGTGAAAAGCAAGAGCTCCCCTTAAATTTGTGCATTATTTAAAATTTTCTTTGGACTGCAAATGCACAATGTGTTAGGATCATGGGTCACTCTTCCATGTCACATACATCTTGGTGGAGCACTCAAAATGATAACAATGAAAACATGCACTCAGCACCAAGCAAAGTGAATGATCATATATGGATATAAGGGATAGTATCATTCAAGCACACATTAAAGTAGCATATGATCAACCACATGATCATCCAAGTATATCACTAAAAACATAATGTAGCAAGCAGGCATACAATAAAGTTCAAGCAAATAAAGTTCAAGAGAGACAAAAAGCAACACACACACTCTCTCTCTCTCAAAGGCTATGATCTATACATATTTCTCCCCCTTTGGCAACAAGTTACCAAAAAGTTCAAATATGCATAGTGCTATGCGTCTCTCTCAGGCTTGGTCTCCATGAGGCGGTGTAGAGATGACTCTGAGGACGAAGACTTCTGTAGATGTAGCTAGAGCTGTCGGAGTGGGTGCTGGAGGTGGTACTGAAGTTGTAGCTGCTGGTGCAGATGTGGTGGCTCTAGTATCTGGAACAGGCTCTGCAGCAGACCTCTGACCTCTGGGCACTCTAGTGAAAGCATCTGTAGTATCCTTGCCTTTCTTCTCCTCCACTTCCCCCTGGAGTTGCTCAAGAACTGACCGAATCTCAGTAACTTTGACATCAACATCATAAAATTTCTACTTAGTGATTCTTTCCAAACTCTCCTGATTTTGAGTCAGGGTGGCCAAGCCCTGCTCAATCCTCAAGGTGAATTGGATCAGATATCCAAGTTGATCTTGTTTTCTCTTTAAAAACACCTGAGATGCCTCTTCAGCACTTGGCATCTTTGCAGCTTTCTCTGCCCTTGCCTTCTCTCTTTGTTCATGTGCTTGCACTGATGAAGGATCTTTCTCATCCATGACTACAATGTTGTCTTCAAAATCTGGTCTGAGAGGTAGATGCTCCTTGTCCAACAAATAAGTGCATGTGCCCATCTTGGAGTTGATGAGCACCTGAATATGTGGAGCATACCCACAAGACCTCTTCTGGTCTGCAGCTGTCCTCTTGATTGTTTCCACAATTAAACTCATCACCTTGAACTTCTGAGGAACATAAAAAATGTGCAGCAAGTTGATTGAGTGTCCTCTTATCATTCTATGATCTCCAGACTTTGGCAAAATAGTGTGCCTCAGAATAGTGTTGATTGTAGGCAGTCCTGACAACAAGTGCTTCACTGATCCAAACTTGTGAGTCTCTAGATCTTCATTAGGAATTTCCTTGTACATGCTTGCCATAGAGTTGTGGTCTTTCTTCTTCTTGGCATACACATCCAAGTCATCCTCATGAGCTGCTGGGGCATTGATCAATTTAGCCCATTCATCAACTGTAGACTGGTACCTTGTACCCTCTGACATCCATACAATTCTACCATCTAGATAGAAGTGAGCAGTGGAGTAGAATTGCATGATCAGCTCATCATTCCACTTAGTGAGCTTCTGGGCAACAAACTGGTCAACTTCACAAGCCTTGAAGCTATCAAGCACACCTGGGAAATGATCTTAATTTTCTTTGATGTATGTCCAATCAACCCGTCTCATATCACATACTATAGGTTTCTTGTCAAGCAAAACAGTTTCATAGAAGTCCTGTTGTTCCTTAGTGTGAAACCTGTAATCCACAATAGTTCTTCTGCTTATAGCATATGGACCAAACTGTCTCTAGAGTCTCAGTACTACATCCTTCTTGAGTTTCATGTCCTCTGCCACTTGATGTGTGTCATTGTGGTCTGGAATTTTAGGTTTTAGCTTCCTTAGCACTTGGGCTTCAGCTTCTTCTTCTTCAACTTCAGGCACTCGGGCCTTGTTCTTTTCCTCAGCAGGGAAGTTTCTTGTACTCCTCATGGGTGCAGTCGTGGTGACTGGAGCGGCAGCTTTGGGAGCAAGTTTGGGCTTAGGAGCAGCCCCTGACCTAATTGCATCTCCCATTAGCTTTTGTGCCTTAGGTGCTAGAGCAGCATCCTCTTCCTCTTCTTCAGAATCTCTCATCATAGAGGGCTTGCCAATAATCCTGGCAGTGGTCTTCTTGACTCTCTCTTTCCTATGCTTCTCAGCCACAACAGGTTCTTTGGGTTCAGATCCCAAAGTTTCTTGAGTGGATGCTCTGGGCTTAGACACTGAAACTCTTCTTGCAGGTGCCTTCCTATTCAACCCTGGCTTGGTTGAAGCAGCAGTACCAAATTCCTTCTTTACCACCTTCTTCTTAGAAGTTGCCTCATACTCAGCTGCAACATTGTCTTCATCCTATGAATCTGAAGTTCTCTTCTTTCTTGCTCTAGTAGCTGCCTTGGGAAAGTTACTAGGTGTGCTCCTGCTGCCCTCATCATAACTGCTGGAGGGACTAGTGCCCTCACTCAACTGCTCTTGCTGTTCAGATCTGTTCTGGCTGTCAGTCTGGCCAGACATCTTGCAGGCAAACTGTCATCAAACCCTGTGAATAGGTTGTAGATGAGGTAGAGTAGATTAGCATCACAAAGTACAGAGGTTTTGCAAAATAAATGAGTCAAAAATCTTAGTTTTAGTTCTCTACAGAAGTGATCTCGGAGCTACCAAATTGACAAACTCGGTGATACCGAAGCAACACTTGGAACCTAAACTAGTGAACTCGGTCAGATTGAGTCACAGTTCGGTGGCACCGAGATTGCTAGGGTTTAACAGAATCCTGAACTCGGTCACACCGATTTGCAATTTTCGGTCAGACCGAAAAACACATGTGCAATGGCCTAAGCCGAATCGGTGAGACCGATTTCTACGACTCGGTTGGTCCGAGATGAGTTCTGCGGAGAGCTAACCCTAATTTTTTTGAAACAAACTAGGTCTAAGGAGGATTTGGCTGGATAGATTAATCTCATTCGTGGCAAGATTCATGGCATTGTCCTTGTGCTTGGAATCGGAGTTAAAATGACAACACAAGGGGTCGAACACGTACCCTAGAACGGCGAGTGTTCGCAAAATCTGTCGACGACGGCAGAATCCAATGGACGGAGGTCGATGGCGTCGAGGAGGTGATCCGAAGACCCGAGGCGGTAGAGCGGGATATGCGCGGGCTGAGGGGATTTGAAGTAATTTCCAAAATCTCACCCCGGTCGCTGAATAAAAACATTAAACTGAAGGCCCAGACAAATGAGCACCTAAGAAAAAAAGACCATATGCAGATAATGAAGAACCATAAGACTGAATGACTTGCGATGCTTGTGCCCACAAGAAATCTCGAAGCCACCCATTAATCGTAATGGTGGGTATTTTTATCCCGACCCTGTCGGTGTGACCGAGTGGAACAACTCGGTGGCACCGAGATTGCAGAATTGCAAGCGGCTGCTGCAACTCGGTGTGACCGAAGTGTTCAAATCGGATACACCGAGATGAAAACCTAGATCAACTTAGTGAACTCGGTTCGACCGAAGTGGATGACTCAGTTAGACCGAAATGCACAAAGAGGTTTTGGAAGTTTAAGTCTATGACGAATCGGGGACTCCGAGTGCTCCTCACACAGAGAGGTTCGAATCTGACTTGATCAAACTTTGTGATGTAGCATGAATAGAGTTTGAGACGAGAAAAGCATAGATAGATAAAGAAGGTTCTTAGGCATTCTTGTCCATCCACTTGGCAAAAGAGAAAAAGACCAAACAAGCAAAACAACAAATGGATGTCCTTGAATGAGTAAAATATGCAAATGACATGCTCACACAATAAAATGGCAAATGAAATATGTGACAAAGAATGCACAACCAATTCTAGCATCTATCAAGCAATTGGCGATGACTAGGTAATCTATATATGAGTATATTGACTTAGGAGTCAAATGAGAACATTTGATCATAGGTCATACTCATCGTTTAAGCACAAGTGGGGTTACCACTTTTACATAGAGCATTGTTGTGTTCACACCATTAGAGTTGCTTTAGCTCAATTCTTAGAGTAAAGCTCCCCCTAGATGTGAGATCCCCCCTAAGAGGGATGAACTAACCTTGGGTTTTTTCGATGATGACTTCATGTAGGTGTTGAAGATTTGGATGCTCAATGTTGTTGTAGATCATTCAGAGCAATCCATTGGAGTGAGTTGTACTTTCAATACCTACACGGGTTAGTCCCTCGAGGAACAAGCAAGGATATCCATAGACATAGAGTGAAGTACACATAAGATGATGTCCATGAAAGCATTGGGTTACCTTGTCCCTTGTCTTACCAACAAGAGGGTTTGTGACTCCTTGAACTAGTGCATGATATGAGAGTTGTTTGCACTCGTTATTGCCAAAATGATATGAGTGAAGTTTGTTGGCGGAGTCACCCTCAAGAACTCTCTAGTCCTTCTTCTTCGGGATCCACATCATCTTGATGGGAATCCTTGGAGTTGTAGTCGTACTTGATCAAGTAGAACTTGATGAAGTCTTGGGAACCCACTTGACCAAGGCCTTGGGAGCTTCTTCAAATGCATCAATATCTTCTTGAAGCTTGTCCTTGCCTTTTAGCTTGTGGTCTTGTGGTGGAATATCATCTTGAGCTTGTGTCCCTTGGAAAGAAGTAGCATCATACTTCTCTTGTTGAGGAACAAACTTCGTCTTGGGGTATTGATCTTCTTCCCACTCAACTCCATTGGCATTGAACTTTCGTTCAAAACCAACACCTTGATTCTTCCGGTGCCTTCCTTGCTTGCGTACAATTTCCTCAAATTGCTTACTCCCGGGAAGGCTCTTGTAGACACCTTTCTCTATAATTCCCTTCAATAAGCTATTTTCTTGCTCAAGTGTAACTTGGCTAAGATAATCATTAGTGGAATCAAGAGAACTACTAGAAGCAACAATATTGGATTTAGCATGGTTATTGTTACTACTAGAAGAAGAATCTTTCTTACTCTTGTTGTTAGATTTAAGTTGAGGCATGTAAGTAGATAAGAGTAAATGCTTGGCAATGTAAGAATAACTTTTCTTGCTAAGATCATTGTTGATTGCCTTTAAAAACTCATGCTCTTGCTCAAGATTGAGCTTTTCAAAGCGTAACTTCTCATGAGTCTTTAAAAGTTCTCGATGATCTTCCAAGGTAGTTTCATGAGCTAAGTTAAGAGTGTTTAGCTCTTTAATTAGATGCTCAATCATCTCCTTATCATCGTCATTCGCTTCATCTTGATTAGCATGATTAATTTGCGTTCCATCATAGTTTTTATAACTGGAGTTATCAACAAGTAAATCATCATCACCTAACAAATCATCTTCATCAGTATTGAAATCAACATACTCGGGGTGTGATACCTTTGGGCCTTTAGCCATGAAGCATCTTCCAATTCCTTCATTTGGTGAGTCAAATATGTCGTAGGAGTTGGTTGACACAAGTGCTAGACTGACAACACCTTCATCTTGAGTATATTCGGAGTCGGAGTGATAGCTTCTCTTGGAGTGTTGTTCGGAGTCGGAGCCGGATACCCATTCACCAACATGAGCTTGATGTCTTCGCTTTGTGTAGCTCTTTGATGACTTATCCTTCCTTTCCGAATCCTTGCTTCTCCGGGAGGTTCTTCGTTCATAATGATCATCTCTACTCCTTCTCTCTTTTGGTGGTGATTCTTCTCTTCGACTTCTTCTTTTACGCGAGTCTTCTCTTCTTTTGCAGGGAGTCGTACACTCATTGGAGTAGTGTCCGGGTCTTCCACAATTGTAGCAATTGCGCTGTCGACTTGAAGATCTTTTGTCATTGTAGGACCTTGACTTGGAACTTCTTTCCTGGCTTCTACTCTTGTAGAACTTGTTGAAGTTTTTCACCATTAGGCTCAATTCCTCATTGAAGGTTTGTTTCTCACTTGATGATGTAGGATCATCACACGAGGCTTTGTAAGCACCACTTGACTTGTTGTGAAGCTCTTCCTTATCCTTGAGTGACATCTCATGAGCAACAGTTCTTCCAATGACTTCCGTTGGCTTGAGATATTTGTAATTGGGCATCATTTGGATCAATGTGCACACGTTATCATATTTTCCATCCAAGGCTCTTAGGATCTTCTTGATGATGAATTTACCAGTCATCTCTTCACTTCCTACACCAGCAATCTCATTTGTAATGAGAGCAAGCCTAGAGTACATTTCAGCGACACCTTCACCATCCTTCATTCTGAACTTGCCAAGTTGACTTCGAAGCACACCCAATTTGGATTCCTTGACAGAGTCGGTACCTTCGTGCATATCAATCAAAGTGTCCCGAATTTCCTTTGCATTCTCAGGATGGCTGATTTTGTTGAATTCTTCGGGGCACAATCCGTTGAAGAGGATATCACAAGCTTGAGCATTGTATTGTAGCATCTTCAACTCTTCCATGGTAGCTTCATGCTTCGGTTCTCTCCCATCGAAGAATTCAACTTGCAAACCAATACAAACAATAGCCCAAACGGCGGGGTTATGTCCAAGAATATGCATTTTCATCTTATGCTTCCAACTAGCAAAATTAGTACCATCAAAGTAAGGACCTCTACGGTGGTAATTTCCCTCGCTAGATGCCATACTCTCCTAGGTTGTGAAACCAAAGGCTATGATCACCAAAAGCTATGGAAATCAAGGAGAATGGATACCAAAGCTCTGATACCAATTGTAGGATCGAAAGTATGTCTAGAGGGGGGGTGGTGATTAGACCACTGTTTATTCTGTAACTCATGTTTCGAGTTACTAATCTTAGCAACTGAACAAGTATCAAATACCCAGGGGATACTATGAACACTAGTAAGGTACACATCAATAACCTGTATATCAAATATACCTTTGTTGACTTTGCCATCCTTCTTATCCGCCAAATGTTTGGGGCAATTCCGCTTCTAGTGACCATTTCCTTTGCAGTAGAAGAACTCAGTTTCAGGCTTGGGTCTAGCTTTGGGATTCTTCCCGGGAGTGACAACTTGCTTGCCATTATACTTGAAGTTCCCTTTTCTTTCCCTTTGCCCTTTTCTTGAAACTAGTGGTCTTGTCAATCATCAACACTTGGTGCTCTTTCTTGATTTCTACCCTCATCGATTTCAGCATCATGAAGAGCTCATGAATCATTTTTGTCATCCCTTGCATACTATCACGAAGTTCCAGTAACTTGGTGATGTTGACTAGAGAACTCTGTCAATCACTTATCTTATCTGGAAGATTAACTCCCACTTGATTCAAACGATTGTAGTACCCATATATTCTGAGCACATGCTCACTCGCTGAGCAATTCTCCTCCATCTTTTAGGCGAAGTACTTGTCGGAGGTCTCATACCTCTCGACACAGGCATGAGTCTGAAATACCAATTTCAGCTCTTTGGAACATCTCATATACTATGTGGTGTTCAAAACGTTTTTGAAGTCCCGGTTCTAAGCCATAAAGCATGGTGCACTAAACTATCAAGTAGTCACCATAATGAGCTAGCCAAATGTTCATAACGTCTGCATCTGCTCCTGCAATAGGTCTGTCACCTAGCAATGCATCAAGGACATAATTCTTCTGCGCTGCAATGAGGATAAACCTCAGATCACGGACCCAGTCCGCAACATTGCTACTATCATATTTCAACTTAGTTTTCTCTAGGAACATATAAAAAAACATAGGTAAGCTACAACGCGAGGTATTGATCTACAACATAATTTGCAAAATACTATCAGGACTAAGTTCATGATAAATTAAAGTTCAATTAATCATATTACTTAAGAACTCCCACTTAGATAGACATCCCTCTAGTCATCTAAATGATCACGTGATCCATATCAACTAAACCATGTCCGATCATCACGTGAGATGGAGTAGTTTTCAATGGTGAACATCTCTAAGTTGATCATATCTACTATATGATTCATGTTCGACCTTTCGGTCTTAGTGTTCCGAGGCCATATCTGCATATGCTAGGTGAGGGAGTCCTGGATTAAGGGGTCCTCGGACAGACGGACTATATACATGGGCCGAACTGTTGGGCTATGAAGATACAAGATAGAAGACTTTGTCCCATGTCCGGGTGGGACTCTCCTTTATGTGGAAGGCAAGCTTGGCGATTCGGATATGTAGATTCCCTTCTCTGTAACCAACCTTGTGTAACCCTAGTCCCCTCCGGTGTCTATATAAACCAGAGGGTTTAGTCCGTAGGTAAAGAACAATCGTAATCATAGGCTAGCTTCTAGGGTTTAGCCATTACGATCTCGTGGTAGATCAACTCTTGTAATACTCATATAATCAAGATCAATCAAGCAGGAAATAGGTTATTATCTCCATAGAGAGAGCCCAAACCTGGGTAAACATCGTGTCCCCCACCTCCTGTTACCATTAGCCTTAGACGCACAGTTCGGGACCCCCTACCCGAGATCCGCCGGTTTTGACACCAACATTGGTGCTTTCATTGAGAGTTCCGCTGCGTCGTCACCACAAGGTTTTGATGGCTCCATCAATCATCCCCAACAACACAGTCTAGGGTGAGGTTTTCCTTCCCGGACAGATCTTCGTACTCGGCGGCTTCACACTGTGGGCCAGCTCGCTTGGCCATCTGGAGTAGATCGACAGCTACGCCCCTGGCCATTAGGTCAGGTTTGGAAGCTTGAACTATACCGCCAGCATCCGCGGAGATTTAATCTTTGACGGATTCAAGCCCATGACAGCCGCACCCTGCCGCCACGATGAACATGATCTAAATCTGTCATCGGGCCATGCTCAGGAGATAGCGCCTGTAACAGCTCTGGCCCTAGATCTAGAGCAGATAGCGCCATCCGAGGACGGGAGGCTCAACCCCGCCACGGAAACCACAGACTCAGCGACGCTAGAGCCGAACACAGATTTGACCTCCAATGAGGCATGTGTTATCGGAACCTCGGACTCGTCTTCGGCCATAGGTTTCAAACCGCGTCTATCCACGCCTATCGATCAGGCGCCGATCGTTGAGTTCAGCTCCGCGGATATCTTCCGGCACTCGCCTTAGGCGATATACTAAACACATTAAGGGCCCTTGCCTTATCTAGGGATTCTCAGCCGAACTATATCGGGTTTGAATTGCAAACCAGCTCCACCCGAGCTATGTCGCGACGTGGCCCGACATAGAGGCGCCGCACATCCCCTATGCTTCATTGATGAAGTAATGGAACATGAATTCCCAGAAGGGTTTAAACCCGTAAACATCGAATCATATGATGGGACAACAGATCCCGCGGTATGGATTGAGGATTTTCTTCTCCATATTCATATAGCCCGCAGTGACGATCTCCACGCCATCAAGTACCTCTCGCTAAAACTTAAGGGACCAGCTCAGCACTGGTTGAAGAGTCTGCCTGAAAACTCCATTGGCAGTTGGGAGAACCTGGAAGACTCCTTCCTCGACAACTTCCAAGGTACCTACGTCAGACCTCCGGATGCCGATGACCTAAGTCACATAATCTAACAGCCCGGAGAGTCAGCCAGGAAATTCTGGACTAGGTTCTTAACTAAACAGAACCAGATCGTCGACTGTCCGGATGCCGAAGCCCTAGCAGCCTTTAAACATAACAACCGTGACGAATGGCTTGCCCGACACGTCGGCCAAGAAAAGCCGAAGTCCATGGCAACCCTTACGACGCTTATGACCCGCTTTTGCGCAGGTGAAGATAGCTGGCTAACTCGTAGCAACAACAACTCAAGTAAACTTGGCACTTCTGAAGCCAGCGATAGCAACGGTAAGCCCCGACGCAACAGACACAAGCATCAAAACAATGGCGACAACGCTAAAGACATGGCTGTCAACGCCGGATTCAGTGGCTCTAAGCCCGGTCAGCGGAAGAAGCCATTCAAGAGAAATAATCCGGGCATGTCTAGTTTGGACTGCATACTCGACCGTCCATGTCAAATCCACGGCACCCCCGGTAAACCAGCCAATCGTACCAACAGAGAATGTTGGGTTTTCAAATAGGCCGGCAAGTTAAACGCCGAAAACAAGGAGAAGGGGTCACAAAGCAATGACAATGATGAGGAGCCCCGGCCACCGAACACAGGGGGACATAAGAAGTTTCCTCCACAAGTCAAAACGGTGAACATGATATATGCTACCCGTATTCCCAAGAGGGAGCGGAGGCGCGTACTCAGGGACGTCTACACGATGGAGCCAGTCGCTCCAAAGTACAACCCATGGTCGTCTTGTCCGACCACCTTTGATTGCAGGGACCATCCGACCAGTATCAGTCATGGTGGTTTAGCCGCACTGGTCCTTGACCCAATCATCGACGGATTCCACCTTACGCGAGTCCTCATGGACGGCGGCAGTAGCCTGAACCTACTCTATTAGGACACAATGCACAAGATGGGTATCGATCCTTCAAGGATCAAGCCCACAAAAACTACCTTTAAAGGTGTCATACCAAGTGTAGAGGCCTGCTGTACGGGCTCAATCACACTGGAAGTGGTCTTCGGATCCCCAGATAATTTCCAAAGCGAAGAATTGATCTTCGACATCGTCTCGTTCCGCAGTGGCTACCACGCACTGCTCGGACGAACCGCATTCGCTCGATTCAATGTGGTGCCACACTATGCTTATCTCAAGCTCCAGATGCTCGGTCCACGTGGTGTCATAACCGTTAATGGAAACACGGAACGCTCCCTCCGTACCGAGGAGCACACCGCTGCCCTCGCCGTAGAAGCACAGAGTGGACTCTTTAGGTCGAACCTCAATTCGGCAGCCAAGCTCCCGGATACTGTGAAAAGAGTCTGAACTACCCTGCAGCAGGATAGTCTAGCTCGTCAAGAGCTTGACTAGCAATTTGACCTCCGTCCCAACCCCGACCAAACGGCGGCTTTCGTACTGCGTGTACATAACTACGCACTCAAAATACCATGGGGATAGACGGAGGCATAGCTTGGTTGTGTTCCACAATGCGGCTCAACCACCCCCGGACACACATTATTTTATATTTCCCTTTCTCTTTTCAGGTTACTTTTGTCTAGGCTGTTACGGGCGACCTGATTGACGGACCTATCAAAGTACGGATATACCAAGGAGAGAAGTAGCTCGGACGCACGAGGGAATATATAGATATTCTTCTCGATGATCATTATATCTGTCTTTGGACCCGCACGAAGCTCCCCCTGGTCTCAGCAGGTTAAGAAGTCATATTTTTTATCGCACTACTTGTACTTATACGCTTTGACATATTATTAAATTACAATGAAAACAATCTGCGGCTCTATTTATATGACATTCATTTGCCATTTCATTTTTTGATATTTTTTTCAAATCGCAACCGTACACTCTGGTACGCCTTAATTTGCCAGGGGCTTCATTGTACCCCATAACACGACAAGAAAGTCCGAACACCTTTATGGTTGTTCAGCACCCCAAACTTATAGCATTATATGCATCGGCTCTGAATCATGTCTTGGGTCAATAGTTGGGTTGCCCGGCTCCTGTGCTTGCTACCTTACGTTCCGCTATATTGGCTAGGGTAGTAAAGGGAGAACTACTGCGATTGTGTCCCAATTCTTTTGGACGAGCACCTCAGTAGAGGAAGCCGAAAACTGACTGTCATGATGCGGCGAGAGCTGGTCAGCTGTTCGAGAGGTCACAAAATCTCTAGAGATTTCTTCAGCATTATGCGATATCAGATGCATCATGCGATGAATCGGTTTTTATCCGATTAGGTGTTTACAGTACCCCAAGTTCAAACTTCTGAACACTAGGGGCTACGCCTACCTTTTTTATTGTCAAGCTCCTATGGCTAAGTGAGAGTGATAAAGCCTTATAGTCTAATTGCCTGGTTCGTTGCGCTAAACACCTCCTTTAAGGACGAAAATCTGGAGTAAAGAGTGTTTAGATTTATCCCGAACACCCTCGTACTTCCTACGTGGGGGCAGAAGCCGACGACTGGCCAACTCTCAGAACTAATATACAAATGAACGCACAAGAGGTAAAATTTTCAAATAACAAGCATTATATTACATAACAACCTTGTTCCATATTACAGCACATGATAGCATGAATGTATTCATGGGAATATAATATCCTTGGCACACTGCTCCGCCACAAGGTGGGATCCCTCCAAGACACTGTCATAGTACATCTCGAGCTTGTGGTGCTCCTTCCCTGCGGGTGGTCCTTCGGTCATTAGCTTCGCTGCATCCATCTTCGCCCAGTGCACTTTGGCACGGGCAAAGGCCATCCGAGCGCCTTCGATGCAGACTGACCGCTTGATGGCGCCAAGCCGAGGGCAGGCACTAACCAATCGCTTCACAAGTCCGAAGTAGCTGCTGAGAATAGCTTCGGCAGGCCATAGCCGGATTATCAAATCCTTCATGGCTAGTTTGGCCACCCTATGCAGCTCGACCAGCTGTTTTAGCTGATCGATAAAGGGCACTGGATGTTCTGGCGCAAGATATTGTGACCAGAACAACTTCTCTGTAAAGCTCCCCTCTTCGTCTTGGTAGAATTGTGCAGCGTCGGACATGCTGCGCGGCTGATAACCCGCAAGTATAGGGATCGCAACAGTTTTCGAGGGTAGAGTATTCAACCCGAATTTATTGATTCGACACAAGGGGAGCCAAAGAATATTCTCAAGTATTAGCAGTTGAGTTGTCAATTCAACCACACCTGGATAACTTAATATCTGCAGCAAAGTATTTAGTAGCAAAGTAGTATGGAAGTAACGGTAACAGTAGCAAAAGTAACACTAGCAGTTTTGTAGTAATTGTAACAGTGGCAACGGCAAAGTAACTAAGCAAAGAACAATATGTGAAAAGCTCGTAGGCATTGGATCGGTGATGGATAATTATGTTGGATGCTTTTCCTCATGTATAGTTATAACATAGGGTGACAGAGAACTAGCTCCAGTTCATCAATGTAATGTAGGCATGTATTCCGAATATAGTCATACGTGCTTATGGGAAAGAACTTGCACGACATCTTTTGTCCTACCCTCCCGTGGCAGCGGGGTCCTATTGGAAACTAAGGGATATTAAGGCCTCCTTTTAATAGAGTAGCGGACCAAAGCATTATCACTTAGTGAATACATGAACTCCTCAAACTACGGTCATCACTGGTAAGTATCCCGATTATTGTCACTTCGGGGTTAACGGATCACAACACATAATAGGTGACTATAGACTTGCAAGATAGGATCAAGAACTCACATATATTCATGAAAACATAATAGGTTCAGATCTGAAATCATGGCACTCGGGCCCTAGTGACAAGCATTAAGCATAGCAAAGTCATAGCAACATCAATCTCAGAACATAATGGATACTAGGGATCAAACCCGAACAAAACTAACTCGATTACATGGTAAATCTCATCCAACCCATCACCGTCCAGCAAGCCTATGATGGAATTACTCACGCACGGCGGTGAGCATCATGAAATTGGTGATGGAGGATGGTGATGATGACGACAGCGACGGATTCCCCTCTTTGGAGCCCCGAACGGACTCCAGACCAGCCCTCCCGAGAGAGTTTAGGGCTTGGCGATGGCTCCGTATCATAAAACGCGATAATTCTTTCTCTCTAATTTTTTTCTCTCCGGACATGAATATATGGAGTTGGAGTTGAGGTTGGTGGAGCACCAGGGGGGCCACGAGGCAGGGGGCGCGCCCTAGGGGAGGGGGCGCGCCCCCCACCCTCGTGGACACGGTGTGGGCCCCCTAGCCTTGATTCTTTTGCCAATATTTTTTATTAATTCCAAAAATAACTTTCGTGGAGTTTCAGGTCATTCCGAGAACTTTTATTTCTGCACAAAAATAACACCATGGCAGTTCTGCTGAAAACAGCGTCAGTCCAGGTTAGTTCCATTCAAATCATGCAAGTTAGAGTCCAAAACAAGGGCAAAAGTGTTTGGAAAAGTAGATACAACGGAGACGTATCAACTCCCCCTAGCTTAAACCTTTGCTTGCCCTCAAGCAATTCAGTTGATAAACTAAAAGTGATAAAGAAAAACTTTTACAAACTCTGTTTGCTCTTGTTGTTGTAAATATGTAAAGCCAGCATTCAAGTTTTCAGCAAAGATTATGAAATAACCATATTCACAATAACACTTAGGTCTCATGTTTACTCATATCAATGGCATAATCAACCAGCGAGCAATAATAATAAAACTCGGATGACAACACTTTCTCAAAACAATCATAATATGATATAACAAGATGGTATCTCGCTAGCCCTTTCTGAGACCACAAAACATAAATGCAGAGCACCTTTAAAGATCAAGGACTGACTAAAGATTGTAATTCATGGTAAAAGAGATCCATTCATAGTCATATCCAATATAAACTAATAGTAATGCATGCAAATGACAGCGGTGCTCTCAAGCGGGTGCTTTTTAATAAGAGGGTGATGACTCAACATAAAAGTAAATAGATAGGCCCTTCACAGAGGGAAGCATGGATTTGTAGAGGTGCCAGAGCTCGATTTTTCAAACAGTGATAATAACATTTTGGGTGGTATACTTTCACTGTCAACATAACAACTGAGAGATCTCGATATCTTCCATGCTACACACATTATAGGCGGTTCCCAAACAGAATGGTAAAGTTTATACCCCCCCCCTCCACCAACAAGCATCAATCCATGGCTTGCCCGAAACAACGGGTGCCTCCAACTAACAACAATCCTGGGGGAGTTTTGTTTAATTATTTTGATTTGAGTTGAGCATGGGACTGGGCATCCCGATGACCAGCCATTTTCTCGTGTGTGAGGAGCGGTGTCCACTCCTCTTGAGAATAACCCGCCTAACATGGAAGATACAGACATCCCTAGTTGATACATGAGATGTTCGAGCATACAAAACATAATTTCATTTAAATGTTTGGAGTTTGGCACATACAAATTTACTTGGAACGGCAGGTAGATACCGCATATAGGTAGGTATGGTGTACTCATATGGAATAACTTTGGGGTTTATGGAAGTGGATGCACAAGAAGTATTCCCGCTTAGTACAAGTGAAGGCTAGAAAAAGACTGGGAAGCGACCAACTGAGAGAGCGACAATAGTCATGAACATGCATTAAAATTAATAGACACTGAGTGCAAGAATGAGTAGGATATAATCCACCAGAACATAAATATCATGAAGGCTATGTTGATTTTGTTTCAACTATATGCGTGAACATGTGCCAAGTCAAGTCACTCGAATCATTTAAAGGAGGATACCACCCTATCATACCACATCACAACCATTTTAATAGCATGTTGGCACACAAGGTAAACCATTATAAGCTCCTAGATAATTAAGCATGGCATAAGCAACTATAATCCCTAATTATCATTGCAAACATGTTTATTCTAAATAGGCTGAATTAGGAACAATGAACTAATCATATTTACAAAAACAAGAAAGGTCGAGTTCATACCAGCTCCTCTTATCTCAATCATTTCATCATATATCATCATTATTGCCTTTCACTTGCACGACCAAACGGTGTGGATAATAGTAATAGTGCACGTGCATTGGACTAACCTGGAATATGCAAACATTCATTTCAAGAGAGAAGACAAAGTAATATGGGCTCTTGGTTAAAATAAATCAATTATGCATAAAAGAGCCGCTCAACATTTCCATTAAGGTCTTCTGCTCTCAACCCCCAAAGGAAAAGAAAAGAAATAAAACTATTTACACGGGAAAGCTCCCAACAAGCAAAAAGAAGAACGAGAAATCTTTTTGAGTTTTTCTTTTAATTTGTACTACTACACGCATGGAAAATAAACTAGCTAAAGGCTATTACTAATTTTTTGTTTTTCTTAAGATCAATCAAACACACAAGAAGAAAGCAAGAAAATAAAATAAACTAGCATGTATAGTACAATGAAAGAGTATGAGCACCGACACTAGAATGAGTGTGTGAACATGAATGTAAAGTCGGCGAGGAATACGTAATCCCCCATGCTTAGGCTTTTGGCCTAAGTTGGTCTATGACCATGGGTCAGAGCTACTCCCTCCGGTGTACTAAGGAGTATCATCTGGGTACCACTGGCTGGCAAACTCCTCCGGATCCCACTGGTAAAAGGATTGTTGATAAGGGTCACGTTGTGGTTCCAACTCAGGCTCTAGGGCTGATGTCTGGCCTCGGTAAGCATGAACGGCCTCCGGCAAGACGAGAAACGTGCTATTCAAGCTGGTCGCGGAGGAAATCGGTGAGGCCCGCATTATCAAACAAAGAATAGAAATCATCATATATTCTGTCTGCTCTCAAGAAATCATCACAAGGCCATTCACACAGCCGTACTTCTGCCATATGAGGACGATTATACTTGGGCTTTTCATTCTCCTTGGCTTGTTTATCCTTAGAGCCCTGGCTAGAAGAGCCCCTCAAGAAAAATCTCTACATTTTTTTCTTGAAAATATCTAAAAAATTTAGTAACCTCAAAATAAAAGTGAACCAAACTCAATAGAATTGATAGCAACTACTCCCAGAAGTGCCTATAGACCATATCATGCATTAGAACTACTTGGGACCCAACTAAATTTAACATGCAGGCTCAAGAACAAGGTCACCTTAGTAGAAAGAATTTGCAATAAATAAAGCACTAGAACAAAAACTAATTGGATCATTGGAGAAGTCACATACCAAAGAACAATCCCCCAAAACAGTTTTGTGAATGGAGCTTTGAACAAGGAGATCGAAAATGGCAGCAAAATGAGCTAGAACTCCTGCTTGAGCTGGATAGTGATTTTTTTGGGAGGAAGAAGAAGTGTGTGGGTGCATGAATAAGTGGAGGGGGCCCACCATGGGCCCATGTGGTAGGGGGCGCGCCCTGTAGGGGTGGGCGCGCCCTGGATCCTGGTGGCCAGGTGCTTGGTCCCCCTGCTGTGTTCTTAGTGCCAAATATTCTTAAATATTTCAGAAAAAATCATATTAAATTGGCAAGGCATTTGGAGAGCTTTTATTTTCGGGATATTTTTTATTACATGGATAATTTACAAACTAGACATAATATAATATTTATACCTTATTTATTCTAATTAACAGGAAGTAAAGAGAGGGTACAGAAGGTTGTGCCTTCTAACTTCATCCATCTCATGCTCATCAAAAGGAATCTACTAACAAGGTTGATCAAGTCTTGTTAACAAACTCATTCCAAATTGCATGGAACTGGAGAAATTTCGAAATGACACTAGGTTACCTCAACGGGGATATGAAAATCCCTAATAATAACAATATCATATTTATTTTTTGTAGTAGGAAGAGGAAATTCAAAACTTCCAATAATTATTGATGGAATTTTTCCAATAGAATTTATACTGTGAACTTGAGGTTGTTTCCTCAGAAAGTGTACCGTATGCTCATTACCATTAACATGAAAGGTGACATTGCCTTTGTTGCAATTAATAACAGCACCTGCAGTATTTAAAAAGGGTCTACCGAGGATAATCAACATACTGTCGTCCTCAGGAATATCAAGAATGACAAAGTCTGTTAAGATAGTAACGTTTGCAAAAACAACAGGCACGTCCTCACAAATACCGACAGGTATAGCAGTTGATTTATCGACCATTTGCAAGGATATCTCAGTAGGTGTCAACTTATTTAATTCAAGTCTACGATATAAGGAAAGAGGTATAACACTAACACCGGCTCCATGATCACATAAAGCAGTTTTAACATAATTTCTTTTAATGGAGCATGGTATAGTGGGTACTCCTGGATCACCAAGTTTCTTAGGTATTCCACCCTTAAAAGTATAGTTGGCAAGCATGGTGGAGATTTTGGCTTCATGTATCTTTCTTTTATTTGTAATGATATCTTTCATATATTTAGCATAAGGGTTTACTTTAAGCATATCAGTTAAGCGCATACATAAGAAGATAGGTCTAATCATTTCACCAAAGCGCTCAAAGTCCTCGTCATCTTTTTCTTGGATGGTTTAGGAGGGAACGACATGGGCTTATGAACCCATGGTTCTCTTTCTCTACCATGCTTCCTAGCAACAAAGTCTTTCTTATCATAACGTTGATTCTTTGATTGTGGGTTATAAAGATCAACAGTAGGTTCAATTTCTATATTGTTATTATTGCTAGGTGGAGCATCTACATGAGCATCATTATTAGCATTATCACTAGGTTCATGTTCATCACCATATTGTGTTTTAGCATCAGAGATAGAAATATCATTAGGATTCCCAGGTGTTTCTACAATAGGTTCACTAGAAGCTTGCAAGGTCCTATTTTTTCTTTTTCTTATTTTTAGAAGTACTAGGAGCATCTAAATTATTTCTCTGAGAATCTTGCTCAATTCTCCTAGGATGGCCTTCAGGATACAAAGGTTCCCGAGTCAATTTACCAGTTCTAGTAGCCACTCTAACAACAAAATCATGTTTATTATTTAATTCATCAAGCAAATCACTCTGGGCCTTAAGTACTTGTTCTACTTGAGTGGTGACCATCGAAGCATGTTTACTGGTGAGTTTAAGTTCACCCTTAACTCTAGACATATAATCACTCAAGCGTCCAATCATATAAGAATTGTTTTTCAATTGTCTACTAACATAATCATTGAAATTTCCTTGTTTATCCATAAAATCATCAAATTCATCAAAGCATCGACTAGCAAACTTAGTAGATGTGATTTCAACTTTATCATATCTATAAAGAGAGTTTACCTTCACTACCTGTGTCGGGTTATCAAGACCTTGTATTTCTTTTGGTGGTATATTGAGGCCATGTATTTATTCGACAGGAGGTAAATTTTTAATATCTTTAGCTTTAATACCTTTCTCTTTCATAGATTCCTTTGCCTCTTGCATATCTTCAGGACTGAGAAATAGAACACCTCTTTTCTTCAGAGTTGGCTTAGGAGTTGGTTCAGGAGGTGCCCGATTATTTTCATTGGCTAACATGTTATTCAATAGTAATTCAGCTTGGTCGACTATCCTTTCCCTAAAAACACAACCAGCACAACTATCCAGGTGGTCCTTGTAAGCATCGGTTAGTCCATTATAAAAGATATCAAGTATTTCATTTTTCTTAAGAGGATGATCAGGCAAAGCATTAAGGAATCAGAGAAGCCTCCCCCAAGCTTGTGGGAGACTCTCTTCTTCGATTTGCACAAAATTATATATCTCCCTTAAAGCAGCTTGTTTCTTATGAGCAGGAAAATATTTAGCGGAGAAGTAATAAATCATATCCTGGGGACTATGCACACAACCAGGATTAAGAGAATTTAACCATGTCTTAGCATCACCCTTTAATGAGGAAGGAAATATTTTGAGGATATAATAATAGCGAGATTTCTCATCATTAGTAAACAGGGTGGCTATATCATTTAACCTAGTAAGATGTGCCACTACAGTTTTAGATTCATTGCCATAAAAAGGATCAGATTCAACCAAAGTAATTCTCAGGATCAACAGAGAAATCATAATCCTTATCAGTAACAAAGATAGCTGAAGTAGCAAAAGCAGGGTCATGTTTCATTCTAGCATTTAGAGACTTTTGTTTAAGCTTAGCTAATAATTTCTTAAGATCTGATCTATCATTGCAAGCAAGAAAATGTCTAGCAATTTCTTCATCCATAACATAACCCTCGAGAACAACATGCAATTCATATTTAGGGGGAGAACCTTCATCATCACTATCATCAATATTACCAGTTTCAATAATTTCATTCTCACTAGCTCTAGCAAGTTGTTCATCAAGAAATTCACCTAGTGGCACAGTAGTATCAAGCATAGAAGTAGTTTCATCATAAGTATCATGCATAGCAGAAGTGGCATCATCAATAACATGTGACATATCAGAATTAATAGCATAAGCAGGTTTAGGTGTCGCAAGTTTACTCATAACGGAAGGAGAATCAAGTGCAGAGCTAGATGGCAGTTCCTTACCTCCCCTCGTAGTTGAGGGATAAATCTTAGTTCTTTCATCTTTCAAGTTCTTCATAGTGACCAGCAGATATAAATCCCAAGTGACTCAAAGAATAGAGCTATGCTCCCTGGCAATGGCGCCAGAAAATAGTCTTGATAACCCGCAAGTATAGGGGATCGCAACAATTTTTGAGGGTAGAGTATTCAACCCAAATTTATTGATTTGACACAAGGGGAGCCAAAGAATATTCTCAAGTATTAGCAGTTGAGTTGTCAATTAAACCACACCTGGATAACTTAATATCTGCAGCAAAGTATTTAGTAGCAAAGTAGTATGGAAGTAACGGTAACAGTAGCAAAAGTAACACTAGCAATTTTGTAGTAATTGTAACAGTGGCAACAACAAAGTAACTAAGCAAAGAACAATATGTGAAAAGCTCGTAGGCATTGGATAGGTGATGGATAATCATGTCGGATGCGATTCCTCATGTAATAATTATAACATAGGGTGACACAGAACTAGATCCAGTTCATCAATGTAATGTAGGCATGTATTCCGAATATAGTCATACGTGCTTATGGGAAAGAACTTGCATGCCATCTTTTGTCCTACCCTCCCGTGGTAGCGGGGTCCTATTGGAAACTAAGGGATATTAAGGCCTCCTTTTAATAGAGTACCAGACCAAAGCATTAGCACTTAGTGAATACATGAACTCCTCAAACTACGGTCATCACCGGTAAGTATCCCGATTATTGTCACTTCGGGGTTAACGGATCATAACACATAATAGGTGACTATAGACTTGCAAGATAGGATCAAGAACTCACATATATTCATGAAAACATAATAGGTTCAGATCTGAAATCATGGCACCCGGGCCCTAGTGACAAGCATTAAGCATAGCAAAGTCATAGCAACATCAATCTCAGAACATAATGGATACTAGGGACCAAACCCTAACAAAACTAACTCGATTACATGGTAAATCTCATCCAACCCATCACCGTCCAGCAAGCCTACGATGGAATTACTCACGCATGGCGGTGAGCATCATGAAATTGCTGATGGAGGATGGTTGATGATGATGGTAGCGATGGATTCCCCTCTCCAGAGCCCCGAACGGACTCCAGATCATCCCTCCCAAGAGAGTTTAGGGCTTGGCGGCGGCTCCGTATCGTAAAATGCGATAATTCTTTCTCTCGGATTTTTTTCTCCCCGAATATGAATATGTGGAGTTGGAGTTGAGGTCGGTGGAGTACCAGGGGGCCCATGAGGCAGGGGGCGCGCCCTAGGGGAGGGGGCGTGCCCCCCACCCTCGTGGACAGGGTGTGGGGCCCCTGGCCTTGATTCTTTCGCCAATATTTTTTATTAATTCCAAAAATAACTTTCGTGGAGTTTCAGGTCATTCCGAGAACTTTTATTTCTGCACAAAAATAACACCATGGCAGTTCTGCTGAAAACAACATCCGTTAGGGTTAGTTCCATTCAAATCATGCAAGTTAGAGTCCAAAACAAGGGCAAAAGTCTTTGAGAAAGTAGATACGACGGAGACGTATCAGCGGCAGATCTGCAAACACCCCTGGAGAGCTCCGAATTCGGGTCAGTAAAAGGAACCTTTCCTTCACATATTTGCTCTCTATAATAAAAGCCTTACCCGCTGCGATTTTTCTTGCCTCCTGGATTTCCTGGAGGGCGCCTTGGGCTTCAACCCAGGCATCATTTGCAGATTGATGAGCCTTCGTGAGTTCGGATTCTTTATCCTCCATACTCTGCTCCAAGGTCTCGCACTTCTTCACGGCCTCCTAAAGCTCTTGTTGAACCTCAAAGACCCTGGCCTCGTGCTTTTCACGAGCGGACTGCTCCTTGGCTGCTTTCTTTTCGGCCTCGGCTAGCGCCTTCTTGAGAGCCTCGACCTCGGTCGCCGCTCCTTATATATATCATGACATTTTTTAGTCAACATAAATTATTCATCCGTATTGAATACAAACAAGGTTATTCCATACCTTGGTTATCCTCCAGTTGCTTCTTCACATGGCCGAGCTCTTTCTCGACCCGCTCCAGACTCTGCTTCAGTCCGGAGACGTCCACATTATGAGAGGTTGCAGCTAACAACGACGCCTGCTTGTTTACATAGATATTTCATAGTTAGTCTGATGCGAAAATTATTTGATCCTCTGCCCGGCTTTTCTTTTCGAACACCAAACAATGTATTAGGGGCTACTGTCTATATTGTGATATTCTTTTTATGTTTAAACTTCACTGCTTACCTCAAAGCCTGTTAGAAGGCTGGTGCAGGCTTCGGTCAGCCCGCTTTTGGTGGACTGAATCTTCCCAATCACTGCACCCATAAGGGTACGGTACTCTTCAACAATGGAAGCGCTTTGCAGTGCCTCCAACAAAGTATCCGACGCCTCTGGGTGGATAGAGGTCACCGGTGGATTAGGTGCACCCCCTTCTATTGAAGGAGGTTTCTTGCCTGATTCCGGAGCCGTATTGGTCTCCGGAATTGTTTCCGGCTGGGGGCCGAATTCAAGGTGGCCCCCACCATCAGTATCCATGGGGATCTGCTCTCCCATGTGTTCGGCTGCCGAGGTTTGACCCTCCGGCACCTTGAAGGTCTCCCGAGCTCCTCCCTGGCATGGGTTCCTTTGGGACGACACCTCGGTGTTGTGCATGCCCTTGAGGGAGGAGGCCATCGGGAGGGTCCCGCTGTCCATCGCATCTGGGTCCAGCAAGTCCTTTGATGAAGATTGCTCGATGTTGGACCTAGCCGTACTACAAAATGCGTGACTCAACATATTAATACTATGCAATAGTGAGGCTGGATATATGAATGTGTCTGGGTTTCTTTGTACTCACAATTTGGCCAGGGGCTTGACCCTGGGTTCCCACTCCGGATGCTATCGATGGCTGTGGTGGATTCGTCGAGAAGGGAAGCTTTCCCCTTCTTAGACGTTTTGGCCTCCAAATGTGTGGAGGCCGTCCTCTTCTTTCTCCCCCTTGCAGAGGGGGAATGGCTTTCTTCTTCTTCCTCCTCCTCTTCCTTGTCCTCTTCGGCGGAGGAGTGGGCCTCGGCATCTTCGGACACCATCTCCGAAGTGCCCTTGCGGCGGAGACTGCCCCTGGTCTCCTTGGCCTCCTTCTTGGCCTTCTTCTTCGGCTCCTTGTAAGGCGCCGGGACCAGCATCTTCGTCAGGAGTGGGACTGCTTGTTCTTCGGGTAGTGGGGCCGGACAGTAGATCCGCTCCACCATCTTCGTGTAGCCCTGGGAGAATCATTAGGGAAATATTAGGCGTTTCCCTCAAGTATGCAAGTAAAGGATACACCTTGAAAACATATAAAGACATACCGAACTTGTGGGACGGGACAATTTGTACCCGCGATCCTCGGTCGATTCCGGCCATGACTTGCTGGGCTTGAAGAGCATCTTCTAGATGTCTTCGTGCGTTGTGCCGAAGAACTCCAGCAGGGTGTGGCGCTTGGCCGGATCGAACTCCCATATGTTGCCAGTCCGGCGTTGGCATGCGAGGATCCGACGAACTAACATCACCTGGACCACATCGACAAGTTTGATATTCTTGTCTCCCATGCTCTTGATGCGCGCCTGGAGCGCCGTCAGGTCGTCTGACGAAGTCCAGACTATGCCCTTCTCGGGCCAGGATGTGAGCCGCAAGGGGGATCCGGATTGAAATTCGTGAGCTACGGCCCATTTGGTGCCGCGTGGCTCAGTGACGTAGAACCACTGTTGTTGCCACCCTTTGACGAACTCATTGAATGTACCTGATGGCCATTTGATGTCGGGCATCTTGCTCACCATGGCGCCTCCGCACTCGGCGTGCTCACCGCCTACCACCTTCGACTTCACGTTAAGGATCTTTAGCCATAGTCCAAAGTATGGAGGGATGCGGAGGAAGGTCTCGCACATGACAATAAATGTCGAGATGTTGAGGAAGGAATTGGGGGATAGATCATGGAAATCTATACCATAGTAATACATGAGTCCGCGAATGAATGGGTGGAGGGGAAACCCCAACCCACGGACGAAATGAGGGAGGAAGACGACCCTCTCATGGGGTTTCGGATTAGGCACGATTTGTCCTGCGGCTGGGAGACGGTGCGCGATCTCCTTGGCCAGATACCCGGCCTCCCGGAGTTTCTGGATAACCATCTCCTTGACGGAGGAAGCCGTCCACTTGCCCTGCGCTCCGGATCCGAACATGGCTGGAGTGCTTTTTGGGGGCGGAAGAGATGGAAGGTTGGGCGCTCGAGCTCGAGGGTGGGGAATCAGAGAGAAGGCATGGGTGAAAGAGTTGGATCCTTATCCCATTATAAAGGCAGTAAAAGTCACGCGCCTCCCCACTCGCCTTAAAATTCGCTTACTTCCCAAATGCCATGCAGATGACATGGTTGGGTTACCCATACCCGTATTGATGAGAAACCTGCAATAAGGGGACACGATCTCTTCTTGGACAAGACGTCCAATGGAACCGCATCTCGAAATACGGAGCGGTGGGCTGAAAACGGTTCGAATAATAACCGGGCATCGACGTGATGTCGTGTTGTGAAAAGTTGTCAGCAGATTGGACTCGTGGAATATCGTACTCTCTACGGTGGTATATGGAATTTCTTTTGAAGAACCGGACACGATTCTGGTGTTCAAGATCTACTTTGAAGTATTCGGAGAAGGAACCCGCCTTGCAATGCCAAAGACAATCTGCGCGCCGGACTCGTCGTCATTGAAACCTGGCTTAGGGGCTATTGAGGGAGTCCTGGATTAGGGGGTCCTCGGACAGCCGGACTATATACATGGGCCGGACTGTTGGGCTATGAAGATAGAAGATAGAAGACTTCGTCCCGTGTCCGGGTGGGACTCTCCTTTACATGGAAGGCAAGCTTGGCGATTCGGATATGTAGATTCCTTTCTCTCTAACCGACCTTGTGTAATCCTATCCCCCTTCGGTGCCTATATAAACTGGAGGGTGTAGTCTGTAGGACAAGAACAATCATAATCATAGGCTAGCTTCTAGGGTTTAGCCATTACGATCTCGTGGTAGATCAACTCTGGCAATACTCATATCATCAAGATCAATCAAGCAAGAAGTAGGGTATTACCTCCATAGAGAGGGCCCGAACCTAGGTAAACATCGTGTCCCCTTGCATCCTGTTACCATTAGCCTTAGACGCAGAGTTCGGGACCCCTACCCGAGATCCGCCGGTTTTGACATCGACACTAGGCTCGTCAAGTTTAACCCGAGTATTCTGCGTGTGCAAAACTGGCTTGCACCCATTGTATGTGAACGTAGAGCTTATCACACCCGATCATCACGTGGTGTCTTGGCACGACGAACTATAGCAATGGTGCATACTCAGGGAGAACACTTATACCTTGAAATTTAGTGAGGGATCATCTTGTAATGTTACCGCCGTACTAAGCAAAATAAGATGCATAAAAGATAAACATCACATGCAATCAAAATATGTGACATGATATGGCGAGCATCATCTCGTGCCTTTGATCGCCATCTCCAAAGCACTGTCATGATCTCCATCATCACCGGCTTGACACCTTGATCTCCATCGTAGTATCGTCATCGTCTCGCCAACTATTGCTACTACGACTATCCCTACCGCTTAGTGATAAAGTAAAGCAATTACATGGCGATTGCATTTCATACAATAAAGCGACAACCATGTGGCTCCTGCGAGTTGTCGATAACTCTGTTACAAAACATGATCATCTCATACAACAATTTTTATCACATCATGTCTTGACCATATCACATCACAACAAGCCCTGCAAAAACAAGTTAGACGTCCTCTACTATGTTTTTGCAAGTTTTACGTGGCTGCTACGGGCTTCTAGCAAGAACCGTTCTTACCTACGCATCAAAACCACAACGATTTTTCGTCAAGTGTGCTATTTTAACCTTCAAAAAGGACTGGCCGTAGTCAAACTTGATTCAACTAAAGTTGGATAAATAGACACCCGCCAACCACCTATGTGCCAAGCACGTAGGTAGAACCAGTCTCATGAACACGGTCATGTAATGTCGGTCCGGGCCGCATCATCCAACAATACCGCTGAATCAAAGTAAGACGTTGGCGGTAAGCAGTGTGACTATTATCGCCAACAACTCTTTGTGTTCTACTCGTACATATCATCTACGCATAGACCTGGCTCGGATGCCGCTGTTGGGGAACGTAGCATGCAATTTCAAAAAAAATACTACGATCGCGCATGATCTATCTAGGAGATGCATAGCAATGAGATGGGGAGAGTGTGTCCACGTACCCTCGTAGAACAAAAGCGGAAGCGTTAGTTAATGTGGTTGATGTAGTTGAATGTCTGCACGATCCAACCAATCCAAGTACCGAACGTACGACACCTCCGAGTTCAGCACACTTTCAGCTCGATGACGTCCCTTGAACTCTTAATCCAGCAGAGGGTCGAAGGAGAGTTTCATCAGCACGACGGCATGGTGAAGGTGTTGATGATGTGATCTGTGCAGGGCTTCGCCTAAGCATTATAGTGATACTATCGGAGGAGTAAACGATGGAGGGGGGCACCGCACACGGCTAAGACAATGTTGTGTCTTTGTGGTGCTCCCCTACCCCCGTATATATAGGAGGTAGGAGGAGGCCAGCCACCAGGGGCGCGCCAAGGGAGGGGGGAGTCCTACTGGGACTCCACTCCTAGTAGGATTCGGCCCCCCTTCTTTTTTTCCTTCTTACGGAGGTGGAAAGGGGGAAGGAGAGGGAGTAGGAGAAGGAAAGGGGGTGGCGCCCCCTTTCCCTAGTCCAATTCAGCCTCCTCCCTTGTGGGGGGCGCACCAGCCCCTTGTGGGATGGTTAGCCTCCCTCCCATTGCCCATATGGCCCATATCTTCCACCGGGGGGTTTCGGTAACTCTTCCGGTACTCCGGTTTGTACCCGATACACTCCGAAACCCTTCCGGTCTCTAAATACCATCGTCCAATATATCATTCTTTATGTCTCGACCATTTTGAGACTCCGCGTCATGTCCGTGATCTCATCCGGGACTCCGAACAAACGTTGGTCATGAAAAACACATAACTCATAATACAAATCGTCATCCAACGTTAAGCGTGCGGACCCTACAGGTTTGATAACTATGTAGACATGATCGAGACACATCTCCAATCAATAACCAATAGCGGAACCTGGATGCTCATATTGGCTCCTACATATTCTACGAAGATCTTTATCGGTCAAACCGCACAACAACATACATTGTTCCCTTTGTCATGGATATGTTATTTTCCCGAGATTTGATCATCGGTATCATCATACCTAGTTCAATCTCGTTACCGGAAAGTCTCTTTACTCGTTCCGTAATGCTTCATCCCACAACTAACGCATTAGTCACATTGCTTGCAAGGCTTATAGTGATGAGCATTACCGAGAAGCCCTAGAGATACCTCTCCGATACACGGAGTGAAAAATCCTAACCTTGATCTATGCCAATCCAACAAACACCTTCGGAGACACCTGTAGAGCATCTTTATAATCACCCAATTATGTTGTGACGTTTGATAGCACACAAGGTGTTCCTCCAGTATTCGGGAGTTGCATAATCTCATAGTCAGAGGAACATGTATAAGTCATGAAGAAAGCAGTAGCAATAAAACTTAACGATCATTATGCTAAGCTAACAGATGGGTCTTGTCAATCACATATTTCTCTAATGATGTGATCCCGTTCATCAAATGACAACACATGTCTATGGTCAGGAAACATAACCATCTTTGATTAACGAGCTAGTCAAGTAGAGACATACTAGGGACACTATGTTTTGTCTATGTATTCACACATGTACTAAGTTTTCGGTTAATACAATTCTAGCATGAATAATAAACATTTATCATGATATAAGGAAATATAAATAACAACTTTATTATTGCCTCTAGGGCATATTTCCGTCACTAGGTGCAGTTTGGAGGCAAGCCTTTAATGGTGAGTGTCGGTGTCAAAACCGGCGGATCTCGGGTAGGGGGTCCCGACCTGTGCGTCTAGGCGGATGGTAATAGGTGACAAGGGACACGATGTTTTTACCCAGGTTCGGGCCCTCTCGATGGAGGTAAAACCCTACTCCTGCTTGATTAATATTGATGATATGGGTAGTAAAAGAGTAGATCTACCACGAGATCAGAGAGGCTAAACCCTAGAAGCTAGCCTATGGTATGATTGTTGTTCGTCCTACGGACTAAAACCCTCCGGTTTATATAGACACCGGAGAGGGCTAGGGTTACACAGAGTCGGTTACAATGGGAGGAGATCTACATATCCGTATCGCCAAGCTTGCCTTCCACGCCAAGGAAAGTCCCATCCGGACACGAGAAGAAGTCTTCAATCTTGTATCTTCATAGTCCAGGAGTCCGGCCAAAGGTTGTAGTCCGGCCATCCGGACACCCCCTAATATGGGACTCCCTCAGTAGCCCCTGAACCAGGCTTCAATGACGACAAGTCCGGCGCGCAAATTGTCTTCGGCATTGCAAGGCGGGTTCCACCTCCGAATACTTCATAGAAGATGTTTGAACACAAGGATAGTGTCCGGCTCTGGAAAATAAGTTTCACATACCACCGTAGAGAGAATAATATTTGTACAAATCTAATCTACTGACATATTCCTCAGCGTGACGTCATGCCACGACCAAGCCTTCATTCGAATCATTTTACCGTCCCACCTCAGCGCGTTTAGCGAGGCGGTTTCCTTGGCACGTCTTGTCAAAGCAGAGATCATGTCCCCTTATTCCGGGATTCTTATCAATACGGGCATGGGTAACCCAACCGTGCCATTAATCACGATGCTTGGGAGATAAGCGAGTTTTACCAGGCTGGTGGGGGCACATAGTTTCGTCCGCCCATATAAGGGGATAAGGATCCACTCTTTCCATTTACGCCTTCTTCCTCCTTTGCTTATCCATCTCCGCGCACTCGAGCTCCAGCGCCCAAGTCTGCACTTCCCACCTTGACCTTCTCCAGCCATGTCCAGAGCGGGTGGCAGGTGGATGGCCTCCTCCGTCATGGAGGGGCACATTAAAAAGTTGAGGAAAGCCGGATACTTGTCCAACGACATCGCGCACCGGCTCCCAGATGAGGGGCAGCTCATCCCCGCCCCTAGGCCCCATGAGAGGGTGGTGTTCCTCCCCCATTTCCTCCGCGGACTGGGCTTCCCACTCCACCCATTTGTCCGGGGGCTCATGTTCTACTACGGCCTAGATTTCCATGATCTGGCCCCGAACTTCATCCTCAACATCTCGACGTTTATCGTCGTGTGCGAGGTCTTCCTCTGCATCAAGACCCACTTCGGCTTATGGCTAAAGACCTTCAATGTCAAGCCGAAGGTAGTTGGCAGCTGGCAAGCGGAGTGCGGAGGCGCCATGTTGGGCAAGATGCCCAACGTCACATAGCTCGAGGGCTCCTTTGTGGAAACCATCAAAGGGTGGCAATCAGGGTGGTTCTACATCACCGAGCCGCATGACCCTGAATGGGCAGCGGCCCCCGAATTCCAATTTGGCATCCCCACACGGCTCACCTCCTGGAAAGAGACGGGCCTGTCATGGGGTAATTCGGAAGAGGTGACCGGACTCCAAACCTGCGTCCAAAACCTGGTGGACAAGAAGGTTAAACTTGTCAACGCAGTCCAGGTCATGCTCTTCCGCCGGATCCTCCCGTGTCAATGACGGGCCTTTAACTTGTGGGAGTTCGACCCGGCCCAGCACCAAACTTTGTCCAGGCTCTTCGGCACAACGCACGAGGATGTCTGGAAAGTGCTGTTCAAGGGCGCCGAGGTTCCCCCGCCCATTACTGAGGATCGCGGATTCTACGCGAAGCGCCAAGCCAGCGCGGTAAGCTTGTTTTACCCTTTACAGGATACTTGTTTTTCATAGTTTGACTCTATGCGGGATCTAAGCTCCCGCTCCTTCGACAGGACTAGAAGAAGACGTCCGGACAGATCGACTGTCTGGCTCCTTTGCCCGAAGGCCCAGCAGATGCATGCTTGGCGAAGCTGCTGGCCCCGGCACCTCATGTGGCGTCAGATTCATCGCCCAATGACCCCGAAGCGCACTCCTCCCCCGAAGACGAGGAGGAGGAAGAAGAAGCCTCTCCCCCTCCAACGGGGGGAGGAAAGAAAAGGAAGGCTGCCCCAACTAGGGAGGCTGGAGGGTCCAAGAAGGGAAAGACCCTTCTTCCGGACTACTCCACTAGCGCCGACGATGGTGGAGAGGAGTGGCCGTCTAGGGCCAAGCCCCTGTCAAAATCGTAAGTATCCGGATACCAGAATGACTCATGGCGTTCCTTTATTGCACAGTATCTTCTAACACCGAACATTATCATACAGTCCGCCCAAGGCCCAGCTCGACGCTTCGTCGAGCGGATCCCTGGATTCATCGGACGTGAATAGTCTTTCACTCCCGACCGCTACCTCCCCTCGCCCCACGGACGATGCCGAGGTGGAGTCCCAAAAGGGGATGCGCCAGGAGGGGGTAGCCCCGGAGGTGCCGCAAGGCGACCTTCCGGATTCCAGGCGCAAAGGGGATAAAACCCCAAAGGGCTCTAAGTCCAGCCCTGGGCCGGACGCCGCACTAGAATCTTCAGTGGTTCCGGAGTCCGGGAGGCGGCCCCTTCGTATGAAGGGCAAGCCTACGACGCCGGTGACCTCCGTCCAACCGGAGGCACCGGATAATTTGCTGGAGGTGCTCAACGCCACCTCCATCAAGGAGGAGCACCATACTATTATGAGTGCGGTGATCCAGAAGGTTCAGTCCGCCAAGAGCGGGCTGACAGAAGCCTGTGCCAGCCTTCTAACAGGCTTCGAGGTATGTATTTAAGATATGTAAAAATATTACCACATAGACAGTAGCCCCTAATGCTCAGTTCGGTGTTCGGAAAGAAAAGCCGGACTGAGGATCTAAAAAGATATACGCAGGAGTCTAACATAAATATGTCAATATGGGAATGCAGGCTGCGCTGCTGACCTCTGCCGCACTGACTGCGGAGGTCGATGCATTGAAGCAGAGCCTCGAGTGGTCCGAGAACGAGCTCGGCCTTGCCAAGAAGTAGCTCGGGGACAAGGAAGGTAGGTAGTACCTTATGTAAGTATATATAAAAATACCTGGTTGCAAATAGTGATAGGACCAACATGAATGTTACAGGGGCCACAACCGAGGTGGCGACCCTGAAGGAAGCCTTGTCCAAGGCCGAATACAATGTGGCCGTGGAGCGCACCGAGCGAGAAAAGCAGGAGGCGCGGGCGGAGGAGGTGTGGCAAGAGCTCCATGCTCTTGTGAAGAAACACGAGAGATTGGAGCTTGACTCAAAGACTCGAGAGTCTGAGCTTGCCTCGGCCCTTGAGAACACCAAATCCGCCAAGGCCAAAGCCCAAAAAGCCCTTCAGGAAATTGAGGCGATGAAGAAGATAGTGGCGGGTAAGGCATTCTTTATGCAAAGCAAGCACGTGAAAGTGAATTATTTGTTACTTACCCGAGTCCGGAGCTCTCCAGGAGCATTCGCAGATCTGCCCTGCAGTGTGTCCGACGCTGCCGCATTCTATCGAGCCGAGGAAGGGAGCTCGACAGAGAAGGTGTTCTGGTCCCAGTATGTTGAGGCCGGACACCCGTTGCCCTTGAGCGACCAGCTGAAGCAGCTGGTCGAGCTCCATAAGGTAGCCGAACAGGCCATGAAGGGCCTAATAGTCTGGCTATGGCCTGGGGAGGTCATGCCAGGGAGCTACTTTGGGCTGGTGAGGCGGCTGGTGGATGCCTGTCCACGGCTTGAAGTCATCAAGCGCTCCGTATGCATCGAGGGCGCCCGTAGGGCCCTTGCCCGTGC